>NW_011494732.1:8350855-8351135 GCF_000754665.1 Bison bison bison | reverse complement strand
CTGGGCGGGGCCGGGCCACGCGAAGCCCCGCCCCCGCCCGCCCGGGAGCCGGACTTGGCCGGAGGCGGTGGGGGGGCGGGAAAAACAGGGCTCGAGGGGCGGGGCTGGTCCATGCCCCGCCCACCAGCCCGATTTCTCCGCAACTGACCGAGTCCTGGGGTCTCAAACGCAAGCCCGGGGAGGCGGGCCCTTGTGAAACCACGCCCACAGCTCGCCCACCCTATGGCGTATCGCACAGTCTAAAGCAGGGAAGGAACGGCAGGCGGGGCGGGGCAACCCT
>NW_011494732.1:8345157-8350735 GCF_000754665.1 Bison bison bison | reverse complement strand
GGCCCCCCCCAGGGAGCGCCAGCGCCCACCACGGGAGCCTCCACGCTGTGGGGGCGGGGTCGGATGAAGGAAAGGCGGGGTCTGAAGGCGGGGCCAGGCCACGGCTCCTGGCCTCGAGGGGGCGCGACCCTGCCGACTCCCTCCTGCCGGGCCTTATCTACGCGCGCCGGGCCGGTCAGTGCAATAGCGACCGCAGCTTTCATCATCACCCGGGGAAGGATCCCAACCCCGCCCAGCCCCGACTATCCGCAACTCTACTGAGCCGACCCCCCATAGCGCCACCCTCAGCTCTACCCCTGTCGTAACCCGTGGCCCTGTAGACGGGCCTCTATGGGCCCATCCATTTCCCAACTCCAGGAGGGCATCCTTCTCCAGGAAGCCCTCCTGAATCGCTGGCTCCCATGGCCTCTGGGCCTCCTTCTCTGCTCTCCCTGGAGCTATCTGAGCCATAGGTGGGATGAGGTTCACAGTGGGGTCCGCACTAGCCTGAGGGGGAGCATACACCCAGCCAGCCCTTCCTCTGACACACGGGAAGGAGGGGAGAGAGGAATGTCTGCTCTTCTCTCCCTCCCACAACAGGAAACAAGTCGCTCACACCCCCAGCTTGCAGGGGCCACATGGACTCTTTCCAGACAACACACTCTTCCATTCCCCTGCCTCCCCCTCTTACTAACCTTGGGCAAATGACTTCACTTCTCCACACCTCAATTTCCTCACCTATGAAATGGAAATAATAAGAGTACCCATAACCCAGGGTTGTTGTGAAGATTAAATGAGTTAATGCATTAAAGCACTTAGCAAGGGACTTTGCCCAAGGGGAAACACTGCTAGTGTTTGTTCAACAATCAGGCCTGAGTCTTGCCGTTGAGGTGCTACAGGAAGGGGTTCCCCCAGAAGATGGGGATTTCCAGATTTCACCAGATGGCGGAAGGGGGCCTGTCTGCTGTAGGATCCTTAGAGTTCAATAACCTTGAAGGAACTGGCCACAGACATGTGCTTTCCATAAATATGTATGTCAGGCATTGTTCAGAGTGCTGGGGACACAGCACTGAATGAGACAGACAAATATCCCTGCCTTCATGGGCATCCCTTGTCCTCAGCTGACATTCTGGTGAGGAGATGTAGAACACGAATAAATAGAAAGTGGGATAATGTATTATGAAGATGACAGAACAGTAACAGGATGGAGAGTGCTTCCCAGGCTGTCTGAGACTGGACACTTGGAGGACCTTCCAAGGAACTAATATTTGGAATGAGACCACCCCTCTCCTCCACCTCACAACAAGAAGGATCCAGGCATGATAAAGAACAGTAAGTGGAAAGATCCTGATGTGGGAATAAACTTGATGTATTCAAGGGAAGTCAAGAAAGCAGTGGTGATGCCTGGACTGACAGGACGAGATGAAGGCAGCCCCTCACATGGAGACTTAAAGGTCCTGGTGGCAGGTCTGGGAATTATCCTGGGAGCAACAGAGCCATGGAGGGTTTTGCACAGAAGGACCTGTTGCATTTGAGCTGCAAAGTTTGCAGCTGGCAACCCATAAGGAGGTGCCCCAGTGATGTTCACACAGCAGCTGATGATGTGGGACAAAGGGAGTAAGTCATCAGGGAAGCCTAACCCGATCACCCCATATTATTATCTCTTTCTTACGTATGGGGAGACTGAGGTCCACAGAGAGCAATTACTTGCCTGCAGTCACACAGCTGGCAGGTGGTGCCAACAGAGCAGCCAGGTACACAGCAGTTGTCAAATGGTTGCTGAAATCTGCCAGCCACAAGCACTTTCCCTCTCACGGCAGCTTTGCTGACTTAAATGGAGACTTGTGGTTCTTCCCCTTTTTAATCACAGTGCAAGCCTTCCCTCGCGCCAGATTTCTCTGAGGCCCCAAGTGGTTTCCTTTCTCGTTTAATTTCTTCTCGCCACGCGTCCCCTCCAGAGTCCAGTTTCTTGTTTCAGTGCTCTCCGCGGTTGAGACTTCTCACTTCGTTTTTGTTTTTCCTTAGAAAGGCAAAGGGTTTTCAGCGAATACCCCTCCACCGCCTTGCCCTAGATTTCAGAGCATCACGGCTTAGAGCAGCGATTTCATCTTCTTCTCAGGCAGGCTGGCCGGCCTCGGCTCCTCCCACTTCACAGGTCACTGGGGCCCAAAGGGAGTAAGAGGTTTATTCGAATTCCCCGGAAACAAGCAAAGCGGTCTTGGGGGAGCCGACAGCCCTTCTTTCTGACAGTGAAGAATGCTGAGCCGGAGCGCACCGACTGCCTGCCAAGCTTCGGGGCTCGGATACTCTCAGGATTAATAAGAGTAACAAAAGAGTAGTCGGTAACTATTAGTAAATACTTAATCGGATCACTGATAGTGATATTAACAACTGATATTAATAACAAAATTTAACCAGTACGGGGTTAATAATAAAAGGATCGATAACAATAAATATAACAATGTAATAACAGTCATGAAGTCTAACTAATAATAATAATGCACGGTTAATTATTACAAGATTAATTGCAAATATAAAATAGCAATAAGATATTAGTAGTAATAATAAATATAGTAATAACAGGTCTAGGATTAATAGTATTAATGGTAGCTTATAGTAATAATAATAATGGGGGAGCTTCCCTGGTGGCTCAGTGTTAAAGAATCTGCTTGCCAATGCAGGAGACACCCATTAGATCCCTGATCCGGGAAGACCCCGCAGTCCATGGAGCAACTAATCCCCTGAGCCACAACTCCTGAGCCTGTGCTCTAGAGGCCAGAACTGCAGCTACTGAACCGGCCGGGCTCTAGAGCCCGTCTGTGCTCCACAGCGTGAGAAACTACCGCAATGAAAAGACCCTGCACTGCAACTAGACAGGAGCCTCGCTTGCCAGGACCAGAAGAAAACTCGCGCATCAACAAAGACCCACCCAGCACAGCCAAAAACAAATAAATGAAATTATAAAGAAAATAATGGTGGTAGGATTAATAATAATAAACATCAAACAATAGGATAGTAATAAGATTAATAATAAATATAATATTGTCATGTTAAAAGTTCTAGGACTAACAATAACCACTTAATCAGTAGATTACATGTTAATAATAAGTATAAAAATAATAGGCTAGAATAGGTATAAATATATATAACATACTATAATTATAATAACTAATGATCTAGGATTAACTATAACATGATTAACAAGTTTTTTTGTTTGTTTTTTAGTTATAACAGTTTATTGCTACCAACCCATCTCCCTCCACCCTCCTCATGCACGTGTGCTCTGTCATGTAACTCCATGGACTGCAGCCTGCCAGGCTCCTCGGTCCATGGACTTTTCCAGGCAAGAATACTGGAGTGGGTTGCCATTTCCTTCTCCCATGATTAACAGCTTTTGAGGCTTATTTCATGACACGTATTATTCTCTACCAGTGCCAACAAATGGAACTTTCTGTGGTGATGGAAATGTTTTATCTGTGCTGTCCAGTATGGTCGCCACATGAGGCTACTACTGAGTACCTGAAATGTGACTAGTGTCACTGAAGAAATGAATCTGTAACTTTATTTAATGTTCATGAATTAACTGCAAGGACATCCGACCAGTCCATCCTAAAGGAAATCAATCCTGAATATTCATTGGAAGGACTGATGCTGAAGCTGAAGCTCCAATACTTTAGCCTCCTGATGCGAAGTACTGACTCATTAGAAAAGACCCTGATACTGGGAAAGATTGAAGGCAGGAGGAGAAGCGGATGACAGAGGATGAAATGGTTGGGTGGCATCACCGACTCTATGGAAATAAGTTTGAGCAAGCTTTGGGAGTTGGTGATGGACAGGGAAGTCTGGCGTGCTGCAGTCCATGGGGTTGCACAGGTGGACATGACTGAGTAACTGAACTGAACTGAATGAACTGAAATTTAAATAGCCACACGTGGTGAGTGGCTACTGTACCAGCTCTGAATGTTTCACATATCTTAACTCTCACATCAGCCCTCACGTAAGTACTATTATTATTATCTCTATTTTATGATGAAGGAACTGAAGCACTGAAAAGTTAAATCATTGACCCTCATCAGAGTTTCTCCCCACTTCTAGGGCAGGCTCTAGGGGGTCACTCAGAGAGGTTTAGAATTTAGAGTTCATCATCTGTTTAGCTGTGGGATCACTTAGCCTCTAAGCCTCAGTTTCTTCATCTGTAAAATGGGAACAATTACAGGGCTGATCTCACTAGGTTGTGGGGGAGAATTTGACACATTAAGAGCTTGAGAGATTGGCTGGCACTTCCACATGGCATGTGCTCAATGTGCTGTGCTGTGTTTAGTCGCTCAGTCGTATCTGACTTTGGCGACCCCATGGACTGTAGCCTGCCAGGCTCCTCTGTCCATGGGGATTCTCTAGGCAAGAATACTTGGATGGGTTGCCATGTCCTCCTCCAGGGGATCTTCCCGACCCAGGGACCAAACCCAGGTCTCCCGCATTGCAGGCAGATTCTTTACCAGCTGAGCCACCAGGGAAGCCCAGGAATACTGGAGTGGGTAGCCTATACCTTCTCCAGGGTATTTTCCCAACCCAGGAATCGAACCAGGGTCTCCTGCATTGCAGGCGGATTCTTTACCAGCTGAGCTACCAGGGAAGCCCAATAGTGTTGATTATAATCTACAATGGGATGTAAGTCAAATGTCCCTCACCCTCTGGTGGCCACAGAGACAAGCCCTGCAGGTGACACACCCTCACACCCAATTTACACATGAGATCACTGAAGTTTGAGAGTCAAGACTGTTGCCCCACCTTGGTGTAAACATCTGTAAAACATGCTTCTGCAGAACTGTCCCCTTCCTACTGAGCACAAAGTCTGAGCTGCAGATGGGGAAGAGACCTGAGTGGCTGGCTGCTCCCTAGCTGGGTAGTGACTGGTGCAATTGCCTGAATGTATGTATGCCCCCACTTTCAGGCTGAAATCCTAACCTCCCCCAAGGAAATTGTGTTAGGAGGTGGGGCCTTTAGAGGTGATTACATCTGGAGAGCAGAGACCATATGAATGGATCAGTGCCCCTGTAAAGAGACCCAGCAGAGAGCCATCTCTGCTTCTGCCTTGTGAGCTTACAGCTAGAAAACACCACTTTTGAAGCAGAAACCTGTCTCTCACCAGTCACTAGAAATAAATGACTGTAGTTTATAAGGCACTCAATTTATGGTATTTTGTTATAGCAGCCTGAACAGAGAACACTGGTACCAAGAAGTGGGGGTTCTGCTGTAACCAATACCTAAAAATGTGCAAGCAGCTTTGGAACTGGGTGATTGGTAGACACTGAAAGAGCTTGCAGGTGCATGCTAGGAAAAGCCTACACTGCCTGTGAACCCACCATTAAGGGCGATTCTGATGAGGACCCAGAAAGAAAAGAAGTTTGCTGCAGAGACCCATCCAAGTCACTGGAAGAATGACCCCACAGGCATTTTGGAGCTCATCAGGGCTGTCCTCTCATCACAGGCCCAGAGGGCGAGGGATTGGGCGGGAGGGGGATTTCAGAGGAGGGGCCTCCACTGCAGGACTCTGCTCTCCACACAAGGCGGGTGGATCTGTGCTGCTCCACAGGGCTCC
>NW_011494732.1:8343799-8345057 GCF_000754665.1 Bison bison bison | reverse complement strand
GGGCCCCCCCAGCCACACTGCAACCTGCCAAGCTGTGTGCGTGGTGGGTGGGAGTTGGAGGCAGTGGGGGGCGTGACTGCCTCTACCAGGACATTGGAGGAGCTGCAGGAGCACCATCCAACCAGAGGGCCACCAGGCAGGTAGAGCTACCTGCGTGAAGTTCCAGTCCAGGAGCCCCTGGCAAAGCGATGGGAGCAACACAGAGTCTTGGGGTCCAGCTCCTGCCCAGCAAGGCTTTCAGGGGCAAGAAAGCCACCCTGTGTGTCCAGAAGGCATCCCTCCCCCCACACACAGACCCAGGATGCCTAGAAGGTAGAGTATCTAGCCAAAGAGGATTATTTTGGAGCCTTAAGGTTTTGGACTTGCTGGGGACCTTTCTTTCCTATTCGCCCTTTTGTAATGTGAGTGTCTGTCCTGTGCCTGTCTTACCACTGTATCTTTTTAAATATTTATTTGTTAATTTATTTGGCTATACCAAGTCTTATTTGTGGCATGTGGGATCTATTAATAGTTCCCTGACCAGGGATTGAACCCATGCACCCTGCATTGGGAGAACAACGTCTTAACCACTGGACCACCAGGGAAGTCCTCAGCACTGTATCTTGAAAACACGTAACAGGTTTGATTTCACAGCTGGAAAGGAACTTGCCTCAAAATGAATTGTACTTTGAATTTCACTCATAATGTTTAGGTGAGACTTAGGGTTATAGACTTTTGGGTTGATGTTGGAAGGAGTTAAGACTTTGGGAGCTCTTGAACACATTTTGCATGTGTGAAGGACATGCATTTTGGGAAACCAGGAGTAGAATGCAATGGACTGAATGTTCATGTCCCTCCAAAATTGACTAAGAAAGCTGGTGCTGGAGTTCTCCAGGTCTGGGTTTTCATCAGCACTACTGTGTTACCTCGAGCAAGAGACTCCCATTTTCTGAGCCTCAGTGTCCCCATTCTGTAAAATGGGTATAATAGTAATGGGTAAAGGAAGAACTGTACAAACAAGAGCTTCATGACCCAGATAATCACGATGGTGTGGTCACACACCTAGAGCCAGACATCCTGGAATGTGAAGTCAGGTGGGCCTTAGAAAGCATCACTACGAACAAAGCTAGTGGAGATGATGGAATTCCAGTTGAGCTATTTCAAATCCTGAAAGATGATCTGTGAAAGTGGTGCACTCAATATGCCAGCAAATTTGGAAAACTCAGCAGTGGCCACAGGACTGGAAAAGGTCAGTTTTCATTCCAATCCCAAGAAGCAA
>NW_011494732.1:8342796-8343395 GCF_000754665.1 Bison bison bison | reverse complement strand
TTAACTTCTATGCAGAGTACATCATGAGAAACGCTGGGCTGGAGGAAGCACAAGCTGAAATCAAGATTGGCAGGAGAAATATCAATAACCTGAGATATGCAGATGACACCACCCTTATGGCAGAAAGTGAAGAGGAACTCAAAAGCCTCTTGATGAAAGTGAAAGTGGAGAGTGAAAAAGTTGGCTTAAAGCTCAACATTCAGAAAACGAAGATCATGGCATCTGGTCCCATCACTTCATGGGAAATAGATGGGGAAACAGTGGAAACAGTGTCAGACTTTATTTTTGGGGGGGCTCCAAAATCACTGCAGATGGCGATTGCAGCCATGAAATTAAAAGACACTTACTCTTTGGAAGGAAAGTTATGACCAACCTAGATACTATATTGAAAAGCAGAGATATTATCTTGCCAACAAAGGTATGTCTAGTCAAGGCTATGGTTTTTTCCTGTGGTCATGTATGGATGTGAGAGTTGGACTGTGAAGAAGGCTGAGCGCCGAAGAATTGGTGCTTTTGAACTGTGGTGTTGGAGAAGACTCTTGGGAGTCCCTTGGACTGCAAGGAGATCCAACCAGTCCATCCTAAAGGAGATCAGTCCT
>NW_011494732.1:8342381-8342696 GCF_000754665.1 Bison bison bison | reverse complement strand
CAGTACGTGAACCATGAACTTCCAGATGTTCAAGCTGGTTTTAGAAAAGGCAGAGGAACCAGAGATCAAATTGCCAACATCCACTGGATCATGGAAAAAGCAAGAGAGTTCCAGAAAAACATCTATTTCTGACTTTCATCTTTATTGACTATGCCAAAGCCTTTGACTGTGTGGATCACAATAAACTGTGGAAAATTATGAGAGATGGGAATCCCAGACCCCCTGACCTGCCTCTTGAGAAACCTGTATGCAGGTCAGGAAGCAACAGTTAGAACTGGACTTGGAACAATAGACTGGTTCCAAATAGGAAAAGGA
>NW_011494732.1:8340122-8341727 GCF_000754665.1 Bison bison bison | reverse complement strand
AAGGGGACGACAGAGGATGAGATGGCTGGATGGCATCACCGACTCGATGGGCATGAGTTTGAGTGAACTTCGGGAGTTGGTGACAGACAGGGAGGCCTGATGTGCTGCGATTCATGGGGTCGCAAAGAGTCGGACACGACTGAGCGACTGAAGTGAACTGAACTGACTGAAAGGAAAGTTAAATTATGTAGGGAGTCCCTAGTGGGCACCCAGTGAATGCTCTGTATCTGATTGTTATCAAAGGATAACTGGACCACACTGAGCTCCTCATTGTTCCTCAAATATTCCATCAGGTTGCCACTTCAGAGCCTCTGCACTGGCTATTTCCTCTGCCCAGAATGTCCTTCTACCAGATGTTTCCATCCCTCAATTCATTCACTCCCTGGAGGTCCCTGCCCACCAAACCTAGGACAGGCTCCTCCCCACTGCTGTCATGCTCTGTCTCTGCCCTGCTTCTTTCCCTTCCAGCACCTCATGAGGCCACTCAAACAGCTTTACTGGCTGGCCCACATGGTGAGGAACTGAGGCCTCCTGCCAAGAGCCAGGAAAACACAGAGACCCCCAGGCAACAGCCATGTGAGTACACCATTTTGGAAATAGATCCTCCAACCCCAAGTCAAGCCTTCACATGAAGGGAGCTCAAGCCCCTGTTTTGACTATAATCTCATGAAAGATCCTGAGCCAGACACACTCGGCTAAACAGCTCCAAAATTCTTGTAATCATATGAAATAATAAATGTTTACCGTTTCAAGCCACTAAGTTGGGGAGTAGTTTAATATATAGCAATAGTAAACTAATACAGAGCTCAAGACAGCTCTAGCGTTGTCCAACCACCATGATCCCCACCCATCAGTGTCCAGCTGACACTGGGAGGTTCAGGAAAGGGTATCCCTGGCCAGAAAAGAATTATGAAACTGGCTTCTTCCTCTTTCCTCCTGGGCTGCTCAGGGCTAGATTCCTGGGCTAGGGTCTAATCTGCTGAGCCCAGGTGCCTGATGCCATCTACACCCTCTGCTTCCTTCCCAAAGATTTAGTTCCCTTTTCAGTCCTCCCAGTGCCTTCCAGACTAAGACTGCTCCAAGCCCTTGCCTAAAAAAAGGATGAGCAGTTTTTATAATCTGGACTCCATTTCCGGAAGTGCGTGTCCAGCTGAGACCATCACAGGCAATATTTTATCCCTCCACCCCCTCCCCACTGTGAATGGTGTGCTATGAATTTCCCTATTTTTCAGATGATGAGTCTGAGGCATAAGGCAGTGAAAAAAAAGCCACACAACTGGCAAGTGATTGAAGCATCTGGACTAGACTCAGGACTATCTGATTGCAGAACCTCAGCTCTTAACTGCCTATGCTACCCACGTAATAATAACAGTGACAGTAAAAACAGAATGAACTAGTATGACAGCATTATGTGCCAGGCACATTTTGAAGGCTTTCTATGAATTGAACAATCCGTCCCTCTGACAGAGGAGGAAACTGAGGGACAGAGAGGCGCAGGACCCTAGCCCGTAAGTGGCCCTGCACTGATTGACACTCAGGCTGCAGAATTCAGACCGTGACCCAAATCGTCAGCGCCGGCTGCGCGACCCACGTCCACCCCAAGGG
>NW_011494732.1:8337857-8340022 GCF_000754665.1 Bison bison bison | reverse complement strand
TCTCCAGCCCAGCCCAGGGAGTTGTAAGCCGCCCCCTCTTCCGCCCGGGGAATCTGGTTTCTGAGGGGAAGTGACTCAGTGGCCTGAGGCCCCGCAGATAATTGTTCACTTCCAAACCGGTAATTAAAGGACCTAATGGCTCCGCAGAGGACTTACAACCTAGTTACTCCAGCGATCCCCACCCCTGCCCGGGGATCAGCGTGGGGCGCCGGAACTTCCCAGGCGCGAGCTTGGCGGGAATCCCAGGCTGCGGCCCGGCGGGCAGCCGCGCGTCTGCGCGAGGCTCTGGCGCCCCCTGGTGGCCTGGATGGTGGCGGGCGCGCCGCAGTCCACCTCGTGCACCCCTCCTCCCAAGAGTCACCCTTGGATTCCCCCCAAGCCTTCCCGGAAGCCTCCCAGGCCTCAGATTTGATGCCTCCAATCCACTGTCAAATGGCCACGAAGGTCTAGAGCACGGGTGTGGGGCATAGTTTAATTTGTGGCTTCTTCCTTTAGTGCTGGGTCACTCTGGGCAAGTGACTTGTGCTCACTGAGCCTTGGTTTCCTCAAATCTGTAAAATACAGATAAAGCATGAACCTACCTCACAGGATTGTACTGAAAACTAAGTAAAATGATTAATGTAGACGTTCCTGCCACACAATAGGTGCTCAAAATATGCAATTATTATTATTATTCATTTCCAAGGCGCAAACCTGATTATGTGTCATGTTTGTGTTCTGCTTGAAACCCTCCATGGCTCCTATTAGCTTTGAGTAAAATTCAAGCACCTCAGCCTGACATCCCAAGCCCTTTCTTATTCCTGACGACCTCCTCTCGCCACAATATCTATCAAACTCCAGACTCTCTGGCCATACCAGACTTTTTTCTGTCTCCTGCTTCATGTTTTCAGACCTTTGCCCAGACTATTCTCATTGCCTACCACTCCCTTTCCCTTTCCTCTGCTTGGCAAACTCATATATATATGTCCTTCAAAATCACCTGAAAAAAAACAAATAAACAAACCCCCAAAAGAGAATTCCCTGGTGCCTTCCATTGCAGGGGGCATGGGTTCCATTCCTAGTTGGGGAATTAAGACCCTGCATGCTGCATGATGTGGCCAAAACGAAAACAAACCAAAGGAAACCACCTGAAATGTAACCTCTGTCTGAAGTTAACTCTGGTTCCCTGGGGCATTGCGACTTCTGGCCTCCCTTTGGCTTCCTCTGTATCAAGCCTCTGAGACAGAAGTCTCGTCTGTTAGGGCGCATTCTCATTCGTCTGTGTACCTTCCAGGCTTTGAGCTCCTGGGGCGTGAGGCTGGTGTTTTGCTTATTTCTGAATCTCTGGCTCGCAGCTCTGACCTAGCAGGCATTAGGCACTCGAAGCACTGTCTGAGATAAACAACAGGTACGTCATGATCATCAGCGGATGGTGGTTGATTCCAAAGCACAGACTTTTGATGGGAGCCTTGGTTCTGTTACCTTCATGCCAGCTTGATCTCTCTAAGCCTCAGTTTCCTCATCTGCAAAATGTACTTGTGAAGATTCAGTGAAATTCTGTGTGTAAAGAGCTTAACACAGGACACTCAATGATGCTGCTTATTATTAGCTAAACCTGTCTCAGTCCTTACTTTACCCTGAGGAGTAGATGACTGAGAACAGCTTAATACAGTAAAAGTAGCATCAACATATTAACTAAAGTATGAAGTGAAAGTGAAAGTCATTCAGTTGTGTCTGACTCTTTGTGACCCCATGGACAGTCCATGGCATTCTCCAGGCCAGAATACTGGAGTGGATGGCCTTTCCCACCTTCAGGGGATCTTCCCAACCCAGGTCTCCTGCATTGCAGGTGGATTCTTTATCAGCTGAGCCACCAGGGAAGCCCAAGAATACTGGAATGGGTAGCCTATCCCTTCTCCAGAGGATCTTCCCAACCTAGGAATCGAACTGGGGTCTCCTGCATTGCAGGCAAATTCTTTACCAGCTGAGCTACCTGGGAAGCAATTATACTCCAATATAAAATAAATCAATTAAAAATAAATTTAGAAAAGGAATGAAGTACTGAGGAGCTACCCCACGTTGAAGGCTAGGAAGGGCAGTGGTGAGGAGATACCCCTCGTCCAAGGTAAGGAGTGGAGCAATGGCTGCGCTTTGCTGGAGCAGCCGTGAAGAGATACCCCACGCCC
>NW_011494732.1:8335077-8336008 GCF_000754665.1 Bison bison bison | reverse complement strand
AGATGGAGAAGCTCTATACAGTCAGCAAAAACAAGACCAGGAGCTGACTGTGGCTCACATCATGAACTCCTTATTGCCAAATTCAGACTGAAATTGAAGAAAGTAGGGAAAACCACTAGACCATTCAGGTATGACCTAAATCAAATCCCTTATGATTATACAGTGGAAATGAGAAATAGATTTAAGGGCCTAGATCTGATAGATAGAGTGCCTGATGAACTATGGACTGAGGTTCGTGACATTGTACAGGAGACAGGGATCAAGACCATCCCCATGGAAAAGAAATGCAAAAAAGTAAAATGGCTGTCTGGGGAGGCCTTACAAATAGCTGTGAAAAAAAGGGAAGCGAAAAGCAAAGGAGAAAAGGAAAGATATAAGCATCTGAATGCAGAGTTCCAAAGAATAGCAAGAAGAGATAAGAAAGCCTTCTTCAGCGATCAATGCAAAGAAATAGAGGAAAACAACAGAATGGGAAAGACTAGAGATCTCTTCAAGAAAATCAGAGATACCAAAGGAACATTTCATGCAAAGATGGGCTCGATAAAGGACAGAAATGGTATGGACCTAACAGAAGCAGAAGATATTAAGAAGAGATGGCAAGAATACACAGAAGAACTGTACAAAAAAGATCTTCACAATCCAGATAATCACGACGGTGTGATCACTGACCTAGAGCCAGACATCCTGGAATGTGAAGTCCAGTGGGCCTTAGAATGCATCACTATGAACAAAGCTAGTGGAGGTGATAGAATTCCAGTTAAGCTATTTCAGATCCTGAAAGATGATGCTGTGAAAGTGCTGCACTCAATATGCCAGCAAATTTGGAAAACTCAGCAGTGGCCACAGGACTAGAAAAGGTCTGTTTTCATTCCAATCCCAAAGAAAGGCAATGCCAAAGAATGCTCAAACTACCGCACAATTGCACTCATCT
>NW_011494732.1:8333083-8334977 GCF_000754665.1 Bison bison bison | reverse complement strand
GCCAACAAAGGTCCATCTAGTCAAGGCTATGGTTTTTCCTGTGGTCATGTATGGATGTGAGAGTTGGACTGTGAAGAAGGCTGAGCACAGAAGAATTGATGCTTTTGAACTGTGGTGTTGGAGAAGACTCTTGAGAGTCCCTTGGACTGCAAGGAGATCCAACCAGTCCATACTGAAGGAGATCAGCCCTGGGATCTCTTTGGAAGGAATGATGCTAAAGCTGAAACTCCAGTACTTTGGCCACCTCATGCGAAGAGTTGACTCATTGGAAAAGACTCTGATGCTGGGAGGGATTGGGGGCAGGAGGAGAAGGGGATGCAGAGGATGAGATGGCTGGATGGCATCACTGACTCAATGGACGTGAGTCTGAGTGAACTCCGGGAGTTGGTGATAGACAGGGAGGCCTGGCGTGCTGCGATTCATGGGGTCGCAAAGAGTCGGACGCAACTGAGCGACTGATCTGATCTGATCTGATCTGACTGACGCATGCTACAGTGTGGACGACCCTTGAAGTAATATGCTGAGTGAAAGAAGCCAGACACAAAGGATCATACTGTGATTCCATTTGGCTATGATTCCATTTACATGAACTATCCAGAGTAGGTAAATCCATAGAGACGGAACACAGACTCCATGGTTGCCAGGGCCTAGAAGAAGAGAGAACTTGGAGAGCAACTGCTAATGGGTACTAATCGGTCTGGGTCTCCTTCTGGGGTGATGAGAATGTTCTGGAACTAGATACAGAGGTGGTGGTTGCACCACACCAAATGGACTAAGTGCCGCCGTGCCACGTGCTGTGCTTAGAGTTGCTCAGTCGTGTCTGACTCTCTGCGACCCCATGGACTGTAGCCCACCAGGCTCCTCTGTCCATGGGGATTCTCCAGGCAAGAATACTGCAGTGGGTTGCCATGCCCTCCTCCAGGGCATCTTCCCAACCCAGGGATCAAACTCAGGTCTCCTGCACTGCAGGTGGATTCTTCACTGTCTGAGCCACCAGGGAAGCCCAAGTGCCGCTGAGTTGTACTTTAAGGTGGTTAATTTTATGCTATGTGAATTTCATTTTCCAGCAAATTTGGAAAACTCAGCAGCGGCCACAGGACTGGAAAAGGTCAGTTTTCATTCCAATCCCAAAGAAAGGCAATGCCAAAGAATGCTCAAACTACTGCACAATTGCACTCATCTCACACGCTAGTAAAGTAATGCTTAAAATTCTCCAAGCCAGGCTTCAGCAATATATGAACCATGAACTTCCAGATGTTCAAGCTGGTTTTAGAACAGGCATAGGAACCAGAGATCAAATTGCCAACATCCGCTGGATTATGGAAAAAGCAAGAGAGTTCCAGAAAAACATCTATTTCTGCTTTATTGACTATGCCAAAGCCTTTGTATGGATCACAATAAACTGTGGAAAATTCTCTAAGAAATGTGAATAGCAGACCACCTGATCTGCCCCTTGAGAAATTTGTATGCAGGTCAGGAAGCAACAGTTAGAACTGGACATGGAACAACAGACTGGTTCCAAATAGGAAAAGGAGTACGTCAAGGTTGTATATTGTCACCCTGCTTATTTAACTTCTATGCAGAGTACATCATGAGAAACGCTGGGCTGGAGGAAGCACAAGCTGGAATCAAGATTGCCGGGAGAAATATCAATAATCTCAGATATGCAGATGACACTATCCTTATGGCAGAAAGTGAAGAGGAACTAAAAAGCCTCTTGATGAAAGTGAAAGTGGAGAGTGAAAAAGTTGGCTTAAAGCTCAACATTCAGAAAACAAAGATCATGGCATCTGGTCCCATCACTTCATGGGAAATAGATGGGGAAACAGTGGAAACAGTGTCAGACTTTATTTTGGGGGGCTCCAAAATCACTGCAGATGGTGACTGCAGCCAT
>NW_011494732.1:8328372-8331495 GCF_000754665.1 Bison bison bison | reverse complement strand
TGGGAGGGATTGGGGGCAGGAGGAGAAGGGGATGCAGAGGATGAGATGGCTGGATGGCATCACTGACTCAATGGACGTGAGTCTGAGTGAACTCCGGGAGTTGGTGATGGACAGGGAGGCCTGGCGTGCTGCGATTCATGGGGTCGCAAAGAGTCGGACACGACTGAGCGACTGACCTGAACCTGAAGAAAAAAAGTTAAAAAAAAAAAACAAAAACGGTTGGCTAAAGGAGTGAGGATTTGGAGGGAGTTTGGAAATGGGCTCTTTACTTCTCCTGTCCTGCCCCCAGGCTGGTTTCGACCCCAAAATGGGCTGCTCGAGGCTTCCCACCCAAGTTGCATTCCTACCCCTGACCCGGCAGAAGCTGGGGACGGTCGCACAGAGGGTGTACGAGAGTGTGGGCCACTGCACACCGGCAGATCAGCCAGGCTGGCTCTGTGATCACGGTCAATGTGCGGTGGCCATGTGACATGTAGCCAGCATCTGGTGAGTGAGCCTGGCCTCAGGGTGAGCCTAAAGGTGCCCCAGGAAGGTTGTCCAGCAGGGATGCTAGGCTCAGAAGTGGCCACAGGGCAAGCAGATCCTCTCTGGGGCCTAAGACCTTGAGATACACAGACAGGAGCAGAAAATGGCTAGCGGGCAGGAAGAAAATGGCGTCAAGAAGTAGGAGTAACCTTGAAGGCCTAGACTGCTGGCTAAGGAGGCTGCAGTGTCCTCTGCTATGAGGGCTCTCAGGACTATTTACCGTCCAGATTGAAAGGGTTGTCTCTGGAGCCTCAGGAGGCTGCGTCACTTCCCTTCAGCATCTGGCACTGGGCTGAGGGTGCCTGAGGGGAGTGCCTCAGGCTATTCCCCTGGCCAAGAGCTGGACTCCGGGGCCGTATGACCTCAGGCAAGTTACTTCACCGCTCTGAGGCAGCAGGAGCCAAAGGGCTGAGGAGAGGAGACACTGAGATCAGAAGAGGAGAGAGCAAAGTACTTGGCAACACTTTGAGAGATAGAAGTAAGAAGCTGAGGGCAGCGGGGTGTAGAGAGCAGCTGAGCCTCATATTTCCATTTTCCCCAAGCTGGTCTCCCTTCATTGCTGAGATGGTTTCCTATGATTGCCCTCAGCATGGCTGCCCGACCTCCCCTTGTCACAGTAAAATCTGGTCCTTGCAATCTTGGCTCAGGATGTTCCCTGGGGCCGAGCTTTCTCTCCTGTCTCTAAGGACTGGTGCAAGGACAGACAGGTCAACCCACAAGCCCAGAGAAACTCAGTTTCAGCTTTGTGTAGAACGGTCTGATAAGAGAAGGACTTTTTCTATTCGTCTGGAGCTGTGAGGACAGACGTTCAGAGCTTTCAGGCACTACATTGCCCGAGAATGAATCTACTCAGAATAGAGCAAAACCCAGAGACTGGGAGAAACTGAGTCCTGATGATAATGGCTCTGCACCTAGAGCCAGCCATACCTGAAAGCAATTACTCAGGCTCCTCAGCCATGTGTCAATTAATTTTCTCTTTGGCTGAAACCTGTTTGTGTGCCGTTTTTAGCCACTTGGCAACTAAGAGAGTCCTGCCAAACACCTGTTTGTCCTCCAGAGAAGTGTATCATCCGTAGGTCCCTCATGGGCCACCCATGCCTGAAATAGTTACTAGGATATGGTCCCGGGTTGTTTGGAGCACCAGAACATTTTCTATACACCTATTTCCCCAAAGGCCCTATATTTTGATTTCCTTACCCCAAATGACACATTTCCTAGATAAGGACTTAGTTGTTTTAAGATTTTCGATTACTCAAAGATGTCTGAACTGCCAACCAAAACTTGTGAGCAGAAGAAGATAATACCTAATAGTTATTAAGCACTTACTATAGAATGGTACTGTTCTAAGAGCTTTATATTATTACCCAGAGGGGCAACGAGGCATAGACTCCAATTCCAGACTGCCTGAATTAAAACCCACTTGTTCACTGTGTGAATTCAGGCAAGCTATTTCATCATGCTTTTAAAATTTGTAAAATGGGGATGGTAAAACTGTTCCTACTTCTTAGCATTTTCATCAGACGCAAAACACACAGCAAGTGCTTAGTAAACATTAGCTAGTATTCTTGAAATCCCTCATAACACCTTATAAGATAGGTCACTGTTATTTCTTCTGGTTTACAGATGAGGAAACCAAGGCACAGAGAGGTGAAGTGATTTGCTAAAGGTCACACAGCTTGGAAATGGCAGAGTGGAGATTGGAATCCACTTGTGAACATTAACTCCATTAACTTCTGGCTCAAAGCGTGGTCACAAATTGCTTTATGAGTCAGGCCAGTGCAAGGTCTCCCCCTACACTTCTGTAGTCCTGGATGTGGCTCGGGGACATAGTCGTCAGCTCTCCTCCTTTCAGCCACACCTGACCAGAAAATATATATAAATATATAATCTAACTGGAGAAGGAGATGGCAACCCACTCCAGTATTCTTGCCTGGAAAATCCCATGAGGAGCCTGGCAGGGCTACAGTCCATGGGGTCGCAGAGTAAGACACGACTGAGCGATTAACACGCACATGTCAAAGGCAGTCATTTGGGCATTCTAGGAGGGGGTGTGATTTATATCTTAGAAGGGGCTATCAGTCTGCGTTTTGCTAAGGCAGTACTGGGACAGGTTTCTTTGAACTTGAACTAGAGGTGATGAGGTGGTTAGGAATGTGGGTTTTGGAATCCAATAGGCTTGGGTTGTAGTATCAGCTCTGCCCCTTCCTGTTGACCATAAGCATGTCACTCCCCTCTCTGAGCCTTGGTTTGAAGATTGTGCAAAAGGAACGTGGCCCTGGGCCAGAAGGCAATCAGTTCAGTTCAGTTCAGTCGCTCAGTCGTGTCCGACTCTTTGCGACCCCATGAATCGCAGCACGCCAGGCCTCCCTGTCTATCACCAACTCCCGGAGTTCACTCAGACTCACGTCCATTGAGTCAGTGATGCCATCCAGCCATCTCATCCTCTGTCATACCCTTCTCCTCCTGCCCCCAATCCCTCCCAGCATCAGAGTCTTTTCCAATGAGTCAACTCTTCGCATGAGGTGGCCAAAGTACTGGAGTTTCAGCTTTAGCATCATTCCTTCCAAAGAAATCCTGGGGCTGATCTCCTTCAGAATG
>NW_011494732.1:8327945-8328272 GCF_000754665.1 Bison bison bison | reverse complement strand
AGAATGGACTGGTTGGATCTCCCTGTAGTCCAAGGGACTCTCAAGAGTCTTCTCCAACACCACAGTTCAAAAGCATCAATTCTTCTGTGCTCAGCCTTCTTCACAGTCCAACTCTCACATCCATACATGACCACAGGAAAAACCATAGCCTTGACTAGATGGACCTTCGTTGGCAAAGTAGTCTCTGCTTTTGAATATGCTATGTAGGTGGGACATAACTTTCCTTCCAAGGAGTAAGCATCTTAATTTCATGGCTGAAATCACCATCTGCAGTGATTTTGGAGCCCCCCCAAAAATAAAGTCTGACACTGTTTCCACTGTTTCCCC
>NW_011494732.1:8326680-8327742 GCF_000754665.1 Bison bison bison | reverse complement strand
CTGCATAGAAGTTAAATAAACAGGGTGACAATATACAGCCTTGACGTACTCCTTTTCCTATTTGGAACCAGTCTGTTGTTCCATGTCCAGTTCTAACTGTTGCTTCCTGACCTGCATACAGATTTCTCAAGAGGCAGGTCAGGTGGTCTGGGATTCCCATCTCTTTCAGAATTTTCCACAGTTTATTGTGATCCACACAGTCAAAGGCTTTGGCATAGTCAATAAAGCAGAAATAGATGTTTTTCTGGAACTCTCTTGCTTTTTCCATGATCCAGTGGATGTTGGCAATTTGATCTCTGGTTCCTCTGAGTTTTCTAAAACCAGCTTGAACATTAGGAAGTTCACGGTTCACATATTGCTGAAGCCTGGCTTGGAGAATTTTGAGCATTACTTTACTAGCATGTGAGATAAAGTGCAATTGTGCAGTAGTTTGAGCATTCTTTGGCATTGCCTTTCTTTGGGATTGGAATGAAAACTGACCTTTTCCAGTATTGTGGCCACTGCTGAGTTTTCCAAATTTGCTGGCATATAGAGTGCAGCACTTTCACAGCATCATCTTTCAGGATTTGGAATAGCTCAACTGGAATTCTATCACCTCCACTAGCTTTGTTCATAGTGATGCATTCTAAGGCCCACTGGACTTCACATTCCAGGATGTCTGGCTCTAGGTCAGTGATCACACCATCGTGATTATCTGGGTCATGAAGATCTTTTTTGTACAGTTCTTCTGTGTATTCTTGCCACCTCTTCTTGATATCTTCTGCTTCTGTTAGGTCCATACCATTTCTGTCCTTTATCGAGCCCATCTTTGCATGAAATGTTCCCTTGGTGTATCTAATTTTCTTGAAGAGATCTCTAGTCTTTCCCATTCTGTTGTTTTCCTCTATTTCTTTGCAATGATCGCTGAAGAAGGCTTTCTTATCTCTTCTTGCTATTCTTTGGAACTCTGCATTCAGATGCTTATATCTTTCCTTTTCTCCTTTGCTTTTCGCTTCTCTTTTTTTCACAGCTATTTGTAAGGCCTCCCCAGACAGCCATTTTACTTTTTTGCATTTCTTTTCC
>NW_011494732.1:8320212-8326580 GCF_000754665.1 Bison bison bison | reverse complement strand
CCTGTCTCCTGTACAATGTCACGAACCTCAGTCCATAGTTCATCAGGCACTCTATCTATCAGATCTAGGCCCTTAAATCTATTTCTCATTTCCACTGTATAATCATAAGGGATTTGATTTAGGTCATACCTGAATGGTCTAGTGGTTTTCCCTACTTTCTTCAATTTCAGTCTGAATTTGGCAATAAGGAGTTCATGATGTGAGCCACAGTCAGCTCCTGGTCTTGTTTTTGCTGACTGTATAGAGCTTCTCCATCTTTGGCTGCAAAGAATATAATCAATCTGATTTTGGTGTTGACCATCTGGTGATGTCCATGTATAGAGTCTTCTCTTGTGTTGTTGGAAGAGGGTGTTTGCTATGACCAGTGCATTTTCTTGGCAAAACTCTATTAGTCTTTGCCCTGCTTCATTCCGTATTCCAAGGCCAAATTTGCCTGTTACTCCAGGTGTTTCTTGACTTCCTACTTTTGCATTCCAGTCCCCTATAATGAAAAGGACATCTTTTTTGGGTGTTAGTTCTAAAAGGTCTTGTAGGTCTTCATAGAACCGTTCAACTTCAGCTTCTTCAGCGTTACTGGTTGGGGCATAGACTTGGATTACTGTGATATTGAATGGTTTGCCTTGGAAATGAACAGAGATCATTTTGTCGTTTTTGAGATTGCATCCAAGTACTGCATTTTGGACTCTTGTTGACCATGATGGCCACTCCATTTCTTATGAGGGATTCCTGTCTGCAGTAGTAGATATAATGGTCATCTGAGTTAAATTCACCCATTCCAGTCTATTTCAGTTCGCTGATTCCTAGAATGTCGACATTCACTCTTGCCATCTCTTGTTTACCACTTCCAATTTGCCTCGGATATGACTGAGCGACTTCACTTTCACTTTCATGCATTGGAGAAGGAAATGGCAACCCACTCCAGTGTTCTTGCCTGGAGAATCCCAGGGACGGGGGAGCCTGGTGGGCTGCTGTCTATGGGGTCGCACAGAGTTGGACATGACTGAAGTGACTTAGCAGCAGCCTTAGCAGCAATTTGCCTTGATTCATGGACCTGACACTCCAGGTTCCTATGCAATATTGCTCTTTACAGAATGCAATACATCTTAGTTATTCATAAGGAACAGGGGAAACTCAGAGAAGGTTTAAAATGCTCCTTGGAAGAAAGCATTCAGGAACTGGGGGATCTGTTTGGGGATGGTGGGGTGAGAGGCCCCATCAATGATAGAGGGGAAGAAGTGTTGGCGATGCCACCTTTTAAGGCAGGGCTCTCAAATCCTCCCTTTGACTCCAGGGAGTGAACTGGCAAGAACTCCTGGGTCGGGACTTCCCTGGTGGTCCAGTAGTTAAGGATCTACCTTGCGATGCCAGGAACATAGGTTCAATTCCTGATCGGAAAGCTAAGATCCCACATGCCGGGGAGCAACTGAGTCTGCACACTGCAACTACTGACCCCTGTGCCACAACTAGAGTCCTTGCGCCACGAGGAAAGATCCCACATGAGACAACTAAGACCTGAGGCAGCCAAATAAATAAATATATAAACGTTAAAATAAAAAGAAAAAGAACTCCCAGGTCTCCATGCCTTTGGAAAAACTGGACGGTACTCAGGACCCAGGCTCCGGGCTGGCGGGACACAGGTTTTGTCCCAACAGAGGAGTGCGGCAGTTCCTGAAGTCAGAGGATCACAGCCCTTTCCATCATTCCCCCTCCCCTGTGATCATCCCAGCATGTGGCCTGGGCTGGCATGTTTGTGGTGGAGAACAATTTCAGTTCCTTCTTGGGGCTGGCTGGTCCTGCCCGTTTCTGGGGTGGGGCAGTCAGTGTGGAAGGAAACTCTGCCTCAGACCCCAACTTGGACCACTGTCTTCCCCTACTGGTGGTGAAGTGGGGGATCAGCAGAAAGGGTTGGGACACCAGATATGGATGCAAGATGGTGGGTGCCATGGGCACCTGCCTGGGAGGACTGGTTCAGGCTGAGCCACGTTCTAGTCACCCAGCACCTTCTCTGTGCCAAAAGTTGTGTCAGGAGGTCGAGGTGCAGCCGTGAACAAAGCAGACAACATTCTGAGACAGAATCTTCTCATGTAGGGGGTGGGTGGGGAGAG
This sequence comes from Bison bison bison, assembly GCF_000754665.1. Lineage (NCBI taxonomy): Eukaryota > Metazoa > Chordata > Mammalia > Artiodactyla > Bovidae > Bison > Bison bison. The sequence continues at coordinate 8,324,475 of NW_011494732.1, read as the reverse complement.
AGATCACAGTTTACACAGAGCCATCAAACCCAGGTGCCCTACCTGCAGTTGGCTCTCCCGGTTCTTCTATTCTTCCACCTTCTGTGCTTTCGCACCTCACCTCCTTTCCGCAGCCTCCTGAGAAAAGCCCACAGGCTTCCCTGGTCTCACCTCTCCTCTCGCTCTCTCTTTGCTCTAGCCACACTGGCCTTCTTGATATGTTTTTTGTTTTGCTTCTGAGCCTTTGCATTTGCTGTTCCCTCTGCCAGGAATGGTGTTCCCTCTGGATATCTGCATGGCTTATGCCCTTACTTCCCTCAGGTCTTTACTCAAAACACCTTTTCCAGGAGGTCTCCCCTGCCTGGTTGAAATGGCAGTTCCACCATCCTCATTCACAATTCATATGCTCTTCCCTCACTTAATTTTCCCCTTGGGTCCTAACCTTACCTAATGTACTATACAAATGTTGCTTTATCTCTTCTCCTCTCTGGTAAGGGAGGGCAGGAGCCCTTGTCTGGCATTTTCAAAAGACAATTTATTGAGATGAAATTCACATGACATGAAATGAACCCTTTTAAAGCGAACAATTCAGTGGCATTTCATACGTTCATCATGTTGTGCAACCATCATCTCAATCTGACCCCAAAACATTTTCATTGGCCCCCAGTAAAACTCTGCACCTACTAAGCAGTCAATTCCCATTCTCCCCTGCCCCCAGCCCCTGGCAACCACGCCTCTGCATTCTTTTTTTATGGATGTATCTATTCTAGATAATTCATACAAGTGAAATCACACAGTATATTCACTCAGCATCATGTTTTTAAGATTCGTCCACATTGAAGCAAATGCATCAGTACTCCATTCCTTTTTTATGGCTGTGTAACATTCCATTGTATGGGTGTACCATGTCTCATTTATTTACTCATCTGTTGATGGACATTTGAGTTGTTTCCCTCTTTTGGCTACTGTGAACAGTGCTGCTATGAACATGTACTTGTGTCTTTTTAAGTTGTATCCCTGGCGCCTCAGAAAAAGTAGTGCTCAATAAATATTGGTTGAAAGAATGACTGGAGGAAGCAAAGGCATTGGACTAAGCAGGGTGGTGTTGGGGTGGTCATATGCCCTCCCGGAAGGGGCAAGGGCTGGGTGAAGAACTGAAGCATTAGCCATGGAAGGGGACCAGCACACGCAAAGGCCTAGAGCGGGATGCATTCTGGGAACAGGGGAAGCAGATGACGGATGTTGAGGGAGTGGGAACAGGAAACTGCATGAGGAAGCTGGAGGGGGAGGTAGAGACCAGGACTCCAGGGCCTTGTCATTCACGGGCAGGAGTCTGGACTCCCTCTTGAGGCAGGGGGGAGCCATGGAAAGGCTCTGAGCAATGAAGTGCCATGACTTGATTTGACTTGAGTTTTATTCAATACTGTAATCCCTCAATGGGGAATGGATTCAGGGGGCATGGAGGTTGGAGTGACAGACCGGAGGCCCGAGACAGGCCACTGCCCACACCCTGGTGAGAGAGAGATGATGGTGGCTTGGGAAGGGGAAGTGGTGGCCGAGAAGGAGAAGTGATGGACTTGAGACATGGTTTTCAGGTAAAATCACCAGGATTGCTTACGGTAGCCACAGCTCAGCTCTGGTCCTTAAATTCCCCTTTCCCGTTCTTCTGAATCACTGTCCCTATTCATAGTAAGCGAAAGGTGGAGACAACCTAATGTGTGTTGTGGATGAAAGCGTAAACCAAAAGCGGGACATCCATACAATGGAATGCTGTTCAATCCTAAAGGAAGGAAGTACCGATAAACACAGCAACGTAGTGAGCAGAAGATGAAAACCTGATGCTAACTGAAAGAAGCCAGGCACAGGAGGCACACACTGTATGACTCCAATTATATGAAATATCCAGAACAGGTAAACCCATAACGACAGAAAGTAGGTTGGTGGACGCCAGGGGCTGGGAGCAGCAGGGAACGGACGGTGACTGCTAACGGGTGTGGAGTTGTACTCTGGAGGGACAGAAGTGTTTTGAAACTAGGCACATGTGGTGGTTGCACAAAATTGTGAACGTATCTAATGGCACTGAATTGTTCACTTTACTTTTTTCCTGGTGACTTTAAATTTGCAAGCTGTATCTTTTTTTCATCTTCAGCTTTGTTGAAGTATAATTGGCAAATAAAATTATAAGATAATTAAAGTACACACTGTGATGATATAAAATACATAGACATCATGGAAGGATTCCTCCCATCTCATTAACTAACACGTCCATCACCTCCCATATTTGTATACGTGTACTGTGTGTGAGAGCATTTAAATTCTACTCAGTAAATTTCAGTCATGTAATACAGTGTCATCAACCATGTTATACATTATGTTCACTTTAAAATGCCTAATTTTTTTAATGAGAATTTCACCTCAATTAAAAAAGTAAAATGATAAAGATTCTTAAAAAAAAAAAAAAGCCAGGCTTTTGCTCTCAGATTTCTGCGTTTTTTCCCATGTCAACCCTTGACATCAGCATAAGGGGATCTGAGAGCCAAGAATCACAGACTTCTGGGAAATTTTCCCCACACTAAGGCCCAAATGCCCATGTGCCTGACATTTTCCTTATCTGGTGAATATCCAGATTTGGGGAAATTCCAGTTTGCCTTTCCTGACTAAAAAATTATGGCACCATCAGGTACAGCTGGATCCAGGGGTTCAGATAATATCAGACATCAAAATGTATCTGTTTTCCCTTGTACTGTGGGTTTCAGGCCCTACTTTTCTCTGCCGTGGCTTCACTATCAGGCAGGCTCTAGAATTCAGCCACTTATCTCCACCTCTACTGCCCCTTCTCTACTCTTCGCTACTATCATCACTCACCTGGCCTGCTGCAACAGTCTCCTGCCTGGTCAGCTGGCCTCTATCCTTGCTCCCAACAGTTCATTCTCCCCATGGTGTGCATGCATGCTCAGTCATGTCCGACTCTTTGCAACCCCATGGACTGTAGCCCACTGGGCTCCTCTGTCCATGGGATTTCCCAGGCAAGAATACTGGGGTGGGTTGCCATTTCCTACTCCAGGGGATCTTCCCGACCCAGGAATCGAACCCATGTCTCTTGAGTCTCTTGCATTGGCAGGTGGATTCTTTACCACTGTGCCACCTGGGAAACCCATTCTCCCCAAAGCAGCTAGGAATTGTGTTGAACCTAAGAGAAAGATCATGTCCTTCCTCTGCTCAAAACCCTCCCATGGCTCTCCTCCATTCCTCTTAGAGTAAAAGCAAAATCATTTTCATGATCCAAAGAGACCTGAAGGAAGTGAGAGTGGGAGTGATGTTCTACAAATATTCTCAGATGGTCCTACCTCCAGGGCCTTTGCACCTGCTCTTCCCTCTGCCTGGGACACCTTCAGAGAAGCTTTCCCTGACAACCTTGTTTAAGTTGCACTCACAGTCTTTCCAGACCACTACCATGGCTTATAGTCTTCCTAGAGAGAATTACTTCTAGATCTTGTTTGTTGATTGACTTGGAACAGCACCTGGCACAGTGCCTGGGCACACACAGGTGCTTAGTGAGAGGCTGCAGAGTGAATAGCTCATCCTGGTCTATCCTGTTTCTCTTCCGCTCTCAGGCTAGGACTGGACAGTGATTGAAGCCCATATAGTGGGGAGGAGGTAGCAAGGGCAGGAAGTACAGAGAGCTCTAGGGAAATGGAACTGTGTTACTTTGGATGGAACAAAAAGAACAGCAATTCCTATTCGTTGAGAGCATCTGCTCTCTGCCATGCACTTTATATGACTGTCTTTACTGGACAGATGAGGAAGCAGAAGGCTAGAGAAATGTATGGATTTCTCTAAGGCCTCACAGTGATTAAACGTGACTTATGAGGACTTGAACCCAAGGCTGCCTAACTCCAGAACTTTTCTTCTTCACCTGGGGCCAGGGATAGGGGTGTCACTCATCCTGTCTATATAGTTCAGTTCAGTTCAGTCGCTCAGTTGTTTCCGACTCCTTTCGACCCCATGAATCGCAGCACGCCAGGCCTCCCTGTCCATCACCAACTCCCGGAGTTCACTCAGACTAATGTCCATCGAGTCAGTGATGCCATCCAGCCATCTCATCCTCTGTCATCCCCTTCTCCTCCTGCCCCCAATCCCTCCCAGCATCAGAGTCTTTTCCAATGAGTCAACTCTTCGCATGAGGTGGCCAAAGTACTGGAGTTTCAGCTTCAGCATCATTCCCTCCAAAGAAATCCCAGGGCTGATCTCCTTCAGAATGGACTGGTTGGATCTCCCTGAGGT
>NW_011494732.1:8316406-8319830 GCF_000754665.1 Bison bison bison | reverse complement strand
TGCAGGATTTTGGAGCCCCCAAAAATAAAGTCTGACACTGTTTCCCCATCTATTTCCCATGAAGTGATGGGACCAGATGCCATGATCTTCATTTTCTGAATGTTGAGCTTTAAGCCAACTTTTTCACTCTCCTCTTTCACTTTCATCAAGAGGCTTTTGAGTTCCTCTTCACTTTCTGCCATAAGGGTGGTGTCATCTGCATATCTCAGGTTATTGATATTTCTCCCGGCAATCTTGATTCCAGCTTGTGTTTCTTCCAGTCCAGCATTTCTCATGATGTACTCTGCATAGAAGTTAAATAAGCAGGGTGACAATATATAGCCTTGACGTACTCCTTTTCCTATTTGGAACCAGTCTGTTGTTCCATGTCCAGTTCTAACTGTTGCTTCCTGACCTGCATACAGATTTCTCAAGAGGCAGGTCAGGTGGTCTGGGATTCCCATCTCTTTCAGAATTTTCCACAGTTTATTGTGATCCACACAGTCAAAGGCTTTGGCGTAGTCAATAAGGCAGAAATAGATGTTTTTCTGGAACTCTCTTGCTTTTTCCATGATCCAGCGGATGTTGGCAATTTGATCTCTGGTTCCTCTGCCTTTTCTAAAACCAGCTTGAATATCAGGAAGTTCACGGTTCATGTATTGCTGAATAGTCCTATATTGACTGTCCTGACGCCTGAAATGTCCTATTCAACTTTTTTTTCAATAAATTAAATCACACGTTTTCTGCAGGGTTATTTTCCAAATGTAGCTGAGCGTTAAATTTGCTAGCCAAGGAGGAGTTTGAACACTCAAGCCTAGAGCTTTATTTAGCAAATAGAGGCTTTTTCCAGAGCAATCCGCCGCCCCCTGTACCTAAGCCCTGGAAGCGCGTTGAGTCTCCGGGTTCTAACCTTCTACCCGGAATAGGACACTGGGAATTCCTAAACCAGTTGCTGTTCCTTTAAGAGTGGTTCCGGGGGCGGGCCCACAGGGCGTGGCGAATCCGGGGGTGTGTACCGGATCCAGAGTGTCCAATCCTGGAGCGAGGGACGAAAGCTGGGGCGGATCCGGCACGGGAAGGTTGGGAAGGGTTAAGAGGAGCGTCTTTGGGTCTCGGACGGTCCGGTTGCCTCCGCCTCCTTCTGTCGGGTCCGCGCTCTCCCGCGGCTGCGCCGGCTCGGCAGCCCGGGGGACAAAGCACTGCCGCGGCCGCCGCCACAACCGAGCGGGTCCCGGGCCATGGCCCGGCCACCCCCTGGCTCCGCGCCTCCGGTCCCGCCGCTGCTGCCATCGCCCTAGGCCGTGCCGAGAGGTAAGGCCGGCCTGGCGCGGGGGGAAACTTGGGGCGGATCTGCATGGAACGCGGGACAGGGCTTGGACCGCCGTGGGCCTCGGGGTCCCCCAGGCAGTCTGGAGAGACCTCTGCTGGGGATCTGTCCTTTTGTGATTCCAAGCCAGCGGTAATTTTCCCGTCGGGGACTCCAGCTGCTTGGGCGTACTTGGCCGGTGACTCTCCAGCCCCATAAAAGATCTCTGCCGCTGAGGCAACTCTGCGGACTAGAGAGCTCCACTTGGCTCCCACATTCTGCCACGGACCACCTCATCCAGGGCTCAGGCTGTCTTTTAAGGAACACACCACACATAAAAGGAGAGAGGGCAAGTAGGAGCAATGGCCTGGGATGGTAGTCCTGGCATCCTTGAGGCCCCTGCCCAGGGCAGCGCTGGGCAGGAGTTCTTCAACACATGTTTTTCTGCCCGTGCCTGCCACACCCTCTCCAGCATGTCCACTGCTAGGTGACACTTGGGGCAGTTGGATCCAACCCCAGGACCTGACTTCTTTCCTTGAAATGAGTGGCAAAAAATAAAAAATAAAAATGCCATGCCTCAGTTTCCCCAGATGGGTTCTGGGCCATCTATGTCCCTGGAGACCAGGAGCTAATTATTTGCCCTTGGGATAGTTTCTGACTGTGTGCTCACTACCTGCTCAGCATTTTGCAAGCTGTCTCTTCAAAATTAATATTTTCAATTCTGAGAGGGATGGCTATTAATGTACTCATTTTATACACAAGGCTGTGTTCTCAAAGCCCACGAAGCCTGGACTGGAGGAGGCGTGGGGACCAGAGAGGGTCTGGGATGGTCCCCTCTAGCTTCTTGCATTGTCCGGGACTGTTGAATCAGCAGCAGTGCCTGCAGCGGACTCTAAACTTCTTGGAGTGTGAGGAGATAAATTGGGGACCAGGCCCTCCCAGAGGCTGGAGCCTGTGCCCCTGCTGTTTTCCTTCACCTCCTTCCTGGCTAGGCTGGAGGAGGCAGGGCCATGGGCAGAGAGGGGTCCTGTGTTGGCTGATGACTTTGGGCTCAGGGTTGGAGGGGAAGGGGGCAGCTGCTAAGTTTGAGGGAAACTGCTCTTCATTTGGCCTTAATGGGTGGTGAGACTCTACCTCCTTGGGCTGACTGCCCAGAGCATGCCATTCTAGGCACAGAATTGTACCTTTGGGCAAGTTATTTAAGCCCTCTGTGCCTCAGCTTCCACATCTATGAATGTGGGATGAGGAAAAGACTCCTCCTGGGACCGTTGAGAGGTTTAAGTAGATAATCGCTTGACTCATTCTATAGGTCTTTGAGCACCACTACGTGCCAGGCACTGGAATTCCAACAAAGAATCTTTGCCCTCCTCGAGCAGGCAAAAATGACCCAGGTAATTTCAGGCTGGGGTGTGGGAGAGTGATGTGGGGAGGGGGCTGGTGGTTCTCTTGTGTACAGATACCTTCTCCTCCTTGAGGAGGTGATGCTCTAGCTGAAACTTGGCCATCTGAAGATAAGGGAAAGGCGTTCCAGGTAGAGGGAACAGCCAGGGCAAAAGCCGTGAGGTGGGAATATGCCTGGTGTGTTTGTGGAACAGCAAGGAGGCCAGGGTGGCTGGAGCGAGGGGGAAAGAGAGAGGAAAAGGGAACCTGGAAGACTGGGGAAGAATGGATTTTATGAGACAGGGAGGGAGCCATGGGTGGGTTTAGAGTAGGGGAGGGGTGTGATTGGGCTTAGTTTATAGGATCCCTCCATAGGGCCAGGGGCGGGGCCTAGGAAGAAGTTAAGATCTTATCCTGCTGCTGCTACTGCTAAGTCACTTCAGTGTGTCTGACTCTGTGCGACCCCATAGACGGCAGCCCACCACGCTCCCCCATCCCTGGGATTCTCCAGGCAAGAACACTGGAGTGGGTTGCCATTTCCTTCTCCAATGCAGGAAAGTGAAAAGTGAAAGTGAAGTCACTCAGTCATGTCCGACTCTTCGCAACCCCATGGACTGCAGCCCACCAGGCTCCTCCGTCCATGGGATTTTCCAGGCAAGAGTACTGGAGTGGGGTGCCATTGCCTTCTCCAGATCTTACCCTAAAGAACACCAATAAGCAACAGGCATCGGTGGAGGCAGGGAGGCCAGTGAAGAGGCT
>NW_011494732.1:8313938-8316306 GCF_000754665.1 Bison bison bison | reverse complement strand
TGAAGAGGCTACTGTAGCTGTCCAGGCAAGCCACGATGGTGGGGGTGCCGGGGAGCTAGAATGGGAGATGGCAGTGAGCAGAGATTAGGCCCCTGATTTGGAAGAGATTGGAGGGGGGATCAAGGTGACCTGATGAGAGTGACAAGATGTGGAGGTGGGGGGAATCCAATAGCCTTTCACCAAGACAGCCCCGAGGGGAGCATTTGGGGAGGCTGAGAAGAAGATCATCAGCTACCAGAGCTTAGCACGGACTGTGCCTGGCACTGTGCTCAGCGCTTCTACATAGTCATTGTGTCATCGTCTCAACAGCCCTGACTTAGGTGCTATTATTCCATTTTACAGATGCAGAAACAGAGGCCCAGAGAGGCTTAAAGCTTGCCCAGGATCACATAGCTTGGACACTCCAGAGCTGACATTTGAACCCAAAGAAGAGCAAGTCAAAACCAGAACTGGGCAGAGAGCAGGGAAGTGAGCTGTGGCCTGAGAGGTAGGAGGGAAATGGGGTGAGTACGGTGGGTGGTTCCTGTGTGAAATGGGGCTGGGGTCCACATGGGCCTTGCTGGGGAGTTGGTAGGAATCCCTCCCACTTTGCAGAGAAAGAAACTGAAGCTCAAGAGAGGGGAGGCCTAAGTCTGAAGTCACATAGCTCAGGGAGGCAGAGCAGAGATTAAATACCTTGAGTATTCAGGGGCTGTGGCCTTGGTCAGATCAACTTACTAGGTCAGGACAGGCTGATAATCAGCACAAGATCATGGCTCATGTTGCCTCTTCCAGGAAGCCCTTCTTGACTCTGTAGGCTGGTGAGATAAGGTGGATTGGGGATGGAGCAACTGCCTCTTCTGCCCTGGGTCAGGTCGCCTGTCTGGACCCCACTGTAACCGGCTGCTCCAGCTGAACCGGAGGAGAGAGAGCCTCCTTTCCAGGAAAGCCTCATTCCTCCAGGTCCTGAGTAAGGCACTGCCCACTGGGGAACGAACATTAACTGAGCACCTACTGCACTCCAGCGACTTTATATACTTTGCTTCTTGAACAATGTGGCCACTGTCCTACGTAGAGTGAGGTTTTAAAGCAGGAGCTCAAGATGCATTTGTAGCGTGGCCATGGAAAACCCCAGGGGAGGGCGTAGCCACACTGGAGACTCATATGCCACCTAAGTCCTTCCTGGCCATCATATACTCCTTGGAGGGGAGTAGTAAAATCACTGTGGCCAAGTGCAGAGAGTTAGATTCCTCTGCTGCAAATGGATGCACAGTGCTCTCCCTCCGGCCTCTCTGACTTTTAAGAGTGAACCAAGTCCTGGGCCCTTTGTCTAGATTTTGTAGCAATCTTTTATGCCACTCTGACTGCATCCCCTGCCTCTCCCCTTCCTCACTCTGCTCCAGCCTCACCAACAACCTTAAGCGCACTAGCAGCTTCCTACCTCAGGGCCTTTGCACTTGCTATTCCCTCTGCCTGGCATGTCCCAGGGGCTCAGTCCCTCACCTCCTTCAGGTCTCTGCTCAAATGTCACCTTCTCAGTACAGCTTTTCTTTTAGAATCAAACACACCTCTTGTCCTTAATACTTCTGATCTCCCCTCCCTGTCTTGTATTTTCCACACCACTTAAGCCCATCTGACAGATGTACCTTACCTGTTTGTTAATTGTGTACTCCCTTCACCTGCCACCAGCATATCAGCACCAGGAGGGCAGCGACCCTCTCTGTCTTGTTTACTGCTCTATACCTAATGCCTAGAACAGTGCCTGGCACACATTAGGTGCTTAATAAATGTTTGATGAATGAAGTCCCTACTGTCCTCTGAAATAGATTCTGTTCACATCCCTATTTCATGGAAGAGCAAATCAAAGCTGACATCAGCAGAGATGGAATCCGACCACAAAAGGTCAGCTGGCCTGGTACCCAGGGGTGATAGAATTAGCAGTGCCTGAAACTGAGGCCTGGGTGTGGGTTTCAGCTCTCGGCCCAACTTGCTTTGTGGCCTTGGACCAGTGGACTAACTTCTCTGTACTTTGTTTCCCCACCTGGCAAACGGGTAAGGCTAGTCCGGACACCTAAAGTTTGTTTCGAGATTAAATGAGTTCATATATATAAAATGCTTGGCAATGTTCTAAGAATCCTCACCATCATTTGGGGGAGGTAGGATGGCGGGAGAGTTAACCAGCCTGACTTCTGGGGCCAGCCAGACCCGGGTTCGAGTCCACTTTCTGCTCCTGAAGAGCTGTGTGAGCCCAGGCAGGCTGCGTCTGCTCTTTGAGCCTCAGTTTCCTCATCTGTGAAATGGGGGTGGCGGGGGGTGGGGGTGGTGATGAGTGCTGTGGCAGCCAGCGTTGTGTGAGGTCACCCGAGGCGGCGGCCGCATGAATAACCGC
>NW_011494732.1:8313499-8313838 GCF_000754665.1 Bison bison bison | reverse complement strand
GTTGGGGGGACACCAGGTCCCGAGCCCACGCCAGGAAGCTGAACGAGCGCAGCCTGGCCTTCTACGCCACCTGCAACACCCCAGCCGACAACGCGGGCTTCCTGTACAAGAAGGGCGGCCGGCACGCGGCCTACCACCGCCGCTGGTTCGTGCTGCGCGGCAACATGCTCTTCTACTTCGAGGACGCGGCCAGCCGCGAGCCCGTGGGCGTCATCATCCTGGAGGGCTGCGCCGTGGAGCTGGTGGAGGCCGCCGAGGAGTTCGCCTTCGCCGTGCGCTTCGCCGGGTCGCGGGCCCGCACCTACGTGCTGGTGGCCGAGAGCCAGGCCGCCATGGCGG
>NW_011494732.1:8311645-8312875 GCF_000754665.1 Bison bison bison | reverse complement strand
CCAGTGGCTCAGCAGCCAGGCCCAGCCCTCAGAAGCTGGGGGACCTGGTCGTGAGGGAAATCGCCATCAGGGTCAGCCCTGAGGTCCCTGCCGGGTCTGCGTTCGGGAACTCAAGGCGCTAAGAAGATGCTGGGTTCTGAGGGATGTTTTGGGACCTCTGTAATTCAGAGAGAGCCTAGCCTTGAGGAGGCCACCGTGCCCGATTCTCAGGAGGATCCAGGCCCTAGATGATCCTCAAGCAGCCAGAGAGCTGGTTTTGTGGGAGCTGTAGCCCCAAACCCAGCCCAGCAGGTGCCTTGGTGGCCTGTCCTGAATCACCGAGCAGAGGTTTGTTGCTGGCAACAGGCCTTGGCAGGGGCGACTGGGACCTGCGAGGCGCTATGGGCTGGAAGGCACATGAGCAGTCAGCACTGGTCCAGACTGGGCCCCACGTGGTCAGGAGGCCAGGCTGTGCTACACCACACCTGGGCCTGACCTCCTTTTCCTCCAAGGCCCGCTGGAGGAGCTGCCTGACTGCCAGCCACCTTCCTGCCTCCATAAGCAGCAGGTGCAGAAAGGCAGCACCAGTGTGGGTTTTCATGTATGACCCGCACCAGGCTTCTGGCCTGGAGTGAGGCCCAGGCAGGACTATTCCTGGGGCCTCAGCCAGGCCTTGGGGTGATGCCCTGGGGCAGTAGACCCTCTGGCCTTGGGCCATGTCTGTGTGCCTGTGGCAGCTCTCACCCTTTCCCAACACTCCTTAATCACATCCTCTGTCTTCTCCCGGAGCCAGCTCTCCCACCCCTGGCCTGGGGTGGCGCCTCGCAGGAGCCCGCCTGACCTTGTCCAGTCCTGGACCAGGCAGCCATGGCCTGAGCTGACTTCCCAGCAGGTGCCTCTGGCGAGGAGGGGCCATGAGCTGACTCACAGCCCAGAAAGGGTGCAGATGCCAATCTGATAGGGGCAAAGCCACAGCTGCCAAACCATGTCTGGCTTCCAGAACCCTCTCCCACCATCACAGCCTATTTCCGTGCTCACCAACTCAGCCCCACTCTCGCCCAGCAGCATTCTGAGGGAGACCAGGTCTTGCTTTGCCCCGCGCCCAACTTCTGGTTTTACTGTTACTCACTCACCACAGTGGCCATTCTTCATCCAGGGAGTCTCTGGGGGCTGGGACACCCCTGGCCCTCAAGCTGGGTCATATTTACAGTCCTCAGTGCCTCAAAATCGGGACCCCCCTGAGGACACCTC
>NW_011494732.1:8289769-8311545 GCF_000754665.1 Bison bison bison | reverse complement strand
ACCTCTGCCCTAATCTTTATTTCCCCAGAGGCTCCCTCTTGGTGACACTGACTGGGCCCTTTGCCCCTTTCTGCTGCCTTTGGAGGCCTTGGGGCTTGGGAAAGAATGGGTGCTGTCTGTCTGCAATCACCAGCTCACTGCTGGCTCAGCTGACTGGAGTTTCAGTTTTAATTTACTTTTTAATACTTCAGGGTGTCTTTTTTTCTCCTAGCAACAGAGTTTGGTATTTTCACTGTTTTTGTTTCTTGTTGGCTGGTGAAGGGATAGGGTGCCCTGGTTCTGGGCTTGGCCAGTGGCGGTGGGGAGTAGGTGGCACTGCCCTGGGGCGGGGGGTGGGCAAGGAGCCTTGGCTGAGGACAGAGGAACCTCAAGAATCTCACCTGGCTCTTTGCCTTCTCCCTGGTGAGCCCTGCTCACCTGAAGGTGCCTCTGGGGGTCTTGGTACACTTTCCGTCCCCCCTTCCCCAAGTCCTGAGTGGTGGGCAGGGTTGGCAGCTCTAGTCTATAGGCTCTGGGATCTCAGGGGGTGTTAGGAACTGTTAGGTGCCCATGTCCTGGCCAGACCCAGCTGGTGTGGTGAGGCGTTGGCCCCAGTCCTGGTGTAGGTTTACAAGCTCTAAAGGTACAGTCTCCCCCCTCCCCGCCAAAGCCCAACACAGGGTCAGGCTGTCTCCAGAGTTGGGCAGGGGAGAGAGATCAAGCATCCTGGGAGAGGGAAATAGAGGCTAAAATGAAATAAATAAAAAACTTATCAAGTAATGGCTGGTGATATCATTTTCTTTTTTTTTTGCCCCATCTAAACCCTGGATTGACTGGCCTGGCAGAGCCAGGAGCAAGCCCTACAAGAGAAGTGACGAGTGTGTGCTGAGTGCTCCCTGGCTGATGCTCTGTCAGGAACATTCTTACCACCTCTTATGGCAGATACTGGCCCCCTTTTACAGGTGAGGAAACTGGCTCAGAGAGGTTAAGAAATCAGCCAGGTTCACACAGCTCAAAAGTATCAGAGAAGGGATGTAAACCTCCGGAAGCCTGTGGAAGAAGACAAGAGTCTTTGAGAGGAACATGAGGCAATGGAGTCCCCAAGTTCCTTTTCAGAGGGGAAGGCAGAAGAACGCAGGGAGGAAGGTGAGGTTTAGAAAGAAGGTCAACTGTGGGCTGAAGGCCTGACACCTGGGAGGGACCCCAAAGGGGAGAGCCACCCCTGTCTCTCCTCACTGATCAGGGCCCAGAGGGAGGAGGATTCTGGCACCAGTGCTAATTCAGAGGGAAATAGCCTGTGACTGACTAGTGATGTCTGCTGTGAACAAAGGGCGGATGGCGGCCCTGTTTATGCTGTGTTTCTGTATCTGTTATCTGTATGGTTGCTGGGCTGATGGGGGACTCACAGACTGAAGGGGCTGGCCCAAGGTCATCCAGCATGATAGACTAGCCCTTAGGTCCTTTTAACATGGATTCAGAGCTGGGTCACATGCGTCTTGACAGTCTGGAAAAATCATGTGCATCGAGGAAAATGTGGCTTAGGATGAGTAACCTGCAGTTCTCAGTCTGCAGAGCAAGTTCAAAGAACAAGAAAAATACTAAGGTCAGGGAATCATGCTACTCATGAGCATCCCGGATATGCTGAGTAATTCCTTCCTGGTACCACAGCTGACAGATGGGGGCTGAGTCAGGATGCTGCCTGTGGCATTTGTGACCACAGCCACTGCAGGGCCTGGGGCAAGAATGGAGGAAACAGCAGGAGAGACGGCTCCAAGAGGGAAGGTCCCAGGGAGGGAAGCCCTCACCTGCAGGCTTCTTAGGAACATTTCCAAGAAGCCAATGAAAGTGGAAGGGGTGACACGTCACTCAGTGTCCACCTGCTAACCGTGTTTCCTTTTGACTCAGGGGAGGTGTGCAGGGCACGTGCCTAAGAAGACCACAACATCCCAGGACCATGGCAAAGTCAAGGAAGCTGTCTTCACTGCAACAGTCTTTGGGGGATATTGTATGTGTTCAAAAGGAATATTCTGAGAAGCCGCCTGGGGGCAGGGGATGGGAACCTTAAGGAGAGCAATCAGGTCAGAAGTTATGGCTCCCTGCCCAACATCCATCCACCCTAAATGATTAGTCAAATTCAGTGGTGCTACTCCCATTTGATTTGCAGGCACCGGCTAAACTTGACCTGCTAAAGAATGGCTGTGTGTTGGGGCGGTAGGTGAAATGAGTCAAGAGGGCCAAATGTATGGTGCTGGATGACAAGATTTGTGGTGGTGATCCCTTTTCATGTGTATAGATGTTAAAGAATGGCTGTGTGACCCCATTTTGGCCAATGACATGTGAGTGCAAGGGTGTTCTTGCTTCTAAAAGGACACAAAGAGCTCTGGGAGTAAGCTATGTCTGAAACCTGGAGCCGTGGCAGCCATCTTGTGATCATGAAGTAGGTCACGTTAAGGAAAAGATGCCCTGCTGAGTTTAGCGCACATTGAAAATATCCCTGAAGCACTGAATCATGGACCCAAGAACCTGCCCTTTTTCTAGAAGTCTTGTTGTTTGAGGTAATAAATGTTTAAAACTTTGGGAGAGGGGCTTTTTCATTATTAGTAGTCAGAGGCTTCCTAATGGGCAGCTTGAGTGATAGCAGCTTCTCCTTTTAAGGTGCATGGCTCTGGGTAGCCAGCCCCAGAAAGGATGTTGTCAGCTTACTGGGGTGAAGGTTAGGGCTCGAGTGGGATTCTCTGGGAGAGGAAAAGGGCCACTTTACCCCCTCATCCTTTCCCTGGATGCCTTTTATCTCTCCTCTTCCAAGTGAACAAATATGGAGTGAATAGCCCTTCTCTCCCCCCACTTCTGGCCCAGTATCTTTTAACTTCCTTAACAGGGCTGTTTTGTCTCTACTTTGGCTAGATCTGGAGCCAACTGTCCAGCACCCACCCTTCACCAACACCCCTCCCCAGATCACCTTAGGCAAAGTTTGTTAAAGAAAAGGCCCTGCTACTCATCCCAGTTTCTACGATTGCAGCATCCAAACGGCGGTACAACGAGAGACTGCTGAAGTCCAGCTGCAGGTTTTGCATTTTCTGATCAAGACTTTAAAGGTGAGCCCACGAACTATTTTTTACTTAGGGTTTCAAAACGGATGCCCACTCCTGACAGAGGGCTCAGAGCTGCCTTGGCTTGGTCTCCCTGTGCTCGGGGCCACGGCTGCATCTGTTCTTGCCAGGTGCAGCTCTGAGAGCACCTGGGCTGCTGCAACTCATTGTCCAGGGGCTCTGTTGTCATTGTTTCTCTAGTTATGGGGCCAAGGAATGGCGGGGCAGTGCACTCAGACCCCCCAAAACTGCAGCTCCTTAGAGAGCAGGGACAGGTCTGCCTCCCACGTACCCCTGAGGCCTGGCACAGTGCCCGGCACAGATACGTCCAAAATTGCCTCCCGGGACTTCGCTGGTGGTCCAGTGGTTAAGGATCAGTCCTGCAATGCAGAGGATGCAGGTTCAATCCCTGGTCAGGGAACTAAGATCCCACATGCTTCAGGGCAACCGCAAGCAAGTCCGGGTGCTGCAACTAGAGAAAGCACGCGTGTGGCAACGAAGACCCAGCACAGTTAAAAAAATTGCCTCCCGTGCCCATTCAGCTCATGTGATCCTGACTACAGCTGCTTGGGCAGGAGTTGGTCCTGAGATACCAGCTGAACCAATCAGGGTCCTAGGAATTTTGAATAGGTGGGTATGACAGACCAAATTGGATATGAGGTGGCCTTAGGCAGAGAACAGAATGGCTCAAGATAAAGTGAAAGAAAAGTGAAGTTGGCTCAGTCGTGTCTGACTCTTTGCGACCCCATGGACTGTAGCCTACCAGACTCCTCCATCCATGGGATTTTCTAGGCAAGAGTGCTGAAGTGGAGTGCCATTTCCTTCTAGTGTCCTGAAACCTGGCTGAATTTCTTGCCTCTGGGTTTTCCAAGGTTTACTCTGGATCTTCCCAATAAACTGCACCCTTTAAGTGGATCATGATTTCTTTCAACTCAACAGTTACTGACTATGCCCAGACACCCAGCATCTGACACACAAACAAAGCAAAATGAATTAGAACTGCCTCCCGTTTACTAAGATCTATGATGTCTAAGTCACCTGGGGGTGGGGGGAGGGGAAGATGTGGGTGTGGTTCCTTAAAATGCAGATTCCTGGGCCCTGGAATTTGGGGTCAGGAGGTTGCAGCAGGACCTAGGAATCTGCACTTTGAGTAGGAAACAAGGGATTTTAGAACCACAGCTTAAGAAATGTTCATTTGATCTTCAAAGAAACTTATAAGGCAGGATGGCAGGCAGCCTCCCTGATGGCCCCTGCTGATCCTTGCCTCCTGGGGTCCATACCCTTGTGAAGTCCCTTTCCACAATGAATAATGGCAAAGCTGTGTAGCTGAGAGGATTCTAAGGAAGCGACAGCGGGGCTTCCAAGTCTAGGTTGTAATAGGAGACACTCCAACCTCTGCCTGGCTCACTCTCAGCTGGCATGTCGTGAGGGCACTCAAGCAGCCCCTGGAGAGGGCCACTTGCAGAGGAACTGCAATGCCCAAGCGAGAGCTAGCACCTGTTCACTCACCGTCTGAGCGCACCCTCTTGCCAGTGGATTCTCTAGCCCCAGGACAGCCTTCGGATGACTGCAGCCATGGTCCACAGCTTTAACTGCAACCTCAGAAGAGACCAAGGAGACACAACCACCCAGTGAAGCCACTCCCACATTCCTGACCCACAGAGACTGTGAGATAAATGTTTATTATTTTAAGCCACTAAGTTTTGGTTGTTAGTAAGAGACAACAAATACAGGTAGATACTATTATGATCCTGTCCATTTTGCAGATAAGGAACCTGAGTCATTAAAGGGTCCTCAGGTCACCTAATAATAGAGTTTAATCCAGGCGAGGATTATTTCAAAGCCATTGCTTTTTTATCAATAACTATACCCTAGGGGGCTGGAGAATGTCACAGACCATTAAAGAGATTAACTGTTTTACCCCTCCCACTGTTGGCCAAGGGTGATCCCTACAGTTCTAGGGTTTAGAGGGGTGGCTCTACCCTCTGGGTACCTGCGAAGAGGCACACACTCAATACCTGAGCCGTGGAGCTCTTGGCCTTGAGAGTGATTTCTAGAAAGGTCATGCCAACTGTCATGGGCCAAACAACCAGGTACAGTCTGGCTTTCTCACTCACCAGGAGGTGATGGGAAGTGGGGCTGCTGGCCCAACACAGCAGCTCAACTAGGAGGAAGAGAAGGTGGGAAGAGGAAGAAGTGGGAAGCAAGGGCAGCAGAAACCTGAGGTCAGGCCGGCACTGGGAGTGGGCCCTGCCATCTCCTCTGGCAGATGGAACCTCCTAACCTGGAAGTGCAAGTCTGACCATAACATCCCCCTGCTTCATACTGCCCATGGCTCCTCAGTGCCCTCAGGAGAAAGGCCTATTTCCCAGCATGCCGCGGGGGGCTTCAAGATCTTACCTTGTCCCTCTTCCTCTCTCCATCCTCACCTCAAATTCCAGCCTCCTTTGCTTTTGTTCCCCCATGTCCCTGTCCCAAGTCTTGCCAGCTATTCCTTCTGCCTGCCTCTTATGCTTCTCTTCCAACTCTAATTGTCTTTCAGGGGTCAGCTGAAATGCCTCCTCCTCCAGGGAGCCTTCCTGGACCCCACTACTCATGCTCTCATGGGGTTTCCACCGTTTAAGCACTAAGCACACAGCAGGTACTCAATCCAAACTTATTACCTGAATGAACTGTCACCAAACCGCCCCCCAGCTCAGCTCTCTCCTCTCCTCTGTCCCCTGATCTAAACCTGCCTCTGCCTGCAAGGCCTTCCCTGCTCTCTCATTTCTCCCTGGTCTCTCCACTCCCGCTTTCCCATGGTCCTTAGCTCAGAATTCCACATTTCTGTGTTTTTGCTGAATTTTCCACTCCAGATGGGTAGCAACTGCAGACACAGTGTCCACACCAAAGCTAATTGTCCGGAGGGAGCTCTGGTTCCCACACCCCAAGGGCACCTATTCCCACAGGCTCTCAGGTCACGTGTGTGTGTGTGCCATCAGATGAGGCTTCCTCCTCCAGCCTGCCCCTCCTCCACCCCTGCTGCCACACTGTGGGGGTTTCTGACTTCTGACCCCCAGAGCTGCAAAAAAGTGTCCACAGGGCCTGTCCTTCACTTTACTTTGGAGCAATTAATTATCCTAACCAAGGGGGAGGTCACTAATCATTTAATTCTCCCTGCAAGGATGTGTGGAAAAACTGGGGTGATCAGAAGGTTTCCAGACAAAGAGGAAAGGTCTGTCTTGGGATGCCACATGCCCTTGCCTCCCGGGTGAGTAATATTCAGTGCTACTTCGGAAACTCGCCTGACATTACTGGTTGAGGAAGAAAACAAACCTCCTGCAGCGTGACGCATAGAGACTCACCATCACGGGGTGAAGGAACCCAGCCCCCACTCATGAAAACAGTAAGTAGTACTGAGCCCTTACATGCCACACACTGTCTTATGTGCTTTACATGCATCGTTATTTCTGATAATGACCTTTTGAGTTGGCTGCTGTGATACCCCCATTTTACAGATGAGGAGACTGAGGCCCTAGTTATACAGGCACTGCTGTGTTGGTGACCAGGGAGCTCCTCATGGCATTTTTTCATCAGGAAGCCGGAGGCACCTGCCACTCACACACCCCACTGAGGTGGGCACAGCTGGTATACTGACTGGTCTCAGGGCCATGGCCTGTGGCCTCCAACTGGGGCAGGGCACAGTCTTGGCTCCTCAGATGTAGACCCAGCATCTAACCAGCTTCCACCTGTTGCAATGAGTGGAAAGTGGATTCCAGTCCTTCCATCTTCCTCTGTTGGAGCCCACAGCACAGTCACAGCCGAGATGTCCACCGGACCCAGGCAGCTGGCACAGGTACAGACAGAGGCAAACCGTGCTCATGTGTCCTAACAGGGGCAGCCACTCCTCAACTAGCTGTTGTCATGTTGGGACCTGGGCCCAGTAACCTCGAGTTTTAATGGAATTAAAACATTCTTTAACACTATACACAAAAATAAACTCAAAATGGATCAAAGACCTAAGTGTAAGACCAGACACTATAAAACTCTTAGGAGAAGACATAGGCAGAACACTCTGACATAAATTACAGCAATATCGCTTTTGAATCCTCTCCTAGAGTAATGGAAATAAAAACAAAAATAAACAAATGGGACCTAATTAAACTCAAAAGCTTTTGCATAGCAAAGGAAACCATAAACAAAACGAAAAGATAACCCACAGGAGGAAATATCTGTGAAGTACTACCAACAAGGGATTAATTTCCAAAATTTACAAACAGCTCATACAGTTCAGTATCAGAAAAACAAACAACCCAATCAAAAAACGGGCAGAAGACCTAAGTAGATATTTCTCCAAAGAAGACATACAGATGGCCAACAGGCACATGAAAAGATGCTCAATGTCACTAATTATTGGGAAAATGCAAATCAAAACTACAAGGAGATATCACCTCACACCAGTCAGAATGGCCATCATCAAAAAGTCTACAAACAATAAATGCTGGAGAGGGTGTGGAGAAAAGGGCACCTTCCTACACTGTTGGTGGGAATGTAAATCGGTGCAGCCACTATGGAGAACAGTATGGAGATTTCTTAAGAAACTAAAAAACAGAGCTACCACATTATCCAGCAATCCCACTCCTGGGCATATATCCAGAGAAAAACATGGTTCAAATGGATATAAGCACTCCAATGTTTGTTGCAATGCTGTTTACAATAGCCAAGACATGGGAACAACCTAAATGTCCAACAGATGACTAGATAAACTGTGGCGCGTATATACAATGAAATATTACTCATCCATAAAAAGGAATGAAATGATGCCATTCGCAGCAACATGCGTAGACCTGGAGATTATTATGCTAAATGAAGCAAGCCAGACAGAGAAAGACATGTATCACTTATATGCAGAATCTAAAAAAATGATATAATTGAACTTATTTACAAAACAGAGACATACAGACTTAGAGAATGAGCTTATGATTACCAGAGGGGAAGGGAGCGGGGAGAGATAGACTGGGAGTTTGGGACTGAATGTACACACTGCTATATTTAAGAGAGATAACCAGCAAGAACCTACTGAATAGCATGGGGAACTCTGCTCAATACTCCATAATAACCTAAGTGGGAAAACAATTTGAAAAAGAATAGACACATGTATAACTGACTTTGCTGTGCACCTAAAAATAACAACACTGTTAATCAGCTATACCCCAGTATTACATGAAAATTTAAAAAGAACATATACATACAAAAAAAAAAAATCATGGTTTTTACCTGACAAGCCCTCATATTTTAATGGTGGCGAATGAATTTTAAAAACCAGTTTTTAAAAATACCATTTTGTAAAATACTCAAGGGCAGATCTGACCCCCAACTCCAGAACAAAGCAAACAGGACACCCAGACATTATTATACAATTCTGTATTGAGTGACGCGTTTATTACAGAACGTGTTCCTTTTGTTTTTGTTTTTTTTTAATTTAAACAAGGTTCATCACTCTCTCATAGAAACGGTTTTGTGGGGTTTTGTTCTGTTTACCGTTACAGGACGTGAACCCGACAAAGTTGTTCACAGGTCTGCTAGCTTTAAGTACAACAGGATTTTTCATGTTCGAAAGACTATATGCTAAGTGCTTAATCAAATCCCGTCACATAAAAGCCAGATTTAGTCCTTTAAGAACTGCAGTCTGCATGTAAGCCTGGATTTCAGTGTTGTGTGGCTTTCAACAGTGAAAAGTGGTGTGTCTCCCATGATTGCCTTAGTTGGGACAGGGCGGTGGTGGCTAAAAGGAGATGTTTTCATTTGTTCCAGATTTGATTACTCTGAAAATTGGTCACTGTTTCCTATTGTCAAAATATAAAAATACCTTCATCTGGATAAAAATGTATACAGTGGAAAACTCTTCAATGCATAGCCTGGGTTTATGGAAAAGGAGGTTTTCCAGCAGGGTCTGCGTTGTTCTTTATGACTGGTGTGGAGACTACAGCCTGGGCTGGGTGCATGAGAGTTGAGATTTCTGAACGGCCCTCAACTGATCCCTTCTGCTCACTGGAATTTGCCGGCCTGGGTTTCAAGATATTTGCTCCATCCTTGAAATCCCTGTCAACCATCTCTCCCTCTGGTACTGGGTTGGCACCATGACGACCACCTTTTCATTGTCATTCTGGATGGAGCTGATATGGCTGCTGTGATAGCCCCATTTTACAGACGGAGAGACTGAGGCCCTAGTTATACAGCTAGGACAGGGGCACTGCTGTGTTGTTGACACAATATGGTGACTGGTCCATCCAGATTGGGAGCTCTCCCTCTAAAAACCAAGGTGATAAAGACACCGGAGGGAGGGCTTCTCTGAGTTGGGGTGCTGAGTCTTTGTTCTCAAAAAGGTCACGTGTTAGAAGACAGGAGGCTGGACTTGGAGACGGATGTGGTGGTCATGCTGCAGTGAACTCAAACCTTTGAGCTTCATTCTGCACAAACCTGGAGGTGCAGACGCTTTCCAGAAAGCACCAGGGTCAACTTGAGAAGGAAGATGATGAGAGGGGAGTTGGGGGTCTCTAGTCTGATGAACCTATTTTTTGGTGTGGGGTGCTGAGCTGGGTGCTTGTGGGATGACCAACACTGTTATTTTCTTAAAACACAAGGAGAGGAAGATGGCAGCCACAGTCTTGCTCTGGAAAGCCAGTAGGGAAACTTCCCGTGCTGTGGCCACAATTCAGGTTGAGGAATGGCGTCACTCTGGTTCAAGTGCCACCCTCTAAACTCTCGCCCCGGTACCAGGCTTTCCAAAGGATCTGGAAGCACGTCTTGCCTTACAGGTGGATGAGATGGAGATCCACCCACTGTGGTCCACAGGTTCCTGACGAGAGGGAGTGTAAGCAGTTTGTTTTGTACCATGTTACAGCTCAGAGAGGATGGTTGGCCACAGCCCACGTCTCTACAACACTTACAACAGCGCAGGACATCTGTGTTATCCAGGTTGCAAAACAGACCACCAGAATGAAACACACCCTCACGGCATCGAAGTTTTCCTTTAGAGTCTTTTGGACTTTCTCTTTTCAACATGGTTTCTGGAAGGGCAGTAGCAATGCAATGTGTCTCACAGACAGACGTGGAAAAAAAAAAAATACCGCAGTTCAAAGGTTATCTAAATTTTGGTCAGTCTTATAGTGTTTTGTGATGGCTTTGAACAATTGTCTCCTTTTAATCTCATCTAGTGGCAAAAAAAAGACACAACTTCAGTGTATACTTCGCAACAGTTGTGACAGCATCCTGATTTTATAACTCTCTGTTAATATCAAAACAGCATTAGCTGGGAATAAATTCCAAAGGATCCTTTATTAAAATATCTAAAAGTGGTCTATAAATATTTATTTTTCTAAAAGAGTTTGGAGCTTCCAAGTGAAAATGTGGCTCCACTTTGCTTCTGCGTCTGGTAGAGAGGCCAGCAGGGAGAAGATGGTGCTCCCTGGGGAAGGGGGAGCTGTAAAGAGGCAGCAGGGGCTCCGGCCCTACCTGCTCACTCATGACTTCATAGAGCTCGGATTACAACAAAAGCGGAAAACGGCGGGACCGTAACGCTGCTGTCCTTCCGGGGCCCTGTCCTGTCTGGGAGAGTTGGTGGCCACCGGGTGCGCCCCTCGCCTCCACCTTCAGAACTCCCACTCCAGGGCCTCCTCCCGATTGGCAGCCCGCTCCAGCCGGTAGATGATGCTGTTCAGGTTGGCCATCTTCTCGTGCCGCCGCTGCAAGTTGGGGTTCACCTTGGTGCTGGGGTGCAAGGCCCCGGTTGTGTCGGCGGTAGGGCTGGCACTCGGCACCTTGGCAGGGAGGGTGCTGGGTGGGGATGGGGAGATGGGGGCTGAGGAGGAAGGGACAGGCGACACGGACATCATGAGGCCCGGCGAGGAGGCGGCTGAGGGCGAGTTCAGCGACACCTCCAGGCTGCAGCGGGAGGACTCTGAGGCTGACTTAAAGCTTAGGGGGTCCGGGTGTAGCCGCTCCCCGCCCTCACTCTCCGGGAGAGGGTGCAGCGAGGGGCAGGCCGGGGTGGTCCCGCCTGGGAGGAGGAGCCCTGGGGCTGCTTTGGGGAGTCCGTTGTCACCCAGAGGGTCAGGATGCACCTCTTGGGGGGAGCCTTGGCCTTTGTCCGGCTCCTTTGTGTCCTGGCTGCTGGCTTGTTCCTCAGCCTCCTCAGTCTGTTCCTGCTTAATCCTCACTGGAGTCTTGTCCTGGGAGGTCAGGTGGGTGACGCTCTCCTCGGGAGCCTCCTGAAGCTTTAGTTCCTTCACCGTAGGCTTCTGGTCCTCGGCCTCCGAGTCGGGGCTCTGTGGGGTGGGGTCTGGGTGGGAATGGCCTGGCGGTAGGATGACAGGACCCCCACTGGGGTCGAGGTCTGGTTCCTCTTGGGTCCCCTCCACCAACATCTCCCGGCGCATCCGGGACCTGGGGCAGAGACGGTGGTGAGCAAGGTGCTGGAGTGGACAGCTAACCCAGGAGTCAAACCCAGTGAGTGGCCCTGTAACCTCACCCACTTCCCGGGGGGGGCTCACTATGCATAAGCTTCTTCACATGTAGCATCCTAGTAAGCCCTCTCAACAACTCCAGATGGTGGGCTATCATCATCCCCACTCCAGAGGAGGAAACAGGCTCAGAGATGCTGGGTGATATGCCCCAGTTTCACAGCTGGTAAGTGGCAGAACCAGGACTTGAACTCAGGACTGTTGGATTCCAGAGCTCACAATCCAGCCCTGTGCGGTCTAGTGCAGCAGCCACTGGTCACACGTGGCTCTCTCATTGTTAACAGTTGTTATACTGACTGCATGTGGAAATGGTTGCATTTGTAGAAGTGTTAGTGGCTCAGTCGTGCCCGACTCTTTGCGACTCCATGGACTGCAGCCCACCAGCCTCCTGTGTCCATGAGATTTTCCAGGCAAGGATGCTGGAGTGGGTTGCCATTTCCTTCTCCAGGGGATCTTCCCAACCCAGCGATTGAACCTGGGTCTCCTGTACTGCAGGCATATTCTTTACCGACTGAGCTACAAGGGAAGCCCTGCATTTGTATATACTGGGCTAAATAAAATATGCGTGTGTGCTTAGTCATGTCTGACTCTTTGCAACCCTAGGGACTATAGCCCACTAGGCTCCTCTGTCTGTGGGATTCTCTAGGCAAGAATACTGGAGTGGGTACTATTACATTAATTTCATCTGTCTCTTTTTGTTTAGTTTTATTTTAAAATTTTTCTTCAACGTGGCTACTAGAAAATTGTATATTATATATGTGGCTTTCATTGTATTTCTATTGGACAGTGGTGCTCTAGAGCATTTCTCAAAGTCAAAAGCAGAGAACAACTTGTCTAGGTCACCAAGGCACACAGAGGCAGAGCTGGGCCCAGACCCTGGGTACACTGAATTCCAGTCCAGAACCCATCCTCTCTTCACTTCAGTGGCCTCCCTTTTGTCAGAGGGAAACGTGGTCTCATTTATTATGTTTTAGGGCAGGAAAGGCTAGGATGGGTTTAACTTCATTAATTATTTCCCTAATAGCACAAGGTCCAGAGAGGTCAAGTCAGTTGTCCAAGATCATAGAGTGATAGGAGTTTTTAAGTATCTTCAATGCTGTATCCTTCTTTAATTGATGACATCATATATTATTATTTATAATAATAAAGTACATGTTACTGATATAAAATAAACTTATAAATTTCATTGATAAAGATCATAATGATTAGTGCTTATCACATACCAGATGCTGGACCAAGCACTTTGTGCAGATTATTTTTCATAATGACCTTATGAGGGGGAGACTAGTCTCATGCCCACCAACAAAGATGACAAGGCTCAGAGAGGCACAGGGACTGCCGTGGTCACAGAGCTGGCAAGCAGTGCAGTTGGGCTCGGAACCCAGCTGTCTGCCTACACTCTCCTGCCTCCCTGCCCAGGTCGGGGATGGGGCTCCATCCCAGGATCCTGAGCCCGGAGGGACTATCAGCGGTGATCGGGTTCACTTTCGTCTCTCAGTTCCTAATCCTTCCACAAAGGTGGCCTTGCCCACCTCTCAGGAGACCCTGTCTTCTCCTTTAGTTCCCTCTAGAGGGAAGAGTTGGTGGGACCAGGGGAGTGCTGGGTGTTTTTTGGGATGGCTCACTTGCCTGAAGCTTTATCATTAGAACTTCCAAACTGTGGGTAAAATATAAATATCTGGCTAATAGTCATTTATACCATAGTAAAAATTAGTCTTTTTCATCAATTCTTGACTCCCTAATCTATAGCAAGTCCTTCCAAGTAAGTTTTTCTCAAAACATCCTATTGTTCACTTTTCCCAGAGCTCACTGCAGTGTGTAATGATACATTACTATAAGAACTCATTTAATAGTGACCATTCCTGCTGGTCTGTGAGAGATGCTAAGGACTTTACCTCATTCTCTTTGGTACCTGGGACAGAGAAGATGTTCAATAAACATTTACTAAATGAAGCAATGTATTCTTCTATAATTATAGCTCTTTGAGAGTGTTATTTTTTGGGGAGTGGAATTCTCTCTACTCCCTCAAAGCCCAGCTGAAATGCCACCTCTCTATCTAAATTTCCCCTAGGTAGAATTCCCTTTTCCCTTAGTTCCTTATTCCTTCTTGTTTTCACAGCATTTATTAGGTTGTCATGAAATTATCTGGTTTGTGATCTTAAACTCTCTAAGAGCAGGGATGACGGCTCTGAACCCCCGTATCTCCCAACCCTGGCTCCCTGTGCATACATGGCAAATATTAACTGAAATAAATATGCTGGATTATAATGGAGGGATACATTCCTGTGGGAAACAAGACGGGAGAGAATGTCTGGAAGCGAAGGAAGGTGTGAGGCTTTAAGGACCTATATCATCTGCCGTTTGGCAGGTTCTGGGTCTGAGCAAGCTATAAGCAGTATTTTACAATGTGTTCATGCCTGTAGTTTTTCATTTGATCCTCAATTCAGCATTGTGGAGTAAATTTTAAGTTCCTTATCTGTAAAATAGGGATGAGACTCAGAAAGGTACAGTGATTTGCCCAACAACACACAGCCAAGGTGGGATTTGAACTCAGGTCTGTGTGATGCCCATGCCTGGGCTCTGGAGAGAGATTTCAGGTGTTCCATCCTTCTAGGTTCCTCCCTCCTCTTCTCTCAGGGATCAAGAGACTCTCTTTTCTGGCACCACAGGGGCATCAGAGACATTTCTTGCTCAGGAGGCTTGGTGGGGAGTGCCTCAGAGGGATGGCCCTTGAAATCGCGTCAAGCCTTCTCTTCAGTGTTCTCAGGAAGCCCTTCTGCGGTCTCCTTGGGAACCATACACCCAGTCAGTGCCCCGAGGCAGCCAGCCCCCTGCAGGTCAGCTGCTCCGAGGATGAGGGACTGGTGAGTGGGAGGAGGCACCACTTTCCTTAGGGATCACCCACTCCCTGAGGTGGGTAGAGCCTGAGGGGCTGCCACAAGGGTTTCCTTCACCCTCAGGAGTGGGAAAGGCAGGAGCCCCAGACCAGGGCACTGACACAAAACTCAGTGGGTAGTTAGGGTGCCTCAGGCCTGTGTCCCAAACACAATCCCCTGTCCCTTTGTAGAGGCAGACGCGGAGCAAGCTGGTGAAGTCACAACAAAGGCAGCGACAACAGTGTCGTCAGCACCCACCACCTCCTATGTGCCGGGTTATTTTCCGTAAGTATGTTAGCCGCATCAAATCCTCAAGGCAACTCTATGAAGTAGATCCCATTATAATTCTCATTTTACAGGTTAGAAGACCGAGGCTCTGGGAGGTGAAGTCACTTGCCCAGGCCGCACAAGATGAAAACTGTCGAGCTGGAATTTACATCCGGGTTTGCCTACGTTATAAAGCTAAACACCTAGAAATATGGCCACCTCGTTTCCCAGAGGCCATGATGGGCTCCCTCCAGGCCCTGGGATGAGGAAGCAGAGGGTGCCGGCTGAGACCCCTGCCCACCCTCCCAGGGGCCACCAGGCACCCTACCCCCCATCCCTACCTGTAGTTGTGGAACCAGTTGATGACGGTGTTGGTCTTGAGGTTGAGCTGGAAGGAGAGGAGCTCAATGGTCTGCTGGGAGGGGTAGGGCTCCAGCTGGTAGGCCTTCCTCAGCGCCTCCTTCTCTTCGGGGGCCAGCACCACTCGGGGCTTCTTGATCTGCAGGAGGCTCAGGTCTTGGGGCTGCAGGCAGGGGCTGGGGCACTCGGAGCGGGTAGCTGGAGACTCACTGTCTGAGCCAGTGCTGATGAGGCCGTACCTGCGTTTCAGGTAGGCTGGGGCGGGGGAGGGAGGGAGGAAGGGCTGAGAGGGGCCAACTAGAGGCTCCCCTGAACCAAGGAGGGGTCTCAAGCTGAACTGAGCACCAGCCAGCTGTCCTCAGAGCCCCTGTGCCCCAAACATGGGGACCCCGGCCCGGCCTCAGCCTTTTCTCCTTCCATGCCCTCCTCGTGAGACAGGAGCCGCTCGCCTGCCCACACCTGGTCATTAACACGCTAACTGTTAACATGTGTGGAGGGCTGCCCTCACAGACAGAAAGTACTCCAAAAAGGGGGTTCTGCAGCATTCTCGATTGTCAGAAGTGTCCCTGAATTTCACCAGTGTTTTGGAGGGCAGGGGGAAGTAATTTTAGTTTTTTCTTTCCTGTTTTCACAGCTTTCTCTGGAGCCGTCTGTGGAGTCTGTGGGTTCAGTGCGGTGGTACAGATGCAGAAAGTGGTGCAGAGTCTTTTGCCCTTGGCCCCTGCCAGGCTCCAGGACGTTAATTTTAAATGAACGTAGTAACTGCATGATGCATCTCAGCCTCAAATCATCAAAATGTGTGTGCATTGGGCGGGGGGAAGCCCACCTCAGAATGGAGGAAGTAAGGTATTGGGTCCCATTTAATCCTCACACCAATGCCCTGAGGTAGATGCTATGACTCTTACTTTCAGATGAAGTGGAATGAGGCACAGAGAAGGGAAGTAACTTGCCCAAGATCACACAGCCAGCAAGCGGCAGGACAAGTTCCAACGTACAGCTGTCTGATGCCAACAGCCAGACTCGGCCCTGCCCCATGTGCCGCTTATAGCCTGGCTTGACCCTGGGCCCTCGTCATGACTTAGTGCCCCAGCTGACAACTTTCCAACTCCTCAAGTCTCCTCTCCCAACTGGATTTTGAGCTTTCTTAGACCCAGGAATCCCTTACACACAAAGCATGAGACTGGCTGGGCCACAAAGCAGGTGCTCAGTGCCAGTTCAATTTTTCAGGGAGATAAAATCCTATCAGACAATGTAAGAACCTGCGATTTCTTGTCCGGTCTTGTTAAGGGGGCAGTTATCATTTGCTGGGTCAATTCTGTGCTTTGTTGCGTAGAATCCAGATGATGGGCAAAGGGGGTAATATAATAGGACTCTGATGCAGAGGATGGAGAGATCAGAGAGAGAGGGGGCTTGAGGAATATGCAGGAGACTCTGGAGTGGCTATGGGTTTGTGGAAGGATGCTGAGAGAGACGGTGTATTGGAATTTTCAGGGGAAAAGTATTAAACATTTTAATGGCTCACGTTCCGTGGAATGGCTATTTCTTGCAGCCTACACTAGGCTAAGACTGGACCACTGGGACCCTGGGTTTATTTGGGTTAGAACCAGATACGGTTCCAATGGGAAAACCTGAGGCCAGACCCAGAGTTCCCAGGGCTTACCT
The DNA here is from genome assembly GCF_000754665.1 of Bison bison bison. Classification (NCBI taxonomy): domain Eukaryota; kingdom Metazoa; phylum Chordata; class Mammalia; order Artiodactyla; family Bovidae; genus Bison; species Bison bison. The sequence goes on along the minus strand of NW_011494732.1, from coordinate 8,294,811 downwards.
TTCTTCTCCAGCTTCTTCATGTCTCTCAGCTTCTCCACGTTGTGGGGGTCGTTGAGCCACAGCTGCATGCGCACAAAGGGCTCCCGGCCCTTCAGGCTCAGCTTGTGCCAGGGCTTGGGTCGGGAGAGAAGGTCAGACACGGAGCCCTGGGTCAGCCCTAGGATGCTCTCCCCGAAGAGCCGCTGCCCTGGGGACAGGGGAGGAGGGGGACGACCTGTTACCCCAGGCTGGGCACAGGTGCTCCCGGGAGAGACAAGGGACAGGCAGAAACCAGGGAATGTCTCCACTAACTCAGCAGGGAGGACCAGACACATTGGGGGACCCATGCCTGTGTGCATCTGGGGAACTTTCTGCAGAACAGGAGATGGGGGCAGGCAGATAGCTGCCAAACAAAAATGCTGTCATGATTCAGATGTTATTCACTCCTAGGGGATCCCTGACATTGTCTGCAAACTTCATGTGCACAAATAAGTATCACCTTGTCAGACAGTAATTTGACAGATTCTATCAAAATTTCAATATGCAAGCCCTCTGATCCAGCAATTCCACTGCCTGGGATTTCTCCTCCAGTTGTACTTGCCCAAGGGCACAAAAACGCATGTGGATGTGGTTTCAGAGGCAGCAGGAAATTGGGAACAAGCAAAATGCTCATCAGCTGCATAAAAAATGTGGGGCATCCATGGCCTGAAAACTTTTGCAACAGTGACAAAGACTGCAGGTGGGCTATTCATTCTAAGGCAGAAGAGGGTCCGCAGAAGAGTGTAAGTTTTTCAAAAGCAAGTGGAAGGACAGCCTGTGTGTGATTTCATCTATCTAGAAACAAGAAGAGAAGAAACTAGGTGAACATACAATTTTGTATGTGTTCAGAAAATATCAAAGATACAGAAAAACTGTGGCGTATGACTGGGAGGTTAGGGGAGATTTTACTTGTTTACACTTTAACTTTTTTTTTTCTGTATTGTTTGGCATTTTCAAATAGTGATACCTTATTTTTATTATAAAAATTGTAGTGAAAAGTTGAGGTTTGTGTGCATGACTTGACTCCCATCTGAGACGTGGAGGAGTTTGTAATTCAAAAAATTAAAGAATCCAGATGTCTCCCTTGGGCCCCCAGCATTGGATGAGGACTGAGTTATCTGAGAATAACTCGGAATAACTGCGAATCTTCCTGGGATTCTCTAAGTCCTCCTGGAAGGAAGTTTTGAAAGTTGTGGGCTAAGCACTTTAGGAGGACAGCATACTGACCTCCCTGCTGTCCACTCTAGAGACCCAGTTCAGAGTCAGATGCCTCCCAGGGAGCCCTGGGTGGCCCAGGGCTGAGCAGCACCTGCAGAAGGGACCCCAGTGCCTGGGATCTCACCATGGCTCTTTCCTTAAGGCAAGGGGGAGCCAAGCAGGGCAAGAGGCAGCACCCCTGACTCCCGGTACCCTGTACCTAGGTTGTTGTCTGTGAGGACCTCTTTGACCCGCTTGGTGATGGAGTACGTGTCCAGCTCGGGGGACATGGCCACAATCTCCTGGATGCCCCCTGTGGTCTGGCTGCCCGAGTAAATCTTCCCACTCAGTGATGAGCTGGAGCGTCCCTCTGGCTGCTGGTTCTCCTTGCTGCTCTCCAGTGTCAGACTCAGGGGCTCCTGGGAGCTCTTCTCCAGTGGCTCCGTGGGACTAGGGGGTGGGGATGGCGAGGACCTTGGTTCAGTGGGACTGACTGTGGGCCGCAGAGAGACAGAGAAGGCAGTTACTGCAATCTGGCATAGACATGCATGGTTTGGGCAGGCTTGTTTGTTACAGCCAAGAGTTAGCAACAATCCATTTTGCAACTACCACAGTAAAATCTCAGGTAGGGACCATCCTGGCTGTGAAAACCAGTAGATGAAAGTTGGAGGAGGAAAAAGATATCCACCTAGTCCCAAAGTATCTCCCCACAGGATACTTACTAAGTACAAAGGGAAAAACAGTAACTTTACAAGTACAGTTGTCTGCCAACACCACCTCAATCTAGTGATTGAAGTTAGCACCTCCAATCACAGGACAAATCAACAGCTGGTGACTCCTGATATGATGGACTGAGAAGGACAGAGCAACATTTCTGGGACATTTCTGCCCGAAGTGCACAGCTTGACTCTAACCACAAGGGAACATCAGACAAAGTTGAACTGAGCATCAGTCTATAACATAACTGGCTTCCAGTTTTCACAAACGTCAAAACTAAAAAACTTTAGAGAGAGGCAGAAGAACTGTCCAAATTGAAAGAGACTAAAGAGACATGATGACTAAGTACAAGTGATCCTGAATTTGACCTGGACAGGGAAAGATAAAATTATATAAAGGTGATTATTGGGACAACTGAAGAAACTTGGAATATAGATGGTGGGTTACATAGTAGTATTGTATTATTGTAAAATTTCTCATTCTTGCTAAATACTTTGAAATATTTAGGGGTAAAGGGGCATGATATCTTCAATTAATCTCTTAAATGGTTGAGAGAAAGAGCACAAATATGGCAAAATTAACAACTGGTGAATCAGTATGTAGGATATAGGAAGTTGGTTCTATTGCTTCAACGCTTTGGTAAGTTAGAAATTACATCAAAATTAAAAGTTAAGAGAAAAAAAAAAAAAAGGACTTGGCAATGACTGACAAGTCCAACTGCCAGAGTTAGCTAAGTAAAATACAGTGAGTCCCCACAGCAATCAATAATATAATGTAATAAAAAGATGCATATAAGATGAGTAAGTTCTGGGATTTGATACACAGCACGGTGACTGAGGTTAACAATCCTATTTTATATATATACTTGACAGTTGCTGTGAGAGTACAGCTTTAATAGTCTCACTATAACAAAATGGTAATTACCTTAAAAAATAAAACCACAGTTTTCATAAGACATTTTGTGTACATATATGTTAGAAAATGGAGAAGGCAATGGTACCCCACTCCAGTACTCTTGCCTGGAAAATCCCATGGATGGAGGAGCCTGGTAGGCTGCAGTCCATGGGGTTGCTAAGAGTCAGACACGACTGAGCAACTTCACTTTCATGCATTGGAGAAGGAAATGGCAACCCACTCCAGCGTTCTTGCCTGGAGAATTCCAGGGACAGGGGAGCCTGGTGGGCTGCCATCTATGGGATCGCACAGAGTCAGACATAACAAGCGCCTTAGCAGCAGCAGCAGCATGTTAGAAAACCACTTTTTAGAAGATATCTTGGATAGGGTGACTTTATTGAACCTCAGTTCCTGAATCTGTTAAATGGGGCCATAATACAAGCAGTGCTATACTTGCAACTTCCCTGCTCAGGGCCATAAAGAGGACTCCATGAGATAATGGGGGTCACCTCCTGAGGAATCAAGAGTCACCCACTCACTGGACTTTCCAGCGTGAGCTGAGCCACGGGACAGTCCGGGGAGGGCAGGGGACATGCCTGGGGAGGTGTCCCTAATGGGGAGGGGCGTGTTCAGAAATTCCTGTGCTGGTCCACAGGGCACCTTCCAGTGAAGTGGAAAAAGGTACTTCTTCCTCAATGTATTTAACTGGTGCCTGATGGAAATTTGTTAATATAAACCCAAAGGCTCTGTGCGAAGAAGGATTCTGAGGCTGCAAGCTGGATTGCTGGGAAAGAGATCAATCAGCAGACTTCTGACATGGGATGGTTAGGTGGGCACCGCCCCCACCCCTACTCCCGCTCAGTCTAGGCACTCTGGCGCCACCTAGAGGTCAGTCTGGCTGAAGGAAGGATGAAAGGGGAGCAGGGGCTCTTTTCAGGGCAGCAGCGGGGAGGGGCAGGGGAAAGGAGACCTGGGCAGTGAAGCCACTGCACAGACTGGAAGAGTGAGGGCTCTCGGTGGTTCGGGGCCCCATCTGTACTCACCCTGGGAGGCGCTGGGCTGCTGGCCCACGGCCTGGCCAAGCTGGTCCGAGAGCCACAGCTGCATGCGGATAAAGGGCTCCCGTCCCTTCTGCGTCAGCTTGCTCCACGGCTTCGGCCGGGACAGCATGTCACTCACGCTGCCCTGTGACAGGCCCAGCACCTGGGGATGGGCAGGGCGGGAAGGCTGGGTCAGCAGGTCCTGGCCATCCCCTCCACTTCTCTTCCCCAGACCCTTAGGGCCCATTGCTCACTCCTGTTCCAAGAGGAGAGGGCTGCCTTCAAGTGATCTTCACTCTCCATATGCCTGCTGTGTGCCTGTGCTGTGCCCTCCACCGGCAGTGCCCTTCCAGATTTCCTTACAGTCCACGGAATTCTCCAGGCCATAATATTGGAGTGCGTAGCCTTTCCCTTCTCCAGGGGGTCTTCCCAACCCAGGGATTGAACCCAGGTCTCCCGCATTGCAGGCAGATTTTTTACCAGCTGAGCCACAAGGGAAGCCCATCTAAAAATCGTCCTTGGACTCTTAAGACCCCTTAAGTGCCTCCTCCTCCAGGAAGCCTTCCTATGTTGTGTTTCCCATTCCTCCGAGCTGAGCTGAGCCTAACACTTAAGTGGAATGGACCATGGGAGGGATGGAGGTTACTGGAGAAGCGGGGTTAGGCGGCTATTAACTAACCAGATGGAAGCTTTTCACAGCTTTAAAAACCGCAGAACTGAACACCAGCCTTGTCCGTGGCTCCCCTTTCCCCACTGCCCAGGGATAGGAAAAAGGGCTTTTGGGGTCACTCAGATCTGGGTCTGACTCCTGCTTCTGCTCAGTTCTTGCTCACTTACACACACACACACCCTTCTTTCCAGGCCATGGACACGGCAAAGATGTCCTTGCTCCCCAGGCTCCCTGAACCTCTGGGGCGAACCCCACCACTTTCACCTTCTCCCCGAAGATCCTCTGGCAGATTCCATTCTTGGCCAGCTTCTCCTTGACCTGGCGCGTCAGCTCCAGGGTGTCCACCTCGCGGTACATGTAGAGCTCGTATTGCTCGGGGGTCAGGGGCGGCACGGTGGGCTTCAGCGTGCGGGGCACATAGGCTGGGTAGTAGGCCAGCCGCCCGCCGCCGCCCCCTTCAGGGCCGCCCCCCTCGGCCTTGAGCTCGCCCACCCTGGGGGGCTCGT
>NW_011494732.1:8247298-8289421 GCF_000754665.1 Bison bison bison | reverse complement strand
AGGACCGTGAGGGAGGTCTGCGTGCCGCTGCTGCTCGTCCCCCCGCTGCCGACACCGCTGTCCTCCTGCTTGACGAGCGTCGGGGCCCCGTTCTGGCTCATGGCGGCCAGTGAGGGCCGCTCTGGGGGCGAGGGAGGCACCGAGCGGCCCCGGGCGCCGGCCTCCATCTCCAGCAGGGCCTGCTGCTGCGCTTGCATCTCGCGGCGTGCTTGCTCCAGAATGTTCTTGATGGCGTCTTCCGAGGTGGTGCTGGCGGGGGCCGTGCCGTTGGTGATGCTCAGTGGGGCTGCTGAGTTCTTGGGCTCGCCTGTGGGAAAGGGGACAGGGAGGCTGGAGGCCCGTGGACAGGGCATGGCTTGAAGGACAAAGACGTTCACAGCACAGAATTTTTACCAGCGACATGTTGGGGGCAACCTCTGTTTCTGGGGATAAAAACCAGGTGGACACAGATTTTAGCTTATGTGGAAAAAGCGCTCATGGGGATACTGTAAGGTTAGAAGAAGACAGTTGTTTTTACACATGCTGTGATCCACCTATGCAAATAAAAGCAAGTCCCAGAAGGGGACACACAGTATAACCTGCTTTCTGTTGAGCGGCAGAGCAACCCAAATAAGCAATACATTACTTGGTGAAAATTCTACAAGTGGTCAACACAAAAGAACAGCAGGACCGGGCTTCCCTCTGCTCTCTTAGTGGCCTTTCCTACACTGGGGTCTCTCCCCACCCCTGAACCAACCTAGATCAACACAGCCCTTCCTTTACTATCTCACTGTGCAGTCTGCACCCCGGTGGATCCTCATAGCGCCGTTAAAAATAATTTCTATTGCTTTGCCAATTAAAAAGCAATAGAGCAATGGAATACTATTCAGTCATAAAAGGAATGAAGCACTGATACCATATGGAGGAAACTTGAAAACATTACGCGAAGTGAAAGAAGCCAGGCACAAGAGGCCACCTTTTGGACAGTTTCCGCTCATGTGAAATATCCAGAACAAGGAGAGCCACAGACACAGAAAACAGACTGGGGCCTCCCTGGGGCTCAGGGGAGGTGAGGCCTGGGGAGCGACTGCTAACGGGTACAGTGTTTCCTTTTGGGGGTGATGAAGATGTCTGGGAACTATAAAGAGACAGTGGCTGCAAAACATTGTGAAGGAACTAAAGGCCACTGAATTCTTCACTCTAAAATGGTTAAATTCATGTTATGTGAATTTTACCTCAAAAAAAAGCAGACATCCCTGGTGGAAGTGGGTAAGAATCCGCCTGCCAATGCGGGGGGCATGGGTTTGAACCCTGGTCTGGGAAGACTCCACGTGCCGTGGGGCATCAAAGCCTGGGTGCTACAACTGCTGAGCCCAGCACCCTCAAGCCTGTGATCCGCAACAAGAGAAGCCGCCACAACGAAGAGCAGCCTCTGCTCACCACAACTAGAGAAAGCCCACACAAAGCAACAGAGAGCGAGCATGGCCAAAAAAATCCCCCTCTGCTAAAAAAAAAAGCTAACAATGCACAAAAACTTAAGATGAAAATGAGAATCCCCTCTGAGCTTTCCCCCAGTGGTAATCACGTGAAATTTTCCCAAGCTTTCCCTTCCAATCTGTTCAGTGTGGCCTGGCTTGCTCCCACTTAGTATCAACATGAGTGTTTCTTCCTACGAGCTGAAGTTCTTCCATCTTTAATGGCTGCATATGCCACTGAAGAAATACTCTTGGCTTTAGTTACCCAGCCCCCCACTGCTGGACACTTAGGTTTCTACTTTGTCACTGTTGGAAACAACAATAAAGAGATAGCTTCTATATACATTTTTGTTCCCATTCTGAATATTTCCTTTGATCCCCAAAAGCAGAGCTCCCAGGTCAGTGTCAGCCACGTTCACTTCCTTCCCAGAGGGATGCTAACTGCTCTCTGCTTAGTCTTCACTTCCGTGAGGGACATCGGGGGGTAACCCGGCACTCTTCCTCTTGCTGAACTTTTCACAGACCCTAAATGGAAACCTCCTGCCTGGGCCACTCGAGCAAAGGTTTCCCTCTGTGATGTCTTTTTAATTTCTTTGCTACCTTGATGCAGACCTCCCAGTGGGAGAGCACTGTGCAGGGAGTCAGGAGGCCCTGTTCTTCTCTGGTCTCTGTGAGTATGTCCCCCTCTCTTTGGCCTCAGCTGTCCTTTTTAGTGGGAAAGTTACATGAGACTGTTTCTCATGGTTCTTTTCACCCCAATACTGTGTCTCATCTACGTGTGTAACCTCTGTCCAGCACACAGTAGGCATTTAATGTTTACTGAATGACTGCCTCTCTTTTGCTACCAGAATTGACCAAGGAGACATAGCTAAGTGTGTACACAGTCGGGGCTCAGCAGATTATCTGGGTGGGGCAGTGCAGCATCCCAGCAGGGTTAACCTCTCTCTGTCCTTTCCAGGGACCAGGAAAAGAGGGGTCCGTGGGAAATTCGTAGCTTCCAGCAGCAGACTTGGGAATAGGGACACTTGCCCCAAGTCACCACCAGGGGGGAGCAGATACTGTAAAATGGAGTGGGAGTGCTGAAGCCAGTGTCCAGTTGAGTCAGCTGTGGTCTGCACTGGCTGTACTACATTATGCTGGGTGCAGGGATGTGATAGGTCCCTGGTTGCAAGAATCCCCCACTTGGAGGGACAGCCACATCAGCAGAGTCATTTGTAACATGAATAAATGCAACAATGGAGACATAGTGATAATGTAATGTGGACGGCTAACTTGCCAGGGACATCTTCTACATACTGGACCCCAGCTGAGTGCGTGCCATGCCTGATGTCATTTGATCCTCACACAACCTTGAGAAGGGAATACAAATACTGCACCTATTTTAAAGATGAGAAAATGAAGGCACAGAGAGGCTAAGTAATTTACCAGAGGTCACACTGTTTAATAAATAGCAGAGGCAAAATTGGCAGCCAAGGCACTCAGGCTCCATTGCACCGAACAACACAGGTCATTACAGGGGATCCGAGGAGGGGTGGATTCCAATCCACCAGGATGGGGATGGGGGTTCCTGGAGGAGATGACTCCTGAGTTGAGTTGTAAAGTAGGAGCAGGAGCCGGACAGAAAGGTGGCTGGGGTAAAGATGGCCTTAGGGGCACAGAAATAGGACTGAGGATGGTCATGAGCAAAAATAGTTCATGTGAGAGGCATGGAGGGGTCAGGAGGAGTCTGAAGACTATTCTAGGGTCTGTAGCCCTTGTTGGGGAATTAGGATTTTATCCTGAGGGTAATAGGGAGCCATGGAAGGATTTCAAATAGTGACATGAATATGTGGTCCTCTTGAAGGATCCCTGTGGCCTCTGGGTGGAGAATGAGCTGGAGTGGGGTCTAGGCCAGTAAAGCAAGACCAGCAAGACTGGTCATTGGCAAGACCAGTAAAGAGGCTACTGTAATAGTCCCAGCAAGTGATGATGCTGGCTCACTAGGCTGGTGGCAGGTGGGATGCGGGATGGACAAGCTTGAGAAAACTTAAGTAACCCCTGGACGGGGTTAGGGTTAGGGTTGTTGAAACTTCCAGGAGCAGATTAACTCATCTAAGAAGAATAAGAAAGTCAGAGGGCCTGGGGTGGAGTTCTGGGGGAACCCCATGAGGGGCTGATGGAGAAAGTGCACTGTGATAGGCTAAATAACGGTCCCCCAAAGATATCCATATCCCAACCTCTGGGACCTGTGAATATGTTACCTCACATGGCAAAAGGGAATTTTTAGATATGATCAGAGTTAAGAATTTTGAGATGAGGGTATTATCCTGGGTTATCTGGGTGGGCCCCACAAAATCACAATGGCGTTTATGAGAGGGAGGCAGAAAGATGAGAGACAGAGACAGAAAGAGACTAAAGATGCTACGACGCTAAGATGAAGGAAGGTGCCAGGAGGCAGAAAATCTGGACGCCCTCTAGAAGCTGAAAAAGACAAGGGAACGGATTTTCCCTAGGAGCCTCCCGAAAGAACGCAGCCCTGCCGACACCGTGACTGTAGCCCAGTGAGGCTGATTTTGGACTTCCGATTTCCAGAACTGTAAGAAGATCAATCTGTGTTGTTGTCAATCACTGCGTTCTGATTGGGCACCCACTGGGAAAGTGGAGGAGGTACGGTCAGAGAGGTGGGAGGAAGCTGGGGGAGCAGCATCTCATTGGGAACCAGAAAGTACAGTGCAGGGAGGGTGAGATGGATGGTCAGATGGTGAGGCTCAGGTCGAGGTGCCTGACAAGCGCCTGGTGAATACTGATCACGGGGCCTCCGGAAACAACCCAGAGCAGCACCCCCAACAGAACTCGGCAGTGGTGTCACCTGTGTGATGTGGCTGCTGTGGCTGAAGAACTGAGGTTTTAATTCCACTTGCTGCTGCTGCTAAGTCGCTTCAGTCGTGTCCGACTCTGTGCGACCCCATAGACGGCAGCCCACCACGCTCCCCCGTCCCTGGGATTCTCCAGGCAAGAACACTGGAGTGGGTTGCCATTTCCTTCTCCAATGCATGAAAGTGAAAAGTGAAAGTGAAGTCGCTCAGTCGTGTCCGACTCTTCACGACCCCATGGACTGCAGCCCACCAGGCTCCTCTGCCCATGGGATTTTCCAGGCAAGAGTACTGGAGTGGGGTACCATTGCCTTCTCCGTAATTTCACTTAACTGTAGTTAAATGGCTTATAGCTCCCATACTGGATAATGGATCTGGTACTTTCCAGGCCTAGATCTCATTGGCTGCAGATTGTGAAAAAGGAAAAGCGGTTCAGACCTGCTTGGAATCCCCTCTGGGGTGGACACAGCCTCACCTCCTGCTCAGGACAGGCCCTGGAGGCCTCAGGCCTCACCTGCTGTGGCCACACTCACCCCCCTTCTGTGACTCGATCTCCTTCTTGGCCTGCTCTAGGATGCTCTTGATGGCGTCATCCGAGCCGGTCTCTGGCGTGCGGATTCTTGGGGTGATACTGCCTGGGGGAGGAAAGGAGGTGTCTGTTGTGGGGACCTGCATGTTGGGGGTCAGTCCCTGGTGCTGGGCAGGGTGACACGCTGGTGTCTTCTTCCCAGGGCCAGGAGAGTGAGAGCCAGACTGTAAGTCCGTGTGACAAACTGTGGACCCACAAGAGATTCAGCTTGAAATAACAACAAAACTCAATGAGGGCAGCCACCATCAAAGTGAACAATCATCTTGGGACTTCTTTGGTGGTCCAATGGTTAAGACTCTGTGCTTCCACTGCAGAGGATGCAGGTTCGATCACTGGTGGGGGAACTAACATCCCACATGCCCCAAGGTGTGGCCAAAAAAAAAGGAAAGAAAAGAAAATAGCTAACAATTCTCAAGGAGTTATTACATGCTTTATGCTCATTTAACTCTCTTTAGGAGCCTGACAGATGGGGAAACTGAGACATAAAGCAGCTAAAGAGAGCTGCCTGAGGTCACTAAGCGGATGAATGGCAAAGCTGGGACACAAACTCAGGTGTCTGTGGGGTCAAAACTTGGGGCCTTCACATGGATTACTCTAAAAACTGAGTCTGTCAAGGTTGGGGGGGTCACCCCGGTCATCTTATGGATGGGTAAACTGAGGCTTGGAAGTGCTTACAGGGTACCTGCCAAGGCAGCCCCAGGGACCCGGCCTTTCCCCACCATTATCCGCCTGAACTGCACCACAGCAGCACCCAGGTCTATGGGACAGGGAGCCCCAGGAGGAATTGAGGATGGTTTCCCTTATTTTACAAGGCGGGAAACTGAGGCACAGAGAGGCAAAGTCATTTGCCCCAGGTCACACAGCTGGGAGGTGGCAGACTCAGGCTCTGAACTGCGAGCCGTGTTCTCAGCCCTCAACAGCCCCACGCCTGGGGCTGGCCTGGGGAGACGGCTCTGTGGATGGGCCCTCAGCCAGCACCCACCTCGCTGCCGCACCTGGATGGTCCTCAGGGCCAGCACGTTCTGCTCGTCTGACAGGAACTGCTTCATCTTGATGAAGGGCTCCTTGCCCTTCACCGTGAGCTTGCGCCAGGGCTTGGGCCGGGCCAGGATCTCGCTGACCGAGCCCTGGGACAGCCCCAGCACGTAGTGGCCGAACACCCGCTGCCCGATGTTGTGTTTGAGCAGCTGCTCCTTCACCTGGAAGGCGATCTCCGCCGTGTCCAGCTGCTCCTCCTCTGTTCCAGCCCCTGCCGTGGCCATGCCGCCCCCGCCCCCCTCTGCTGGCTCAGGACCCCCGGGCGGCTCAGGGCCAGGGGCTGGGGTAGCAGGGGCCGTGGGGGGCTTGGCGCCATAGAAGGCTGGGGGGAACACTAGCAGGCCTCCAGCTTCCCCCTTGAAGGCAGTCGGGGGCATCATGTGCTTGGACAGCAGCGTGTCCCCTGTCAGTCTCTCTGCTGAAGCCAGGCTGGGGAAGGGGGACAGCGAGAAAGTCCGAGGCCCATCGGGGCCCAGGCTGGGGCCCAGCAAAGGCTGCCCTGGGCTGGGGGACAGGGGGTCTTCGGGCCCTGGTGGCGGTGGGAGCTGTGGAGGGGACGGGTAGGACTGCTCCGTGCCCAGAGAGTCCTTGATGGAATCATCCTCCGAAGGGTCCTCCTCTAGAACACCGAGACAAACAGACAGACGGAGGAAGAGAGGAGAGACAGACAGAAAGACAGAGAAATAGACAGTGATGGGAAGAGACAGGCAGAGAGACACAGAGAGAAACAGAGATAGGGAGACAGACAGATGGAGAGATATAGCATGGGAGAAGACAAAGATAGGCAGAGACAGAGTGAAAGACAAAGCGACAGAGGTTCAGAGAGATAGAGAGGGAGGCAGAGAGACAGTGAGAGGCAGAGAGACATACAAAAAGGGAGAGATTTGGAAGGACAGGAAGCAGAGAGAGGGCAGGAGGGGAGCGGGGAAGCGCTATAGGCGTCCGATGGCGTGAGGCACCAACACTGGTGTTTCTGCCACACGCTCCCCTCCCCCTTCTCTAGTCCCCGTTCTGCAAGGCCTGGGCCAGATTCCAGTTCCGGGGTGCCCCTCCCACCGCCAAGCGCATTAACCGCGCACCTGTTACAGGCCCAGCACTTTGCCCGGGGAGGGTTAATCCCCATCCCGGAGCAGGACAGCCCACTTCCTAAGTGCTCGCCCCGTGCTCCTTGTCTACGCGTTCGCATCTACCCGCACAGCACCTACTAGGGCCGGTAACTGCCCACTTCACAGATGAGGAAATGGAGACAGCACACACATGTGCTGAGGCCATGTGGCTGAAAGGTCATGAGGCCACTGTGTGGGGAGAAGGGGTGATCTGGGGGAGACAAGCTTTTCCCAGCAGTCTGCAGTAAGGGTTAGTGTGAACGCCCTGTGACCTCTCCCTGCTGCTCACAAAGGCTGGGCATGAGGGATCCCTCCAGGGACCCTGGGAGGGCCTGAGTGAGCTGGGTGTCTCCATGTGTCCCACCTTATGGGACAGTCGCCCACTGGCTTAGCCGTGGACGGCCACCAGCTCAGCCCCAGGTAGGCAGCAGGCGCTCAATCAACATGCCCGCCTTTTACCCATTGTCTTCCTGCCCTTTGTGTTAAAGGCAGTGGTCTGAGGGTGTGGAGGAGGCTGGAGACCCACGGACAGCTCCCACCCCAGCCCCTCAGCCCCGAGAGCATCCTGCCTCCCCTACCAGGGCTGGCCAAAAGACCAGGCTTTTCCAGAAGGAATTTCTGCGCAGGGAAGAAGGCCTCCTTTGCCAGGAGCAGTGAGTCTTCGGGCTTGGCCATGCCCTGAGGGGACAAGAAGCAGGGCTGAGAGGGCATGGCTGGTGCAGAGCTCTTGAGGGCAGCCTGCCCGGTAGGGACGCTGGTGGGGACCCTCACCTGGGGGAGGCTGCAGGTGTTGGAAGCCAGCTTCATGGCTTTCAGGATGCTGCCAGAGAAAGTGCAGACAGAGTGTGAGGCCAGCCGGGTCCTCAGGCCAGGGGGAGGCCTCGTGAGAGGCACACCACCTGCTCCTCTTCCCTGAGAGCACCCACCCCACCCCTGGGTCTCACACAACGTGGGACTCAGTGGACAACAGGCCCGAAGCAGCGGCTTGTGAAGTGGTCTGCTCCCCTTGGAGAGGTGCAGCTTGAGCTGGTCTGATTAAGGCATCACCCCCTGCCCCACAGTGGCTCAGCTGGTAAAGAATCTGCCTGCAATGCAGGAGAACAGGGTTCTATCCCTGGGTCGGGAAGATCCCCTGGAGAAGGAGATGGCAACCCACTCCAGTATTCTTGCTTGGAGAATCCCATGGACAGAGGAGCCTGGTGGGCTATATAGTCCATGGGGTTTTGAAGAGTTGGACACAACTGTGCGACTAACTTCCACTTTCACTCCTCCCCCTGCGCCACCCCCACCCTGCCCCGCAACAGCACCAACAAGGCTGTTTCCCCACGGGCAGCTCTTGATGACAAAGGACTGGGCATGATAGCCAGGGTGCCAATGGACAGGAGACAGGGTACCACAAAGTGGGATCTGGTGGGAGGGAGGAAGGTGATGAGCTTTCCTGAGGGACCCTGGCAATCTTCCCAGGCAGCCTCCTGCCAGGGAAGAGGGCCTGGCGGTGTGAGGGGCTCTACCCGACACAATACCTCAGCTCTGTTTTAATTTCTTCATAGTCAGACTGTGCCTGGAGCTTCTCTTCTAGCTTCTAGAAGAACAAACACAGATGGGGGAGGCTGGTCCACATCCTTCTTCTGGGGGATGCCCTCCCCATCTCCCGTCTGCCCGCCTCCTCCTGCGAGACCTACCTCGATGGCCTCGGACTTGGCGGTGAGCTGCCGCTCCAGGTCCGCAATCTGGTGGGCGGAGGTCTCCTCCAGCTCCTGCAGGGAGCTCTGGAGATGCTGCACATCCTTCAGTAGCCGCAGGATCTCCCGGTCCTTGGAGGCCAGGGCAGCCTCCAGCCGAGGGCCCGAGCACAGCGCGAAGTTCACCTTATCCTGGGCACAAAGAGGGGCTTGGAGGGGCCAGGAGGGGTGGGGCAGGGGGCTGCAGGACTGCTGTGCTCCCCTAGAGTGATTCAGTCCCCCCCACCCCAAATCAGGCCCTTCCCACTTCTGAGCCTTTGCTCAGCTGGTCCCACGTGCCTGTATGTCTGTCCCTCTCTTCTTGAAATGAAATTAGGAGGAAGAAGGACTGCTCAGAGGAAGTGCTTTGGAGGAAGGTATGTCTAAGCAGCAATGAAGTTCAAGAACAAGTTAGTGATCTGGAAGACTGCTTGGCAGCATCTACTAAACACCCATCAAGGTGCTGCATTCAGTATGTCAGCAAATCTGGAAGACCCTGCCATGGCCACAGGACTGGAGAAGGTCAGTCCTCATCCCAATTCCCAAGAAGGGTAGCACTAAAGAATGTGCTAACCACTGGACAACTGCACTCATCTCCTATGCTAGTAAGGTCATGCTTAAAATCTTGCATGCTAGGATTCAGCATTATGCGAACCAAGAACTTCCAGATGTCCAAGCTGGGTTTCGAAAAGGAAGAGGAACCACAGATCAAATTGCCAACATGCTCTGGATCACAGAGAAAGCTAGGGAGTTCCAGAGAAACATCCAACTCTGTTTCATCAACTATGCCAAAGCCGTTGACTGTGTGGCTCATAATAAAATGTGGAAAGCTCTTAAAGAGATGGGAATACCGGATTACCTTTTCTATCTCCTGAGAAACCTGTATGCTGGTCAAAAAGCAACAGTTAGAACCCTGTATGGAACAACTGATTGGTTCAAGATCAAGAAAGGAGTACGACAGGGCTGTCTGCTGTCACCTTGTTTGTTTAATCTATATGCTGAGCAGATCATGAGAAATGTCGGGCTGGATGAGTTAGAAGCTGGAATCCAGATAGATGGGAGAAACATCAACAACCTCATATATGCAGATGATACCACTCTAATGACAGAAAGCAAAGAGGAACTAAGCCTCTTGTTGAGGGTGAAGGAGGAGAGAGAAAGAGCTGGCTTAAAACTGAATATTAAAAAAACTAAGATCATGGCATCTGGCCCCATTACTTCATGGCAAATAGAAGGGGAAAGGGTGCAAATAGTGACAGATTTCCTTTTCTTGGGCTCTAAAATCACTGCGGATGGTGACTGCAGCCATGCAATCAGAAGACATTTGCTTCTTGGCAGGAAAGCTATGACAAACCCAGATAGTGTGTTGAAAAACAGAGACATCACTCCGCCAACAAAGGTCCGTATAGTGAAGGCTATGGTCCTCCCAGTGGGCACATACAGTTGTGACAGCTGGACCGTAAAGAAGGCAGAGCACCGAAGAACTGATGCCTTCGAACTGTGGTGCTGGAGAAGACTCCTGAGAGTTCCCTGGACTGCAAGGAGATCAAGCCAGTCAATCTCAAGGGAAATCAACCCTGAATACTCGTTGGAAGGACTGATGCTGAAGCTGAAACTCCAGTAGTTTGGTCATCTGAAGCAAACAGCTGACTCATTGAAAAAATCCTTGATGCTGGGAAAGATTGAGGACAGAAGGAGAAGAGGGCATCAGAGGATGAGATAGCTGGATAGCATCACTGAAGCAATGGACGTGAACTTGGGCAAACTTTGGGAGATGGTGAGGGACAGGGAGGCCTGGCGTGGTGCAGCACAAGGGGTTGCAAAGAGTCAGACACGACTGGGCACCTGAACAACAAATCTACGAAAGATGAACACATGGTGCCCTAAACCTCGGTGCTCTCAGTCTTTGGAACATATGCAGGAGAAACACAGGGACTTGCGCACCAAGGCAGAGGACACGCATGTTCACAGCAGCCTTCTCTGAAACAGCACCAAACCGGGAACCCCAGAACATGGATGGACGGGTTGTGGAACACTCAGACAGTGGAACCCTCGACAGCAACAGAAATGAATAATCTATACTACCTGTAACACAGCACGGATAACTCTCCCAGCTATAACATAGACCCAAAGAAGCCAGACACCAAAGTGTGTGTGTGATTCTATTAAGATCAGGTATCAACACCCATCATTTAAAAGTGGACATTTTAATTTCTAAATACACGGAGCTTTTAAAAAAATCTTTGATATTAATTTCTCATTTTGATACCCATTTCTCATTTAAATGCTTTCTTCTCTGCCATCACCCTCTGTATTTTTTCAGTCTTTTAACTTTACTGAGGCTTTCAATGGCTAAGTCAAAGATCTCTCTTGGTAAATGTCACATTGCACTTGAAAATATGAGGTTATTTTCAAATACCTTTTGATATTGATTTCTAACATAATGCCACAGTGATAAGAGAACAGACTCTGTATGATTTCAATACCTTTAGATGATGGAATTTTTGCACTTTATGTCCCTGGATATTTTCCTGTGTCTCTTGGTTTATAGTCTACTGGAACTTGAATAGAATTTGTATCCTGCTGTTGTGTGAAAACTGTATAAATCTTAAGTATGTTGTATTGGTTCACAGTGCTTTTCAGGTCTACTGTATGCTTCCACTTTCTGCTTTCATTCTATCAATATTTGAGAGTTTGATATTGAAACTCTAACTAAAAATCTTAATTTATCTACTTAAAAAAAACTGTAATATATAGTGGAGCTATCTGTAACTTTGTTCTGTATTTTCCAAGTCTCCTGTCAATGTTATCATACTTTCATAATTTAAAAATTAAAAAAGAAAGAAGATTTCCTAAGAAAAAAAAATATCAGGTTTCAAAACAGGCAAAACCCATGTGCGCTGTTAGAAGTCTGGCGAGGGGCTCCCCCGGGGGAGTGGCACCTGGATGGGGGCATAAGGGAGGCTTCCAGGTGCCAAATGTTTTACTTGTTGATCTGGATGCTGGTTAAGGGGTGCGTTCACTTTGAAAAATTCCAAATGCTGTACACTTATGCACAGTTTCCCTTGTGGATGTTATACTTCAATAAAACATTTGTTAAAAAGGAATAAAAAACCGAAGTAGTCACTTGGATGAGGAATTGGTAGTGATAGGGTGTTCCTGGCCGTAGAACAGCACAGACAAAGGTTTGGGTTTCTAAATTAGGCCCAGGTCCCACCCCAGGGGGGGACGTTCCCATTCCAGGGGAACCACAGGATTAGACCTGAGACCTTGCACCCACGAGTCACATTAGGGTGGTTCCTTCCTCACCCTAATTTGCCACCAGGCCCCATGGCCTCTTTAGGTTTTAGGAAATGGCCCTGGATGAAGGTAAAGAGGTTTCTGTTTGAGAGGACCTGAAGTCAGGCTGTCCTTGAGCTCAGTTACAAACGAATCTAAGCAGCATTACAAAGGGGGAAAAAAAAAAACAACCGACCACTACCAACCCCAGCTATTCTTCCATGGAGATAAATGCCAATTAAAACAGGAAGCGGATGCCATTAACACATTAAATTAATTAGCATCGAGCGCCACTGTTGTGCTCAGAAAAGCGCACCCCCCTAAACCAGCAAAGTTTCCCGTGGTTGATTAGCACAGGCATTTGCTGGGTTCCATGGGGGTTAATTAAGAACCACTGGCAAATTCTCTCTGAGGCGTCCTCATGAGCTCTCTTGCACTCTCAGTCTCTCTGGAGTTCACTCTCTGGGTCGTGCAGACATCAAGCATGCTGATAACATACACTCTGCCTCCTGGGACACGGGGACAGATGGACACCCCTATGGACACAGCACACACTGACACGTGTACTGGCGGGCGTACTCATGTGGACAAGCACACACACACAGAAATATACAGGAGACACATCATCATCACACATAGAAACATGTATGTGCTCAGATGCCACATGCTCTCATGGGCAAAAACACCCTGGACATGCCCCAAACACACTACTAATAATAACATCGCATTGAATGTTTACTGAGCATAGATTATAAACCAAACGCCATGTAATTCTCTCAATAACCCCATAAAGCAGATCTTATTTGTACAGATGAGGAAACTAGGCACCGTTAGATTAAGGATACAGTTATTTGCCCAGAGGTCACACACACACATACACAGTAACACACATTCAGAGAGACGCATTCAAATACTTAAATAGAAAGATACAGACACACAGGTCTGTGTATCAGGGTGTCAGGTGAAATGAAAATTCTGTGGCCTCTTCAGGTTCATGGATGGAGACGGCAAATCACCCCGGAGCAGACCTGTTATTATGGAAGCAATCATGAATTGCATGAGCTGGACCATAAAGAAGGCTGAACGCTGAAGAATTGATGCTTTTGAAATGTGGTGCTGGAGAAGACTCTTGAAAGTTCCTTGGACTGCAAGGAGATCAAACCAGTCAATCCTAAAGGAAATCAACCCTGAATACTCATTGGAAGGATTGATGCTGAAGCTCCAATAGTTTGGCCACTTGATGTGAAGAGCCAACTCATTGGAAAAGTCCCTGATGCTGGGAAGGATTGAGGGAGGAGGAGAAGGGGGCCACAGAGGATGAGATGGTTGGATGGCATCACCGATTCTGTGGACATGAACCTGGGAAAACTCTGGGAGATGGTGAGGGACAGGGAAGTCAGGTGTGCTGCAGTCCATGGGTCACAAAGAATCGGACACAATTTGGTGATTCAACAACATCAACAACATGAATCTTATTCCTTGATAAGCAGGAATCTGGAAAGAAGGAGGACCAATTTACATAAGGAAGTCAGGCTTTCTGGGAGAGGAACAATGAAGACTCTTATTATATGACAGAAGGGTAGGTGGGGGTGGTGTTGATTAAAATCCCTTGGCAGGAAATGTCCCCAGGACCTTAAAGGGGCACCAACTTAAGAGGAATGAGAAAGATGCCCTAACTGGCTTAACACAGGAATCTCAGGGTTGACGACAATAGACTGATTCTTTGTAACATGTGGCTGGTTGGGAGACCTTGTCAGAATCACCCTGATATGAGTGTCCACCTCAGATCTTGGTATGTGGACCCACACATCCAAGCCGGTGGAGACCAGGGGGGTCAACAGCGACACCTGGTGGCAGCCATCAAAACTGCACTGCTGCTCTACTGATCAACCTCCTACCCTGCTCCAGCCGAATGATCCTCTCTGACCTGACTAAACTCCAAAGTATGTGGACTCAAGCTATACGAAGCTTGAGCTTGAAAAAAAGAGCTGTGGCTGTGTTTGACCCTCAGCAGGCGAAGCAAATCATAGCATTGATAATTATACTTAACTACACACTGACTTTGGTAATAAAGATGTTATGCCCACTGTATGCAGAGGCCCAGACCCATTCATGTGCACAATTTCATGAAGATGCACACAGTCCACCCACAAAATGTCACCCACATATTCCAACCCACAAACACGGCCTTTCCCAACTTCTCCCTCTGGCTCTGCCACCATCCTTACCCCACTGGGTCCCTGAGGAGAGCAGCAGGCCAGGCGGATGGAGCTGTTGACGGAGGCGAGTTGTTCCCGAAGACTTTCCACCTCCCGCTGGGCAGCCTCGGCTCGCTGGGGAGGAAATTGGGGCAGGTGTGGTTAAGAGGTGAGGGGGCCACACTGGATCCCACCCTGGCCCTCCACTGCTCCCCTGCACCGTCTCAGACAGCTGGGAAGGCAGGTCTGAGGACCTTGGGTCCTCTTTCTGAGTCCTGGGCCCCTGAGTTGGCTCTGGGTTCCCCTGGTGTGTTTGGGACTCCAGGTGGAGCTAGAACGTTCCCACTCCACTAGGGCAGGAAGGGAGGTGCTGTCTTGATGAGTCTGGCAAGTTTTTGCATGTTCCCAGGCCACTTCTGTCTGCCAAGTAAACTTCAGGCTAGGCTAGTCAAAAGGCCAGAGCTTGTCCCCAGCTCCTGTGCCATACATTGTCTGCAGAGGTTGGCTCCAAAGCCCACAAGCTGTTGCAGGTCCCTGGGCAAGTTACTTCCCCTCTCTGGGTCTCAGTTTTCCTTCTGTGAAATGGAGGCCATGGAATACAACTACTGCGGAGGAGCACTGAAATTCATCTAAAAATCAGTATGCCACAGCTGACTAAACTGAATCTTAACTCTTCAAAAATTTATAAGAAAAAAGCTTGGAAGGAAGCTTTCAAATGTTAACAATGTGGACTTGTGGCCTGGAAAGACATCTGTACTTTGTCTCTTTCTGGTTGCGTGGCCTTGGGTAAGAAATTTCATATCCTTGGCCTCAGTTTCCCTGTCTGCAAAATGGGGATGATAAGAGCAACTGCCTCATAAGTCTGTTCTGCAAGTAAGTGATGTGGTAAATACGATTCATTAGGTATCCCACCCTGATGCCTGACACATACAAATATGTCAGTAACTGGATTCCTTTACTAACAACAACAGGGTGGATGGGATCTTGAAGTGCTATTAAAATGAAAAGAGCTACAGCTGTGTTTTGACCCCCAGCTGGTGACGCAGGTCAAATGATTAAGTTTAACTTATACACTGATCGCAGGAATCAGTATGCAGTGCCCACTATATGTGCACAGAGACTCACACACATTATGCACATGTTTTGTTGATTTATCTTTAAAATGATTTGTTTATTTATGGTATCCTGCCTTGTTTCAAAAATAGTTCTAGTTAAGAGTCAGCTTTGTTTGGGGAAAGGATTTGGGTGTGTGTGGGACTGTAGAGAAAACATTTTTATGTTTCCACACAGTTAGGGCTTTCTGAGTAAATGGGACTGAGACCTGAGATCTGGGCTAAAAGACAAGCCTTGTAAATATCAATACATGACTGATCAGCTAGTGAGAACTCCAAAGATTCACTTCCTGGGAGATGCCTGTTGACATTTCAAGGGGGCACGAGACGCAGACCATGAAGACATCCTCTGGGTTGTAAAGATGAATTTAAAGTTACTAGTCTTATCTTCCCCTGGAGAGAAGTATTTACATTCTAAAGGCTAGAAACCCAGGATACTCGCCCTTCTGTTCATCAGGATACTTGAGAGCAGATTTCTCTCCCTTTCTCAGAAGGTCCCTCTCCTATACAACCACCCAGATTCATATTTAGCGGGGGTGGGGGTGGGGTTCCTTGCCTACAGCACAAACCCCAGTACATGCAGGATATCTGGTTCTCGACTCATCACCCCAGGGGAACAGCTGGGGAAAACTAGCATGGTTTTTACCATGCAAGTAATAATGACCTGCTCCAGAATCCTCTTGCTCACATTTAAGATAGTATTAATAAATACAGATATTAAAGACTAACACGGTAACATGTCCTTTTTTCTCAATACTCTATAATGCGCAGGTTTTGTTTTATACTCAGAAAAAAGAAACATTATCAAAAATGCTTCCTATTCAGACTACTCTAAGATCTCTCTTCTTAAGCCTGTTTGGCAGAAATCCAAAAGTTGGATGCCACATGGTGCTGGTGAGGCTATGAGAACACAGGCTCTCTTATCTTGCTGAAGGGGGTGTAAACTGGTTAACCCATGGAAGGCAGTCTGGCCACATCTGCCAAATTATAAGCACCCGGCTCTTTCACCCAACAGTTCCACTTCTAGGAACCTGCCCTGTGTAGCGGCTTGGGTATGTATGAAATGATATCTGTACAAGGTTATTCCCTGCAGTTTAAGGATGATGGTTAAAATACTGGAAATACCACCAAAAGGGTATGAGTTAGATCAGAGGTCAGCAAAATGCAGCCTGCTGCCTGTTTATGTAAATAAAGTTTTATTGGAACACAGCCACGCCCATTCCCTTCCACATTGTCTATGCTGTCACTCTACCAGAGCAAAGTTTTGAATAGTTTTGACAGTGACTTGCAAGGCTGAAATATACTCTCAGGTCCTTTACAGAAAGTGTGCCTTCCCCTGGGTTAGTTGATGACGCGTCCCTGTAGTATAACATGACGCAGCTGTCAAACTGGAGGACCTGCCTTATACTCGGATCCGAAACAAGCTCTAAGATACGCACACAGAAAAGGCAAGGTTCAGAAGGGTGCACTTGGTAACTGTTGTTTCTGTTTAAAAAGGGGTAAAAGTAGATATGCATGGGCTTGTGAATGCCTCTCTGGGAGGAGACCCCAGACATGGTAACGGAGGCTGCTGAAGGGAGGGGGTCTGGGGGCAAGTTCAGGGAGGGGAGATGGAGTTTCCGGGCTATGCCCTCATGGAGCTTTTTCAGTTTTGAACTAAGTAAATGGATTACCTACTTAAAAAATCAATCTAAAAAATGTTATTCTCTCCCAACTTTCCTCTAGGAGGGAGCACCCCGTCCTTGGGCCCCCACAGCCCTGCATCTGAACCTTTGCCTCTGCTGTGCCCTCTTCCATTTCTCAGGAGGGCAGCGCCTGGGCTTTAGAACCCAGCTCAAAGTGCCCCTCCTAGGAGGCCTCCCTCCACCACCCCCAGGGAGATGACCGCCTGCGGTGTCACACTGCTGACCCCTCCTGGCCACGGCCCTGGCTGCTTGAGTCGCAGGGCACTGAGGAAGAGGTGTGGTGGGCCTGCGGGACTCCAGACTGAACCCTCATGGCCAGGTCCTACCTCCTTTCAAAGTCCCGCCCAACCCAGCCCCCCAGATGGCAACGCATCTGAAGCCAGAGGGAGGCCGGATGTGGGAACCCCATTTATAAATGCGAAAACTGAGACTCAGAGAGGCTGAAGGACTTCCAGGGATCCGGGCTGGGATGAGGATGTGGGAGCCCCAGGGAAGGTTGGGGTCCACCCAGCACTCAGCTGGTGATCGAGTGAGGAGGCTGGCAGAGACCCCCAGGTCGGGACAGAGGGAGAGAAGCAGCCCCAGGCTTGTCCCTTGTCACTGTCCCTGGCTCTGCGGAACACGGCTCCTCACTTAGTCCGGCTGGGAGAGACCCGTGTCCCAGCTTAGCCTGGGGACGGGCTTGGACCCCTGGTCCCTGCTCTCCTTTTCTTCCACGGGGAAGGGCGCTCGTTGTGCTCTGCAGGCTGCTTCTTGGCCTTTGCCAGGGCCATCCTGTGCCTGGAATCCATCCCTCTGCAGGCTCCAGTTACTCATCAGGTCTCAGCTCAACGACCCTTTCTCTGGGATGTCTTCACCTGTCTGGGTCAGGTGCCCCTTCCTCAACCACTGCTGCCTGCATCACCCTATTTCTGAGTGTTCTGTCTGTCTGGGAACTCAGGGGCCGGGTGCCTCTGACATCTCCTAGCCCCAGCGCTCAGCCGGGATGTAGTTCAGTGAATATTGACTGAGCTCAGCTCCCTCCGCTCCGCCCAGCCCGGGATTCCCCCCACCCTGGGTCAGTGAGCCCCGGCAAACGGCAAACATCTCCTCACCTGATTAGCTTTCTCCAGGTTGGTCATGATCAGGCCGACTTCATCTGCCCTGAGACAGAAAGATGAGGCCCTGAGGAAGGGATTCTGGCAGGTGCCAGGGCCCCTGCCCTTCCTGAAACTCCCCAGCCCCTGCCAACCCAAGGGTCTTGCGATGGAGGCTGTGAAGAGGCTGCCTTCCATCCTTCCTACTGAAGAGGTCAGGCTGCGGGGAAATGAAAATGGGGCCTTAGCACTGGGCCCCTTCCAGGCAGCCTGACACCTCATCCCCCACCGGGGGTCCACCCTCTGATGCTCTCACCGAACTACACCTCCAGCCTTTGGTTCTATTGAGGCCTTCCTCAAGAGGACAGGGCTTGAGCTTTATTTCTGTTTATTTAAGACTTTTTTTTTTTGATGTGGACCGTTTTTAAAGTCTTTGTTGAATTTGTTACAACGCTGCTTCTGTTTTATGTTGTTTTTTGATGGTGGGCCATGTGGAATATAAGCTCCCTGACCAGGGATTGAACCCATAACCCTGCACTGAGAGGTGAAGTCTTAACCGCTGGACCCCCAGGGAAGTCCCCAGGTCCTGAGCTGAAAACCCAGCTGCACTGTTCTCCTAGGAGGCCTCCCTCAACTCCCCTCATTTATTTTGCTGCCTCCCCACACCTCTGGGTTGGCAGGGCCTAGAGGATCAGGGGAGAAGGCAATGGCACCCCACTCCAGTACTCTTGCCTGGAAAATCCCATGGATGGAGGGGCCTGGTGGGCTGCAGTCCATGGGGTTGCTAGGAGTCGAACATGACTGAGCGACTTCACTTTCACTTTTCACTTTCATGCATTGGAGAAGGAAATGGCAACCCACTCCAGTGTTCTTGCCTGGAGAATCCCAGAGACAGGGGAGCCTGATGGGCTGCCATCTATGGGGTCGCACAGAGTCGCATACGACTGAAGCGACTTAGCAGCAGCAGCAGAGGATCAGGACAGGCCTTATCCACCTCGGCTGCCCCTCTGTCTAGTGTGGGCTAGGGGGTGGTCTGCGGGGAACATGTGGTGACTAAAAGTCACACTGTGATTCATGCATGTTCTGCTTCAAGGCCTTTTTTTGCACAAGCTTTCCCACTGCCCAGAGCACCTTGCCCAGCTTTCTTCATGTGGCCATCGCCTTCTTGTTTTTGAGGTCTCGCTCTGAAGGTCATCTCCTTAGAGAAGTCCTCCCTGACTACCCTGGATAGCAGGACGCACCTCTCCCTGTCATTCTCTCTTGCTGCTCTCCCAGTTTTTCCCTTCATCGAATTTACTATGTGCCCCCAACAGTGTCAGGCAAACAGTAAGTGCTCAGCAGTGTCTGCACATGAAAGAATTTATTCCTGTACATCAGCAAGTATCTGTCTCTTTTCCTTGACTGAGGACAGGGCCATGTTCTGATGTTTCCTCCAGGCACCCAGCATAGCCGTGGGTAAACAGTAGGTGCTAAATATTTGTGTTTGAGGACTAAGTGATATCTAGTCCAGAATAACTGAAGATGACGCTTGGCCCTGGGGGTTGGATTGTGAAGTTGGGGAGTGGGGACAGCGCCGGGAGGATGGGACAAGAAGCCTCTGAGCAGTCGAGTGGGCTGAGCAACCCAGAGTGTCCTTTATAGTGTGTGGTGCGTGGATGGCACCACGAACGGCTGGGGAACAGCTGTGTGCGAGTGTGGAACACAGGGTGTGAAATGAGTGCCTCAGGCAGAATCAGAGGGAGGAGAGTCAGAAAGAGGAGGCAGGTCTGGGAGGGTCAGAGGGAGGAGGCGCACCTCAGTGAGGCGCTCACTTACTTGGATGCTGCCTCCTCGTCGTATTTCCGCCGCAGCTCCAGCAGCTCTGTCTGCGTGGCCTTTAACGCTGAGAAAAATTAGAGCGCCAGGGTGAGGTTCTCCGTCCCCAGGGAGGTGGAACTCTCTCCCCTTCTGTAGAGCCCAGAAGGCAGAATGAGGCTTGGGGTAGTGAGCAAAGATTTTCCTCTGGGAACTGGCGACAGCAGTTAGTGAGTTTCCTGCTCCTAGAAGGGCTTCAAGCTGGTGGGAGGGCTGTGGAGTGGCCAGGGAAGGGAGGGCAGATGACATCATTCTCTGGGAGTCCATGAAGCTCAGGGGACCCAGGTAAGTGGAGGGGGTGGCTGGTCCCAGAACCCGGGGTATGAGCCCCTAACACGTTGAGGTCACTCCAGGACCTAGGTGGGGCCATCCTTCCATGAGCTCACCCACCCTGAGGTCCTGCCTGGAAGTGAGGGGGACAAGGATGAACAACAAAGTCAATAGGTACATGCATGATAAATAAGGATTTCTCACAGAATTCCAGATTTCTGATTTCTTGAGGAGAGCAGAAGGGACTGGCTGTACTGGGCAGTGCCTGGCTGAGACTCAGCAGGGGCCGCCTCTTTAGATGAGGCCTGGGTTTTCCAGTTTGACCCAGACCCCTCCCCTCCTCCCTACTGCACTCTCTGATCCAGCTGGCTTGGGTGCTTGTCCAGCCCCAGTGGGCACTGCATTTGCCACCCCTGATTTAA
The DNA here is from genome assembly GCF_000754665.1 of Bison bison bison. Classification (NCBI taxonomy): domain Eukaryota; kingdom Metazoa; phylum Chordata; class Mammalia; order Artiodactyla; family Bovidae; genus Bison; species Bison bison. The sequence goes on along the minus strand of NW_011494732.1, from coordinate 8,268,765 downwards.
TTCTATCTTAAACCCTCTCTCCATAGTAGCATGACCCCTGGAATTGGAGCTCCAGTCCCCATGGGGTCATGCAGGTCTTTCCCTTCCCAAACGCCTTTCTTGCCCTCTGAGTCTTCTTAGCCTCATTGCCCCCTCCTCTTCCCACTGGACCTCCTGGACTGACTGGCTGGGGTGATGTGAGGGCAGGGGACACGTGCCAGATACATACCTGAATGTAGGACCTTGATCTTCTCCTCGGCTTCCCCCAGTCTGGCTGCCAAAGTGATCTGTACTTCTTGAAGGCCCCTGTGAAAACACCTGGCGTGTGGACCAGCCCCTCCTGGCTTCCTATACCCTCACCCACTCCCTGTAATCTGCACCTGGGTCTTTTTAATGAGTCCTTAGACACGACACGCAGGCACCTGGCTGCCCTGCTCTTTTGCTGACAGTGTGGCCTCCATTAGAGCTGATGCCCAGTTAAGCTTCCAGTGACCCTGCCTCTCTGGCCCTCAATTTCCTCATCTATAAAATGGGGTTTGTTGCAGTGAGAAGCCCAAGTACCACCGTGAAGAGCAGCCCCCACTCGCTGCAAGCAGAGAAAGCCAGTGCAAAGCAACAACATCCAACATGGCCAAAATAAATAAATAACAAAAATGGGGTTTGTGATGGAGTCTGCCTCAGTGGGTACTATGAGGCACGTTCAGCGTGGTGCCCAGGCCCCAGAGTTCCCCCAATACCACTGTTTACTATTATTGTCCCCTGGAGAGGCAATTTTTTCCCTGTCTGTGGCAGGAGTTTGGGAAGCCCTGCCAGCCCACTGTGGCCTAACTCATGTGTGAGGCAAGCATCTCAGCAGAGAAAGAGGACTTCTCACTGCGTTGGGGGAAGGATTATGCGAAGCCTGAGCCTTACCTTATTCCGGCTCAGTAAGTCCAGCGAAGGAGCCTTGTTTACCCTGATCTTATCCCGCCCTCTCCCCTCCTTGCCATTCAAACACATCAGGCATGTTCCTGCCTTAGGACGTTTGCACTGACTGTTCCTTGCCCCATATGCCTGCAAGACTCCCTCAACTCCTTAGGGCTTTGTTCATTCTATTCTATAGGAAATCAACCCTGAATATTCATCAGAAGGACTGATGTTGAAGCTGAAGCTCCAATAGTTTTGCCACCTGATGCGATAGCCAGTTCATTGGAAAAGATCCTGATGCTGGGAAAGACGGTGGGCAGGAGAAGGGGGCAGCAGAGGGTGAGATGGTTGGATGGCACTGCCAAATCAATGTATGTGAATCTGAGCAAATTCTGCAAGATAGTGAAAGACAGAGAAGCCTGGTGTGCTGCGGTCCATGGGGTCACAAAAAGTTGGACACAACTGAGCAACTGAACAAGAACACCTTCTCAGTGAGACTTCCTCTAACACTCTATTGAAAACTTCAGCCTGTCTTTTCTGCTCCCTCTTCTGTTTTATCTGTTGTCACAACCTTTATCACCTAGTACACTACTTATTTATCTTTTTTGTGTCTTCCTCATGCGAAAGTAAACTCCAGGAGGGCAGAGAGTTTTGTCCATTTTGTTCACAGCTGTTCCCTAGAACAGTGCCTGGCACACAGCTGGTGGTTCCATAAATATGTGGGATGAAAAAAATAAGTGAATAACAGAAAAGATACATGGAATGATCATGAAACTGTCCTAGAAAGGCCCTAAGAATGCATATTTTACCAACACTGCACTAACTGTAAAGGCAACCCACTCCAGTGTTCTTGCCTGGCGAATCCCAGGAATGGGGCAGCCTGGTGGGCTGCCGTCTGTGGGGTCACACAGAGTCGGACACGACTGAAGTGACGGCAGCAGCAGCAGCAGCTGTGTGAGCATTGAGCTAAGCATTCAGAGTCGCCATTTCATTTCATTCACTCTCAGGGCAAACTAGGAGTTGATACAGTCAGTCTTATATGTCCATTTGGCTGGGCTATAGTACCCAGTTATGCAATCACACACTAATACAAGTATTGTTGTGAAGGGATTCTGTAGATGGGGTTAACATCTATAATCAGTTGATGTTAAGTAAAGGAAACTATATGCAATAACAGGGGTGGGCCTCATCTAATCAGTTGAAGGTCTTAAATTTTTTTTTTTTAAATTAAAAAAAATTTTGGCATTCTGTACAGCATGTGGGATCTTAGTTTTAGTTCCCCAACCAAGGATCAAACCTGTGCCCCATGCAGTGGAAGCTCAGAATTTTAACCACTGGACTGCCCGGGAAATCCCCCTTTAAAATTTTTTTTAATTTTTGTTGTTGTTGACAGTTTTAAGAACAAAACTGAAGAAGGAATTTTGTCTCAAGATGGCAGCCAGCGCTGACTTCTACTTGACAGTTTTCAGCCTGCTGGCCAGCTCTCCCAATTCAGACTTGCTAGCTTCAATCATGTGAGTTAGGTCCTGGAAATACAACTCTTAATTTAAAAAAAAATCCTACTGGTTCTGTTTCTCTGGGGAACCATGACTAACATACCACCATTAGCCCCAGTTTTCAGATGGGGAAACTGCGGCTCAGTGAGGCGATGTGACCGGCACAGGGCGGGTCACTGAGCTGCTGAGACGAGGTGTGAACCCAGGCCGGCATCTCCATCTTCAGACTGAATCTGGATTCCCCATGGGCCCTGGCAGGGGTGACTTTCCAGGCCCCCTCTCCCAGACAGGTGGAGCAGCAGGGGCCCGCCCGTCCTTCCCAACTCACTTTTGTTTCTCTGCCTCATTTCTCTGCAGCAAAGTTTCTGTCAGGAGGGCTTTGCTGGGAATGCCTGGGAGGCGGCTCGCCTCGGTCAGCGTGTGCCCGGCTGGTGACGTCCCCTCTCTCTGCTCTGAAGGAAGAAGAAGAGGGAAAACTGCCCATTGCTGAGAGCGGCGTGACGACCAGAGTCGCTTTCTGCAAACCAGATCGATCAATGGTTCTGGGAGGAGAATCAATTTCCCAAACTCAGCACTGGAGACAGCACAGCTGTCAGACCTGCCGTCGCCATGGTTGGCTGGGTTGCAGCCTTGGCGAACACCTGCATAAGAGAGTCAGACTCCCATCGTGTGGGCCCTGGGCGGCACACCCAGAGGTTCCTTTGCCCTCTCAGACCTGTCCCTGCCTCCTTGGCCTTCTGTATGATTTTAAAAAATCATGGTAAAATACACGTAAAATTGACCATTTTAACCATTTAAAAATACCCAATTTAGTGACACGTAGTATAGTCAAAAATACTGTGCAATCATTATCAGTAATTCCAGGACGCTGTCATCACCCCAAAATGAAACTTGTTCCCATTAAGCAGACACTCCCCACTCCCTTCCCTGGCTGACAATTGTTCTGCTTTCTGTTGCTATGGATTTGTGTATTTGGATATCTCCCATCACTGGAATCATAACGTATGTCCTTTTGTGACTTGATTCTTTCACTCGACATGTCTTCGAGCTTCATTCAAGTTGGACCATGGGTCAGTGCTTCATTCCTTTTTTATGGCCAGATAATATTCCACTTTATGGATATATCATACTTTGTTTTTTTCCCATTCATCCACTGATGGGCATTTAGATTATTTCTATCATTTGGCTACTGTGAACAGTGCTGCTATAAACATTTGTGTACAAGTTTTGTCTGAGCACTTGTTTTCAGTTTTTTAGGGTATATCCCTTGGAGTGGAATGGTGGGGTCACAGGGGAACTCCAGATTTAACCTACTGAGGACCTGACACGCTGTTTTCCCTTCTCCATGATCGATGGCACACACTCAGATGTTCAGTCATTACCCCTCACCTGCAGGTGCCCTGGGGCAGGGCCCACATCAGGTCCATCTTTGTGAACGCCATGGGGGCTCATTCGGAGATCAGTGTGTGCCTTTGGCACTAAATTCACGGAGAGAGAGATGCCCAGGGGCCAGCTATCGAGGATGAGTGGCTCAAGAGCTCCAAAATTTGGTCTCCCAACCATGGGTCCATGTGACTCAGTTAAATTCTGTCCTGGTTATAAAGTTTCTACTGTGAGCCTGGCACAGGAGGGTGAGTGGAGAGCTGGGCAGTTTGTAGAGTGAGTCCCCTGAGAGGCTGGCAGAGCGGTCAGCTCATAAGACACACATAACACGTGTGCACACACGGTCTGGGAATGTTCCAGATGTGAAGGTCACAGCAGTGAACAGAAAAGCAAGGTTTGACCATCATGATGCAGAATAATAAGGGTCCTCAAGAAGAAACACAGCCCAGGGCCAAGGTCAAAATTTTGTGTTCTGATTCCCTACTTGGCTACCTGTTGCTTCTGTGACTCAAGTTTCCCCATCTGTAAAATGGGGCCAGTGAGCTGCTATGTGAAAAGCACACTGCACAGAGCAAATGCTCTCAAGAGGCAGTTTCCACAACTACTATTAATATTATTCTTAGAGAAGGAAGTTCAGACCTCAGAGGAAGCGGTGACAGCTTTGCTGGGGAACCTCAGAGGCTTCATAGAGGCATACCTATGAGCAGGGGCTGAAGAACTGCCAAGTCCTGGCTTGTCAGGGTAGCTGGAAGGGTATTCCAGGCGCAGGACCAGAGCTGGCAAAATGCTGTTATTTTAGTCACTGTAAGTCTTCCCCAGAAGACCCTGCCTAGGGCCAGGCTTGCAGCAGGTGCTCACTACGCAATGTGGGGGAGAGGGGTGAAGGGAAGATGTTGAGAAATGGGGGAGTGTGAAAGTGGTTGTTTCCTGAAAAGTGACTTTGTGTCATGCTTCCATTTGACAGGCCTTAGCCCATTTTGTCTTCACTACATGCCAAATCTGGCTCGTTACCTGTTTTGTCAATAAAGTTTTACTAGAATAAAGCCACGCCCCCAAATTAATATGTAATAATTCACATGTTATCTATGGCTGCTTTCACCCAGCGTCATGTAGTTGTGACAGAAACTGCATGACCTGCAATCCAAGGTAATTACTTTCTAGCCCTTTTCAGAAAAAGCTTACAGACCTGAGGTAAACCCTACTCATTCATTCCTTAGACAAGAAGCATTTAACCCGACTCTTTCCCAATTCTCTGCTTATTTTTTTTCCCAAAGACTTTTCACCAACTGACATACTATATATTTTACTAATTTATTTGTTGACAATCAGTTCCTCCCTCTAGAAGGTCAACATGATGAGGGCAGAGATTTTTTTCTGTTTTATTCCTGGCTGGGTCCCTAGTGCCTACCACAGCGCCTGGCATGCAGGTCAATGAACACCCAAGACTGGGATGGTTACCAATGGCTTTCACCTGCTACTATTTGCTCTCCCTATGGAGACTTCTTACCTTACATCTTACCTTCCAGAGGTAATCACCATGCTGAATTTTGTTCATCATTCTCTTGCTTTTAAACATTTTATCACAACATATGTACACCTAAAGACTCTATTACTTGTCTCATTTGGAGCTGAGACAGTGTTGTGCTCCTACACCCTTTTTCCCCTCTCCTCCTGGGCACGGACTACATTTCCCAGACTCCTTTGCAGCAGCATACAGCCACGTGACTGAGCTTTGGCCAATGGGATGTGGCCAAGGTGATGCTTGCCGCTCCGAGGTCTGGACCCCACAAATCTCAGTGTGATCCTCCACATTCTTTCTGTGCCTCTTGATCAGATGTCAAACATGCACTTGTGGCTGTGGATGTTGAGTGCTGACGACCACAACCTGGGTCCCTGAATGACCGTGTGGACCATCCCCTGAAAGTTCTCCTCTCTTCAAATACATTAACCCTCTGAAATTTGGGGTCAGCCTGTTTCAGCAGAAGTGTACCTTAATCCATCCCACTTCTAAAATGATACAGTTGAGTTCCCTGCCCCTCTTCCCCCCACAGGGGTGGCAGAGTTTGGCTGCCAAAGATTCACAGCCTATTTGCTCATTATGGACATTCTGTGAGAGCCTTATCAGTACCTTTGGTGCCGACGAGCTCAGGGTGTCTCTTCCACGAAGCGTGGAACTCTCGCCGCAGGGGCCCACTGGGGTCGAAGCTGGGGGGCTGCAGTCTGTCGTCTGGGCTGCGTGCCACCTCAAACACAGGCACGGGGTCTGCACAGAGAAAGGAGGACAGTGGTAGGGGGAGCTCTGCGGGCCAGGGAGCTTATGTGGGAGGAACCATCCATCGGAGCCGTCTGGAATCTCTCTGCTGGCTTATGGGAGCATTGGGCACTTTCTGCTTATGAGGGAGCAGAGCTTCTCCAGGCACCTGCTCTGAAGAGCCTGTGCTGTTCCCATGGATGTGGATGTCCTGCCCAGCTGGGAATAATAACAATAATTGTTACAATAACTGCATTCTGCTGATTCTAGATGCCATCGGTGGTAGCCATGAGATGGCGTCTTGCTCCAATCAGAGGGAGTGTCACTTAGCAAGGATCCCAGCAGGCACGCTCTGAAATTCACAAGTCCAAGTGCTTCCTTCTCAGGGAACTTCCCAGACAAGGCAGCGGGGATTGGGGCAGACCTGCTTGGGGGATATGAAACTGCTCTGAGGACTGGCCCACGACCTCACTCAGGACTTCCTTCCTTAGGCTTTCACCCAGTTCCCCACTTCTCACTCTCTCCCTATTCTCCTTCACCCAAGGTTCCCTAATAGCATCCTTGCACATATAATCCTTGCAGTGCTTTTCAACGGATCTGGGACAACACACCATCTTTTGTGAACACTTATGGTTGATTAAATGATTTTTTTTTCTGGGGACCAAATATAAACCTGGATATAAGGTGTCTCCAAATGTCCCAACAGCAAAAAAAAAATTGAGGACTGCAGGTCTTTCCACCAGGAATTCTGTCCCTATTGCTGTCAGCTAGCAAGCACTTCCTCTTCCTTCAGATGTAGAGTCCAACCATCTCTTCTTCCACTTGGGGCAGGTGGTTGGTGGAGCATCTTCCAGGTTACAAAGCCAGTCCCTGGGAACCAATCCCACGATGCACCAGTATCCCCTGGAGGCTGGCTTAGATCTAACTTGTTTTCACAGATGAGGAAACTAAGGCTCAGAGAAGCGGTGATTTGCTGAAGCGTGGAGGAGAGACTCAAGTCTGGATCTCTTTCTCTAATGCCACAAAAACTTCCTGTCCCGGTGCTCTGGATATTTCAACCCCAGTAGCCACGTGTAGGAAGGGGCTTCCCTGGTGGCTCAGGGGTAAAGAACATGACTGCTAAGCCAGGAGACATGGGTTCAATCCCTGGGCTGAGAAAATCCCCTGGAGAAGGAAGTGGCAACCCACTCCAGTATTCTTGCCTGGAAAATCCCATGGACAGTGGAGCCTGGCACACGACAGACCATGAGATCACAAAAGGGTCGGACGCGCTTACTGACTAAACAACAACAGCAGCCACGTGTAGGTAGGTATTCATGGGGCCCCAAGAAAGCCAGGGCCTCTTCGCTTCAGGCCAAGGGGCCTGGTCTGTTCCACAGTGTTTTCTAATGCCCAAGAGCCCTCTCTCTTTCTGGTTCCTCCTCTGGGATCTCCCACTAGCATCTGCTTGGCCACTACTCTCTGCTGGTGTGGACCCTGGAGTCAGACATCCCTGGTCCAAATCTAATCCATACTTGCCTCTCAGGATTGCTGTGTGACCTTGGCAAGTGGTGCTGCCTCTCTGTGCCTCACCACAAAAGTACCGACCTCATGAGCCTGTGATGAAGATTCATGCAAAGTCCTCAACATGGTACCTGGCCCTTGGTCAGCTCAGAACACACGGAAGCCCTTGCTATTCCCCCTGCCCTTCTGAGTGCCAACAATACTGACCTTCTTCTCTCAGTCCCTCATATGCACCTTCCTATCCCAGAGGCTTTGTACAACCAGGAGCCTTCTGCCCTCCTCTGTCCCTTTCAGCTAGTTGATGCTTACTTGTCTTAGCAATTCGAATGCCAGTTCTTCCAGGAAGCCTTCCCTGACCAGTTAGCTGGTTTTCCGGTATGTGCTCTCCCAGCTGTCTGCACCTCTCTTTCACAGCAGTCGCTGCACTTCCAATTTCAATGATTTACAAGTGCATCTAGTGAATGCCCGCTGGACTGCAAACTCCACACAAGGCAGGGCCGGGCCCGCATCTCCTTTTGCTCCGCTGGACCCCTTGCGGGTGAATGATGCCTGATCCACAGTCCAACCCAATAAATATCTGCTGGTGGGAGAAACAGGGTAGAGCTTGTACTCGGGGGCCTTCAGGTCCGGCTGGAACAAGGCCACCTCAGCATTTTCTCCCTCTCCTCCCGCCTGTCTGTCGAGGTGGTGGGAGGCTCGGACAATGGGCGTTTGTGTCGAGGTAAGCAGGTGCACGGGAACGCCGCTGCCGTCTTTCCTCTGTCAGCACTCCCCCCACGCCCCGTCATTAGGCAGGGCCTGCTCAGCGGGGTATGCCATTATGTCTCCCCGGGCTGATGTAATTATACATTGACATAATTAACCCAGCAAGCGCATTAGGCAGGCCAGCTAAAAATTCATCTATAATTATTTGTTGTGTGCATGCTAATGAGTCCATCTGCACTGCCTTTGTACAACACGGACAAATTAATTTACAAGTCTGGATTTTTTAATAAGTTCAAGGAAACGCTTCCTATTGTGTCCTGGTTTTTGAGAAAAGAAGAAACAGGCGACAAGCGCTTGCCAGGGTCAGGGAGGTTAGATAAACACAGAGGCTGCAGCTCCCAGCTCCAGGAGGTGGAACAGATCCAGCTCATGGCTCAGGGGCTGGCTGGCCAGGAGCCTGTCCAAGCCAAAAGACGCTGCTCGGGTGAGAAGGGATGTCATTTACCTCGTTTCCAGGGATCAGAAATGGAGGTTTGTTCTGCTCGGAGGCCCTGTGGTCATTCTTTGTTGCCCGATACTCGCTGTCCAGGGGAAGCTGACCTCAGGTGACCCCGGAGAGGCTCGAGGAGTGTGGGGGGGGGCAGTGACACTCTACGGGGCCAGCGGGTTCCCGGGCTCTGTCTCTTTGCCTTCATTTGCCCGTAACAGGGTAGAAAAAAAGTGTAAGTGAAAGTTAATCGCTCAGTTGTGTCTGACTCTTTGCGACCCCATGGACTGTAGCCAACCAGGTTCCTCTGTCCATGGGATTCTCCGGGCAAGAATACTGGGTGACGACACTCTCAGAACCCGAAGTCCAGCACTGGTCTTGAGCCTCAGTTTTCCCACTAAAAAGTGCGAAAATGAAACAGTTTCTGCCTCTCAGAAGTTACTACTGGGAAGACTGAAAACGATTATTGGGAGAGGCAGCATGATTTAAGGACTGCTGGTGTCAGCTCCAGCTCCAAACTGGCCATGTGACCTTTGGACAGTTAGGTAACCTCTCTAAGCCTCTATTTTCTGATCTGTACGATGGGGCTGCAAGGACTGGATGAGAGAATGAGATCTGCACAGTGCCGGGTGGAGACTAGGGCTGGGCACAGAGCGGGCTGCTGTTATTATCCTGAGAGGGGCAGCACACCTGGCCCCACGGTGTTCCAGCAGCAGCGGTCTGTGGCCAAACTCCAGGAAACTGAGGACATGGCGAAGCCTCATATACTCTCTTCAGTGTCTGGGACACTCAGAGTCCAACAGTCCTGCTTTGAACTCCACTCAGGGACTGAACGGAGAAGGCAATGGCACCCCACTCCAGTACTCTTGCCTGGAAAATCCCATGGACAGAGGAGCCTGGAAGGCTGCAGTCCATGGGGTCGCTGAGGGTCAGACACGACTGAGTGACTTCACTTTCACTTTTCACTTTCATGCATTGGAGAAGGAAATGGCGACCCACTCCAGTGTTCTTGCCTGGAGAATCCCAGGGACGGGGGAGCCTGGTAGGCTGCCGTCTATGGGGTCGCACAGAGTCGGACATGACTGAAGCGACTTAGCAGCAGCAGCAGGGACTGAAAGGCTCCAGCTTAGAAAGAGTCATCCAAGGAGGGACAATCTGTCCATTGTCCAACCTCCCCCACCCCACAACCCCAGAGCACAGCGGGGAAAAGCAGAGTCCCGTGACTTCCCTGAAGTCTGAAAGTGAGGGGGTGGTAGGGCCAAGACGGGCCTTTGGGCCTCTTCTCCCCACACTGTGCTTCCCCTGGATCCTCGGTTGGAGAGAGAAAGTGAGGGGAGGTTCAGATGACAACCAAAGTCAGGCAGTGGCTGAGTCCTAACAGCCAGACCACTTTACATGGATTAGAGTTCATTCCATCTTCACCACAACACTGTTGGTAGGGCTGTTGTGTTCCTAGTCTACAGATGGGGAAACAGGCATGGCAGGGGGCCGGCGGGGTGGCGCGTGGAAATCACTTCCCCAAGGTGAGGCCTGATAAAGGTAGCTGCTGCTATTTCCACTTTTTTAGACAAGGAAATGAAGGCCCGGAGAGGAGATTCTATGTGCCTAAGAACGTTAGCTCAGAAGTGGCAGGGGTGGAGTCTGACCAGAGAGCCTGGTAACTCTCAGCAGTGGACCAAGCTGCCCCGAGGTGCCCGACACTGAGAGCTCTGTTCTTGGCCTTGCCGCTGGCTGGCTGGGGGACCTGGGACAAAGCATCTGACTTCTCTGAGCTCCACCTTCAAGTTTCTCTGATGAGTCGACCCCAGGCACACCCTCAATCAGCACCGGATGTCAGCAGATAGGGGGCAAGGTCCTGCCAAGTGAGTGCTCTTGGCCCTGGGCCTATTCCTTGGAGCTGGGATGCTCAGGGTGATTAATAAACAGCTTTCCAGATGAACTTGACACTCGAGCTGTGGATGTTGTGAATCCTCCAAATTCCCACAGCCTCTCACAGATAAAAGAGGGAGGGGGACAGGCTGGGAGGCTGACGGTCAAATCCTGGCTGTGACAGCCTCAGGGAAAGCCACATAGGTCCACTGAGCCTCAGTTTCGGTGGCAGTAAAACAGGAATAACAATAGGACCTACCGCAGAGGGCTGTTCAGGGATGCATGAGCTCACCGAGCTTCTGGGACAGTGCCTGACCCCTAACAGACTCTAAGTGAGTGTTGCCCTAATTCTATGCCTTGTGGCAGTGTGGGATCAGAGCAAAGCCTCAGCCTGCTCTGATGCAGAAGGCATCTGCAAGCCAGGAAAAGAGCTCTCACCAGAAACCAGCCAGGCTGGCACCTCGATCTTAAGACTTCCAGCCTCCAGAACTGTGAGTAATAAAACCTTGTTGTTTACGTCACCTGGTTTGTGGTGTTTTCTTACAGCAGCCTGAGCAGACTAGTGTATCCTGCTTTGGGGCTCCCATTAGCTTGGCTATGGACTGTTTCGAGATCTGCTCTGCGGTGTGAGATTCCTCCCACCAACCCTCCTTCCTCTCCCCTCCCTTCTCAGGCATCAAACCAGCATCGCCATGTGAAGGCTCTCCTGGCCTTTTCCTCTTCCTCTCCATCCTTCCCAGGCATCTTCCCCCAAAAACCTCTTGCACATCTAATGCCATCTTGGCATCTGTATGCTTCCAGAGGACCAAACCAACATGTGATTACTCTTTCACCTCTCAGAGCCCTCAGTTTCCTGGTCTGTAAAATGGGGATAGTCACAGTGCCTCCCCTGTGAGGTTGCAGCTAGAGTCCAGAGTCTGTGGGTGTGGAGCCCACGCTGAGGTATTGCTTTATGCCATAGTGGTGAGTCTGAAGTGGGCACAGCTCACTTCAGGGGGACCTATGAGTCCATGCACCTGCTTCACTCAGCAAGTTGAGCATGTCTCTGAGGGGGGCACAGTAGTGGCCTTGTCTCTGTGTAGCTTAAGTTCCAGTCAGATAATATGGATGGGGATGGAATAGATCTTCAGAGCATTAGGAAGTGACAAGTTCTAATTTGCCTTTTTGAAAGGCTCATCCAAGTTGCCGCGTGAAAATGGGCTGTAGCGGGAGCTGGACAGGAGACTGCTGCAATAGTCCAGGCCGCAGGATGCTGGGACCAGGATGGCAGCAGGAGAGGCAGGGTGGAGTGCTCAGACTCAAGAGGCAGACAGGAAGAACTGATGGGGTGTGGTGTTCTAGGCGGAATAGTGTTCCCCCAAATTCATGTCCATTCAGCACTTGCGAATGTGACTTTATTTACAAACTGGGTCTGGGACTTGTCTGGTGGGTCCAGTGGCTGAGATTTTGTGTTCCTGGAGTGAATGTGTGGTGGGTACGCAGGTTTGATCCCTGATCAGGGAACTAGATCCCACATGCTGCAACTAAAAGTTTGCATGCCGCAAGGAAGACGGAAGATCCCCCATGCTGCAACTGAGATCTGGTGCAGCCAAATTAAAAAAAAGAAAGAAACAGGGTCTTTGCAGATGAAATCAAGTTAAGATGAGGTCAACTGGATTAGGGCCGACTAATCCAATGACCAGTGTCGTTACAAAAAGAGAGGACACAGAGAGGTGACACGCAGGGAAGGCCCTGAAGACAGAGGCGGAGACTGACATGACGTGTCTGCGAGTCAAGGAGTGCCCAGGCTGGCTGGCCACCACAGAAGCTAGGAGCGAGGACTGGAACCTATTCTCCCTGTGTGCCTTCAAAAGGAACCAACCCTGCCAGCATCTTGATTTTTGGCTACTGGGCTCCAAAACTGAGAGAATAAGTTTCCACTGCTTTAAACCATCCAGTCTATGGGTAGTCCTAGAAAATGAAGGCATTGTGTGTGCCCTGGAGGCCCGAAGTCCAAAATCAAGGGGTCGGCAGAGCCACGCTTTTCTGATCTGCTCCACACTTTCTCCTAGCTTCTGGTGTTGCTGGCAATCTGAGGCATTTCTCAGTTTGTAGTAGCATCACTTCGATGTCTGCCTGTCATCACCTGGCCCTCTTCTCTGTGTCTCTCTCCTCCTTCTATAAGGACAGCAGTCACATTGTCCTTGTAAGAAGAGAGAGGGGAGCCTGGCAGGCTACAGTGCATAGGGTTGCAAAGAGTCAGACATGACTGAAGTGACTGAGCACACACGCATGCCCACTGGATTAGGGTCTCACCCTAAGGACCTTCCCTTATCATGATCACACCTGCAAAGTCTCTAGTCCCAAATAAGGTCACATTCACAGGCACCAGGGGTTAGGACTTCAGTGTACCTTTTGGGGGCACACAATTCAATCCATAACACATGGTAACTGGCTGCTGGATACCAACTGCGAGAGAGCAGGACTAAGGGGTTGCTAGACTCCAAGTTTCCTTGGAAGGAAGTCCTTACTCAAGCCTAACCTACTCCCCTCCTGGTGCACCCATTTCACCAGCCTTCTAGGAAGACAAGCTGCTTCATAAGAGGATGTAGGAGCACGGACCTCTGATTCTCCTGCATGTGCGTCCTCTCCCATTGCTGAGAAACTGGGCTATGGGTTGAGTGTGGTCCCTGCTCTGGAAACCACACAGCAACGGTGATCACTTCTCTCCTCAGGCATAGTCCACTCTTGATTTCTCCTCTACAGAATTCCTAGACTTTACGGTGTGTGAGTAAACTCATTTCTTCCCAACGTCCCTATCTGGGAAGATATCCACGGATGCCTGAGCTACGTTGCTGGGGATTGAGTTAGGGAAGAAAAAAAAAATTCCTAGCATTCAGATGACTGGAAGATTCTGCCAAGTTATGCACAGGTGAAATCCTCAGCCGGGGGAGCCAGCACATCCAAGGGCTTCCTGCTTACTTTGTCCGAGCGGTATAAGCTGATGCATCAGCTGTACGTCACTGGCTGCTCTTACAAAGTGAAAGAGAGAGAAATGACAGCAAATCTTAAAAATGTTGGGAAGAGGTTTCTCAGAGAGCCTGACAGTCACAGGGGCCAGGGGGCATTCAGTTTTCACTCCTCACCACCTCCTTTCTGCTTGGGCCTTTCACACAGTAGGTGCTCAATAAATGTGACTTGTTTTGAGCATCTAAATCAGAGGTCATCTGTTACAACAGCGGGAGGAAACTAATACAGTCCCTAATTCAGCCATTTATTCATCAGTTTGCTTATACTGAGCACCTACTACGTATCAGATACCATTTCTTCAGTTGCCAGATATTTCCTGAGCCTCTACTTAGTGCCAGGGAAGTTTCTGAACCCTGGAGATACAGCAGTAACTGTGTGGATCACAATAAACTGGAAAATTCTGAAAGAGATGGGAATACAGACCACCTGACCTGCCTCTTGGGAAACTTGTATGCAGGTCAGGAAGCGACAGTTAGAACTGGACATGGAACAACAGACTGGTTCCAAATAGGAAAAGGAGTATGTCAAGGCTGTATATTGTCACCCTGCTTATTTAACTTATATGTAGAGTACATCATGAGAAACGCTGGGCTAGATAAAGCACAAGCTGGAATCAAGATTGCTGGGAGAAATATCAATAACCTCAGATATGCAGATGATATGCAGATGACACCACCCTTATGGCAGAAAGTGAAGAACTAAAGAGCCTCTTGATGAAAGTGAAAGAGGAGAGTGAAAAAGTTGGCTTAATGCTCAACATTCAGAAAACTACGATTATGGCATCTGGTCCCATCACTTCATGGCAAATAGATGGGGGAACAGTGGCTGACTTTATTTTTCTGGGCTCAAAAGTCACTGCAGGTGGTGATTGCAGCCATGAAATTAAAAGACTCTTACTCCTTGGAAGGAAAGTTATGACCAACCTAGACAGCATATTAAAAAGCAGAGATATTACTTTGCCAACAAAGGTCCATCTAGTCAAGGCTATGGTTTTTCTAGTGGTCATGTATGGATGTGAGAGTTGGACTATAAAGAAAGATGAGCACAGAAGAATTGATGCTTTTGAACTGTGGTGTTGGAGAAGACTCTTGAGAGTCCCTTGGACTGCAAGGAGATCCAACCAGTCCAAAGGAAATCAGTCCTGGATGTTCACTGGAAGGACTGATGTTGAAGCTGAAACTCCAATATTTTGGCCACTGATGCGAAGAGCTGACTTATTTGAAAAGATCCTGATGTTGGGAAAGATTGAAGGTGAGAGGAGAAGGGGACGACAGAGGATGAGATGGTTAGATGACATCACCAACTCAATGGACATGAGTTTGGGTAAACTCTGGGAGTTGGTGATGGACAGCGAGGCCTGGTGTGCTGTGGTTCATGGGGTCGCAGAGAGTCGGACACGACTGAACTGCAGTAAGAGGAAATTCCTGCCTTCCTGGGGCTGACATTCTAGAGAGGAGAGATAGACAAAGGACAGGTAAATCAAAGGCTCTAAGGGGGCTGAGAAGGAACACAAAGCAGGGTCAGGAGAGAGCTTGGCCAGAGATGTGCCCGGGGGCGGGGGGAGGGGGGAGGATGTTAATTGAGGCAGCAGGTCCGGGAAGGCTTTATGAAGGTGGAGACAACTGAGCAGAGCCCTGAGGGAAATGAGGAAGCCAGCAGCGGGCTGAGAGAGAAATACCAGGAGAAACAGCCCCCATCAGACAAAGAAAGGGTGGCAGACGGTCCTGACCCATCCCCCCCAAGTTACTGTCCCACAAACACAACTTAGCCTCATCCTCACAGCAATGGACCCATTTTACAGATGAAGATGTGGGGCTTGGAGAGGCTGGCGATGCCTGGGCAATTCTTGGTGCCAGCTTTGCTTCTCCACCCTGTAGGCCGTTCTGGGTGCTGGTGGGTGGTGACTGGGTTCAGAGCTGGCTAGTTTCTGGTCTTCGGCCCCCTAACTTTAGCAATCATTCATTCTGGAGCAGACAGGGCACCCAAATCCAGGAAGCTGGGGTAAAGAGTAGATGAGATGACCACCCAGCATCTTGAGCCAAAAGCTCCAGGGAACTGACATTTCTTCATCCCCGCCCCCACACTGCACCCTGACAAATGCCAGGTACTTTGCATGTATTTATATCTCACTTAATCATCAAAACAACCACAGGAGACATCGCTATCATCCCCACTTCCAAGATAAGAAAACCGCAGCCCAGCAGAGGGAAGCCTCTTGTTGAAAACGGTGGAGCTGGATTTGAACCCCATGTGGCCCAAGAGCCAAATGCTGGGGTCCTCAAGTCACGATTTCAGCTGCATCCACCCGCCCCCCTGAAGATTACCAATATGACACTTGTCCTTATGTGATTCAATGTTTTAACTTAAATGTATTTTAAAGGAATATGTATCTCACTATTGTAAACAGATCATTGAATTCTGTGTTATAAACAAGGCGCTTTCACCCGTAAAAATAAATACAAAGGAAAAACCAAGGGCGCTGTTAATTCTAGTTACACCCCCACTGCCAGCTTGAAGCTGGCTCTTCCATGGTTAAAGGAAAGATTCACAGGTTCTGTAGGCATTTAAGATGTTTTGCACCCGACTGTGACTTTATCTAGAAGGAAGTAGAAAGGCGATACCTGGCGCGCAATGCGTTCACAGTTTATGTTGTGCCGCGTACACCGTGACTGCGCCCCCTGTCGGGTGGCTCTGCCTGGGGAAGCGCTGGGTCCCGCTGACCCCTAGTCTCCAAAGCGACCTGTGCCACTCCTCGTCCGCGGTCTGGCAAGTCTCGTATCTTAGTGTCAGATGTGACACAACATCCCCACAGCACCTCGTCTGGAGCCTAGGAGCCCAGGTTGCTTCCGGGTTCAGCACTTCCGCTGAAAACCTTTCAGCAGAGACACGAGGCTGCCCGGAGCCGTGAGCGGGACTTTATTTCCCCCACTTCACTCCTGCAACATACCATGTCGATACATAGACAAGGGCAGTGGCAGCAAGAATCAAACGGCTTTAGATTCAACCTGAATTAAAAAAGCCCCAAACAGGGGACCCCAAATCAGAAGGGTCTGACTACAAATCCTTTGGATTAATTGAGCACGCTGGCAGACACAGAAGATCAAATATGAACCATCCGAGGTGGCAGGTCCTGACGGGCAGGCGGGGAGGGGGAGCGTCGTCGAGAAGCGGCGTGCCTTTGTCTTACAGCCATCAGCTTGCTCTTTATGCATAAACTGCTTAATAAAATGACTAATTCATTTTGGTTACGTTGGATCTAAACCCCTAGAGAATACTGCCAGTAGATTTATAATATTTTAATCCCACACCAGGCTTTCCAAAGCCACTGTAGGAGGAGACGAACAGAATACCCTCTATTCCATCTTCTACCACTAGCTGATGCTGTTGTTTTTTTTTTTTTTTTTAAGTGTCTACGAGGTTGTGGGGGGAGAATGGTGAATCTAGGAAGAGCGGTCTCATTCCTCCCACTGTGTCCATCTGAAGGAAAGTGGCATTGAGAGCTTTTTTAGGAAACGGGAGCCGCAAAAGCTGTCCGAGAGGCTGTTTAGAAACACATATATGCAGAAGTATGCGTGTGCCCCTCCAAAGTCTCTCTGAGACAGAAGCCTTCTCCCATCTGGGCCCCGGCTCCGGGCGCCTGTGTGGGCGGGAGGCTCAGGCTACCAATGGAGGCAGTGAGCCTCCCTTTGATCCTTTAATCCTAACTTTTTGACAGCAGATGAGTTGCCCAGCCCTTGTATGCAAATGGAGGCCAGGGGTCCCGCCACCCTCTTTTCCCTCTACCGCCAGGGCTGGCTGCTTCGAGGTCTCCTGGCTTGAGCATGGACAGAGGGGGCTGGAGTGGGTCTTCCTTCTTGGCGCTGGTAGATGGTGTGATAGTAACACCATGGGCAACAGCAACAGCAGCCACTGGTCTCCTGAGCATTTACTGTGTGCTAGACAGCCAGCTTAGGAATTCACACACTTTACCTCGCTTAATCCTCCCAGAGGCACCAGGAGGTAAGTGTGCATTTCCAGAGGAGAAAACAGAGGCGCAGAGAGGTAGAGCTACTCACTCAAAGGCTACCCAGCTAGGAACCAGCAGAGCTGGGACTCAGACTCATGTCCATTGTAAGAAACACACAGTTTCCATAGACTGGGCTGCACAGAAAGTTCCAGGCAGGCAGGCACAGTGTTTTATTTAGCATTTTGGCCCTGGTGCTGGGTAGAGTACCTGGCAAACAGCGGGAGTTCAGTGTTTGCAGAATGAATTGCACAGGGCCACTCCTCTGCGCCAGGCACCGTGTTAAGTGTCCTCTATCCCCACTGAATCCACCCAGTGGGCCTACAATGAGGTGAGAGCATCTGTATTTCACAAGTGGGGAAACTGAGGATCGGAGGAGTCGGGTGTGATATAGGATACAAGATGGCAGAATGGGGAGTGGCCCCAACTCAGTGAGAGGGTGCTGCAGCCTGGAGTCCTGTGAGTGCCCCTCCTGGCATGGCTCTGCCCCCTGAAATTAAGAGTTCTGTGACTCAGTTTCCCCTCAATGAAAGTATAATACCAGCCTTTGGAGCCCTGGGCTGGGAAGACCAGGCATTCTTGTCTATGAGGGTTAATGATCTTCCTCCAGCTGATGCATTTGCACTTCTGCAAGGGGCCCACCCTCTCAGCCTAGAACTTCTCAACCTACAGGCAGCAGAGACCATTAGCTGTTTTTCACTCTCTTTGGATGTCAAATCTCTAATGGTTTTGTCCCAATTCCTTCAATTTTTGGGGGGGCCGCACAATGCGGCATGTGGAATCTCAGTTCCCCAACCAGGGATCGAACTCCTGCCTCCCTGTATTGGGAGCATGGAGTCTTAACTACTGGACGGCCAGGAAATCCCTTACAGCCCTTTCAATTTTAAAATTAATCCTGCATCAGCGTTTGGAGTCAGGGATGAAGATTCAGTGTTCACTACCTGTCTGCTGTGTGACCCTGGGCAAGTGGCTTGACTTTCTTGAGTCTGCACTGCTTCAGCTGTACAGTAGGGCAGGATGGCAATATGTACCTCCATGGGGGCAGTCGGGATAAATGAACTCCTTTCTGTAAGGGGCTGAGTGCACTGCCTGACACAGAAGAAGCACCCAAGAAACCAACCTGCAACGAGGGTAGCTCATCATTTAAAACCAAATCCAAAGGCTGCTCTCCCTGCAGCATCCCTCCTGGCCTTCCCACCTTGGAGCCCTTTTCCTGCTGGATTTGGCTGTCTGTCTTGGGGTCACATGGTCCCTGCTGGACTCTGAGGGCAGGGTAGGACTCGGGTTTGAGTTTCCACAGGGCTCAGCACACAGTAGATGCTCAGAGAATGAGCTGATGAAAAGCCACAGCTGAAACTCCTGTCATCTCTTCTGAAAGGGCACAGCCATTCACTGAGCGCCCACTGGGTACCAGCATCACGCTGGATGCTCTCCTCTAATCATCTTTCAACCCTTAGCTGTCAGGGGTAGTGAGAGTAAGACGGGAGGCCAGGGCAGGGGGCACTCCTGGCAGAAGAAATGGCAGAAAACAAGGGTGGGGGACAATGCCTTCTGAAGTTAAGTATCATCTTTGGGAAAATCTGTCATCATTAAACTCTGCATTTTTTATGGGTTAAATACTCTTTTATGTTACCTGTCTGTGCTCCCTTGACCCCTAGAGGACCAACTGGGCAGATGTTTGTACTGGGAGGAAGGGAAGGAGGTGAGGGGTGCCAGAGACAACGACGGATCTCTTGTTACATTAATATCTATTTTGCCTTTATCTGCGAAGGTGGCTTATCCACTAGATGGCAGCAGAGCTAGCCATTTGGGATAGACACAACGCTAAATTCTTAACCTCCCTCAAGACTACTTTCATCAACATATATTTCAGATGCTTCAAAGATTCAAATTTCTAAAAATTCAGATCACAAAAGTACTTTAAAAAACTATATAACCTTCGGGCAAGAAGGGTTTTTTTTTTAATATGACAATAAATCAAGAAGCCATAAGGCAAAGGCCTGGTAAGATTTCCTGCTTTCTGCAAATATTTTTTGAATGCCTACCATGTACCATATACAAGAGACATAGTGAACAAAGTTAAGAAACAAAAGGCAAACTCGGGGAGAAGCTATGAAACACGTTTACCAGGACAAAGGTTAATATCCCTAATACACAAAGAGTGTCCACAAATCAATAAGAAAGTGATTTCTCTATTAGAAAAATGGGCTAAGTATATGCAAACCAGTGATTGATAAAATAATAAATATGAGTGGTTCACCCACATATGAAAAGATATTTAGTGTAACTAAGAAATGAAGGAGTACAAAATAACAAGAAGAAAAAAGAATTCTTAGTCTTTCTGACTATTCCTGGGTTTGTGGTCAATATGTGGATACATGTTCCTTCCCAAGTTTTCTTCCTCACCCTCAGAACTACAGCATAGTACCAATATGCCATGCATTCCCAAGAACCCCAAATGCCCAGTGTTGGGAATGAGGTTCAGTAAATTATAATACAGCCACGCAAGAGACTATTACACAAGATGAACCAAAGTTACTCAGAATTTGTAATCACACAGGGAAATACAGATGCTTGTAGTGAGTGAAAGGAATCAGAACTGCAAATGGTACATGCAGAATGAATGACTGTTTTGAAAAAGTACATGGGGAGAAGATCAGATAGAAAAACAACAAAATATTACCACTGCTTTTCTAGTATGGTTTCCCCTGCCTCCCTTCTATTTTGTGTACTTTTGAAATTTGACAGTAGGCATATGTAACTTTTATAACTGCAGAGAAAAATTTGAAGATCTTAAACATTGGAAAGTATTTTCCTACTGCACATTCATCAACTCTTCCCTAAATCTCTCACCCCACATCCTTGACAACTGACAGAGCTGAATGAAATCCACAGCCAACGTGTGTGACGTGTGTAACTTATACCCTGATATCAGCTTTGCAATGGGCTGCTGATTATCAAACCCTGCCAAATGCTTTCATGCACAGGTATAGGATCCTCACGGCAATGGATTAGCAGGTTCTATTATCTCTCGGCTAAACACACAGAAACCAGAGCACAGAGGAGTTCAGGTCCCTGCCCAAGGTCACACAGCTCAGAAACACCAAGCTGAGAGTCCCACCCCACCGAGTCCGATGCTACCACCTCCATCACCTAAGCTGT
Source organism: Bison bison bison (assembly GCF_000754665.1). Classification (NCBI taxonomy): domain Eukaryota; kingdom Metazoa; phylum Chordata; class Mammalia; order Artiodactyla; family Bovidae; genus Bison; species Bison bison. The sequence goes on along the minus strand of NW_011494732.1, from coordinate 8,248,012 downwards.
CCAGCCTTGCCTCTTGAAAGAAGGAGCAGAGAGACAAACGCGTGCCAGGAGTTGCCATTTCCTGCTGCTGCTACTGCTAAGTCGCTTTAGTCGTGTCCAACTCTGTGCGACCCCATAGATGGCAGCCTGCCAGGCTCCCCGGTCCCTGGGATTCTCCAGGCAAGAACACTGGAGTGGGTTGCCATTTCCTGCATCAGTCTAAAAAACACCAAAGTAAAGCCAGAGGAAAAAAAAAATGGGAGGAGCACTCACCTCTCTTATCTCCTCAGCAGTGTTCCTCTGCCTGCCCTCTAACTCCCTCTTTCCTTGTTTTCATTTAAATTTTCCCCTTTTTTTTCACTGTTAACTAATCACTCAGTAAGTTAGCTCTCTCTGAAGCTCGGGTCGGTACCTAGTGACTGTGAGCGCAATAAAGAAAGCAGCCATCACCGGTACAGAAGTCAGAAAGGTTTAAATCAAATCATCCTCCACAACAATGACATTAATTATGCTTTTAACACGTTTTACTGCTTTTTTTTCTCACTTCACGCCACATCTGTGTGAACAATATCCAAAAGATTTACGGTTTTCTTTCGTAATTACAGACATACAGGCTGCACACTTATCAAAATACTTGCTGAGCAATCACGCTATATCGCATTCTCTGCCAAAGATTTGTGTTGGCAGCAGTCACTCAAAACAAAATGTTGAATCAGGACTTGTGTGGCTTGGTGG
>NW_011494732.1:8242893-8247198 GCF_000754665.1 Bison bison bison | reverse complement strand
GAGGAAGTATTTCGACAAATAATTTGCCTGTCAAGAAATATAAAAACAGGAGAGTGTGCATCCTGGCAAATTTTCCAGGAGTGTTATTTTTATGGAGGGGGTTGGGGCGGGGTGTGTATGGCGGGGACAGTGAGCAGGGAAGCTCTGAGCATCAACAACACATCTGACATTTGGTTCTTGTGTCTGAGGATAAAATTTAATGAGAACAAAAATATGTCTTCCTAATTCCCCTAAGAAATCATTAAAACATTTTGTTATTCTTAAATGTCTTGAAAATGAATTAGAGCCCTGAAGGGGCTGTTCCTGCGGTATGTCTCCATCAGTTAAGGCTCCTTCTCTCTAACTCGGTGACAGCTGGGGATGTACGTACCCCCCTGGCCCCTCCATTTCTGGGGAGTAGAGCTGCAAAGTCAGACACGTGGAGTCAGCACCAGGCTTGGAACGACCCTTTGGGGAGAGGGGCAAGAGGGCACAAGAACCTTCCAGGAAGTTCCAGGCCAATCTGGGGAGCTCCCACGGTCCCTGACTGGCACTGCGGTTCTGGACTCGTGTGTTAATAGACATACTTCCAGAAAGATGAGGGCCCCATCGTGAACCCCAGAAATGATGCTCTTTTTCCAAGGGGGAATGTAAGCCCCTCCTTACCCCAAACGCTCCCCTGGATTTGAGACAACAGGTTACTGGCCTGATGGTCTGTTCTCCTCTGCCACCAGAATGCAAGTTCCCTGAGGGCAGGGCCTGCGTCTGCCTCGGTAGACTCACGGCCACGTTTCCAGTGTCATGGTCCCTGTTCACACAGCAGGCACTCGATAAATGCCATCTGAGTAGGTGACACGTGACAAACAGAAGGCACTAGTTGAAAAAAGTACCTTTTCATTTAAATAGCTCTTTTCCCTTTTTCTGCATCTGAATCTTTTTTATAATTCAATCAACAAACAATTACTAGGCGGTTACCGTGTACTGGATTCCGAGTACACACATTCAGTATAAATCAGTCCCAGGCTTGGAGAATTGCACTTGTCTGAGAGACACACAGGTGATGACAACAGCTAACACTTAGCAAGCCACCATGTGCCACGCACGAGGAAGCCTCCCAGTGACTGTATGAGGCAGGCTCTGATAAATTTCTCCCAATTTATAGAAGTGTGAAGCTCCGAGGTGAGTTAATTCGTCTACAGTAAACCAGTGAGTAAGTGGTACAGGCAGGACTTGAACTGGGATCTGAACCTGGAAACACACGCCGTCTCAGTGCTGCCCCCTGGTGCTACATGAGAGGTACTACGAGGCACAGTGGAGTAGTTGGGCGTGTGGATTTGAGTGTGGATTTGTGGGAGGTATCTTTGGAGTCCATACAGGTCATCCTCCAACATCATTCACCACTGAGACTGTGCAACCCAAAGGAAGGAGTGGGAAATAAGAGGGTGTCATTTTCCAAAATTTTTTCCTAGACAGTTCTGATAAGGGTAGAGACATCATAAGCAAAAAGGCTGCAAGGAATGGGACAGCCTCTTGGACTCTCCACCATGTGCCTGCTGTGGCTCTGAGTAAGGGTGACAATGACCGGGGCTGCAGACACAGCTGCCCTGGCCTCAAGCCACGGGGGGTCAGGTCCCTACGGGGGTAGGCACAGAGCCTGGAGGGCTGTGCTGTCTGGTTTCGGCCACTCTTGCCACCCAAGCATTTTGACTGAGAAAACCAATGTGGCCAGGCTGCCTTCCTAAGGGTGCAGAAGCAGGGCGGGGCGCGGCACTGGAGAAGAGTGAGTCGAGTCTCCAGGTGCCACTGCCGTGGGCTGAATGGTGACTCCAAAACAAACATCTGTATCTTAATGCCTGGAACCTGCAAATGTGACCTGTTTTTGGAAGAAAGGTCTTTTGCAAATGTAATTAAGGATTTCAAGGTGCGACCATCCTGGATTCTCTGTGTGTGTGTTCAGTCACTTAGTCATGTCCAGCTCTTTGCAACCCTATGGACTGTAGCCCACCACGCTCCTCTGTCCATGGAATTTTCCAGGCAAGAGTACTGGAGTGGCTTGCCTTTTCCCCTAAATCCAATGACCAGTCTTACAAGAGAATGGAGAGGGGGATTTGGGATAGAGACACACAGGGAAGAAGGCTGTGTGAACATAAAGGCTGAGACGAGTGATGCGTCCACAAGCCAAGGGACACCTGGAGCCACCGGAAGCTGGGAAAGGCCAGGAAGGATCCTCCCCTAGAGCCTTCAGAGGGAGCACAGCCATGCCCACACACCTTGTTTTCAGATTTCTGACCTCCAGAACTGAGAGAGAATAAGAATCTGTTGTTTTAAACCCCCTGGTTTGTGGCAGTTTGTTCCAGGAACCATAGGAAACTAGCATAGCCTCTCACGAGTATCCAAGTTGTGACATGGAACAGATGTTCTGGAAATAGTTTTTGAATGTGCCCAGAGCTGAGTCGTCCCATCTCTCCCTGACTGTGAGGCATCGGTGCCAGGGTGACTGAGACTGGCCGGGCCTGTTCCCTCGGGGCCCAGAACATGCAGAGGGTGGAGCTGGTACAACTTCTATACCTGGCCAGTGCCTCTCTGTGATGTGTTCCCAGGTCTCCTGGGGAGTTTGTCAAAATGCAGAGGCTTCAGTGGCCTGAGGTTCTGTATTTGTAATCAGCTCCAGGTGAACCCAATGCTGCTGGCCCCTGGGTCGCACTTTGAGTAGAACAGCCTAGAAGACTTCCCTCCTCACCCAGTCCACGTGCTTTCAGAGGGAAGCGTCACATCACTGTTGCTGTATTCGTTTCCTGGGGCCGCCATAACAAAGCACCACTGACTAAGGTGGCTTAAGGCCACAGAAGTTTACTCTCTCAGCTCTGGAAGCCAGAAGTCCAAAATCAAGGTGTTGTCAGGGCTGTGCTCCTTCTGAAGGCTCCAGTGGAAGCTCCTTCCTGGCCTCTTCCAGCTCCTGGTGGTCTTAGGCACGCCTTGGCTGGCAACTGCATCACTCCAACCTCTGTGCTGTCTTCACATGGCCCTCTTCTCAGTGTTCCTAAAACTCCCTTTCTTCTTCTTAAAAGGAGACCCTTCAGCACATTTAGGGTCCTCCCTAAGTCCAGGATGTCTCATCTCAAGATCCTTAACTAATGACATCTGCAGAGACCCTGCTTCCAAATAAGGTCACACTGCAAGGTTCAGAGTGGACAAACATTTGGGGAGGACACTATTTACACCACCCCAGTTGCCCAAGACAGATGGAATGAGAGACTTTCCCATCCCCATCACAGAGATCTCACAAACGACCTTGGCATCAACTAGAAACGACTTTGCCTTCTCCGTGGCTCAGCCTAGAGTGGCTCACATTCTTCTTCATAAACCCCCAGCCCCAGTCACTCCTGACCTCACTAATTCCTGCAGCTGTGTGGAGTACTGGGAATGGATAGAGTGGCTGTCTGGGTGGAGAGGGTTAGCAGAGTGGGGCCTTCTCCCAGCTCCACCATTATTAAGCAAATCACTACATTCTGGGTTCCCATTTCTAGGTCAATAAATGAAGAAGTTGCAGAGGATGGGCCATTTTAAAAACGGGAAACTGTCTGCAGAAGTATATCTCATATGCACAAGGACACAGCTGAAGGTTCTCCAGTTGATCAAATCTCTGTAATCCACACCCAGATCAAAAAACGTATCTAGCGCCCAAAGGCCCCTTCCAGGAACTATCACCCATCCAAGAAAAACCACTCTCTTGACTTCTCACAGCATGAGTGCCTTTTTTTTAGGTGAAATTCTGTGATGCAAAATTTACCATGTTTAAGTAAGCCATGCAGTGCCAGTTAATACATTCATGATGTTGGTCAACTACCTCCTCTATCTAGTCTGAGAACATTTTTATCCCCCTAAAAGGTAAACTTTACACCCTTTAAGCACTCAGTCCCATTCTCTCCTCCCTTCAGACTGCTGACCACTAATCTAATTTCTGTCTCTACAGATTTGCCTCTTTTGGATCCTTCATATAAATGGAATCATAAACTGTGTGACCTTTGGTATCTGGCTCCATTCACTCAGCATTATATTTTTAAGGTTCATCCACACTGTGGCATGTGTCTGCGACTCATCCCTTTTGATGGCTAAAGAATAGTCCACATTTTATTCATTCATTCACTGATGGACATCTGGGTTGTCTCCCCCTTCAGCCACTGTGAACAGTGCTGCCATTAATTTTTGCCTGTCTTCATCTTTGATGTAAATAGAGTCACACAGTATGTGCTGTGTGGGTTTGGTTTTGGCTGAACATCAAGTTTTTGAGGTTGGCCATGCCATGTTGGTGGAAACATCTGCAGT
>NW_011494732.1:8238899-8242793 GCF_000754665.1 Bison bison bison | reverse complement strand
CTTTCCTCCAGCGCCCTCTGCTGCCAGGGAGCACTGGGTGCCTTCTGCTCTTGGTGGGAAGTGGATGGGGGCTCTGGTGGTCAAGACCGTTGGCTCCTCAAGAAGATCCGGGTGGCAGATCTCACTAGGAGCTCCCCAAAGCTCCCCGGCTGTTGTTGGAAGGCAGTGTGGTAAGACAGACAAGTCGGGTGGGGACACATCACACCAGACTGGGTGTAGACCCCCTCAGTCTCCACAACTCCTACCCATGGCAGGGCCTGGTCTTGCCCAGGAGTCTTGGCCTGTCCCCAGAACCCACTGAGAGAAGGCGCCTGTGTAACAGTCCTCATGGCCGTTTGTTTTTGTTTTTTATTCAATTATGGAGCCCAAGCAAGTCTTACCTGGTGCTTCAATTAATTGCTTGTAAACACTCAGGAAAGCGGCTTCGGCCTCCTGACTTCTCTTACTAAGAGCCACCACCTTTGGAAACAACAAGAGAAAGAATCGCGTGTGACCATGGCATCGGAGTCTATAAGCAAATGTGATCATTCTCCACATGCGCAAACATGGGATTGAGGGCAGGAAGAAGGGGAATGAAGGTTCCAAGTATGGCGTAGCAAGTCTGGGTTCAAGTCCCAGCTCCACTGCATCTGGCTGTGTGACGCTGGGCAAGTCACTGCCCCGCTCTGATCCTCAGTTTCCCCATCTGTAAAATGGGGTAAATAACAGAAACTACTTGCCAGGCCAGCTATGAGGGTTAAATGAAGCTGTGTATAAGTACTTAGCACAGGGCCTGGCACACAGTAGGTTATTAACAGCTCTCACTATTATTACTGATATTAACAGGCAATGTTGGAGATTCAAATATGACACATGTTTTATGGGAAAGAGGGACACATTTGGGGCATATTTCTTGACACTGCTAATTAAAGAGAAATTGTTGACTCTCTAGTAAGATACCAGTTTCAACAGATGTTGAATGAAAGTTATGTCAAACAGTTCCTAGCATACCAAAGGTGCTCAATAAATGCTTCCCGACTGATGAACACACCAATGACTGATGACCAGTGGTGAGGAGCTACCTTCATGTACTTGTTCTCTTGCTTATGGGCATTTTTTTTGTCCTGCCAGTGAGACTCCATAAGGTGTATTTCTGGGGCTTAGCATCATCTCCTCCCTCCATTCCTGCTGTGAATTCTGAGCTCTGGCCTCGCAGCTAACCTGATGCTGGCTCTTGGTGGACAGTCCCCTCGGCATAGTCCTGGGGCTCCCTGGCATACTGCTGGGCTGAGCTCCTGGCACCCACAGGACAGCATCCCTATCTCCTCGAGGACACACGAGGTTGGGCATCCCCGTTTGGACTGGAACAGAGCTTTATTCTCCCTGACACTGATATACCTCTCCCTCTGGTGCCAACTTCCTATATGATGAATCTGTCAGAGCGTCTATTTGTCAACGCCCTCTTTCAGAGCTGGGCTTTTCCTACGAATCCCAGTGATGCCATCTGGGGGAGTGTCTGTTACTGAATTCCTCCCCTCCAAGTGAGCTTCTCTCATAGCTCAGTTGGTAAAGAATCCGTCTGCAATGCAGGAGACCCCAGTTTGATTCCTGGGTCAGGAAGACCCCCTGGAGAAGGGATAGGCTACCCACTCCAGTATTCTGGCCTGGAGAATTCCACGGACTGTACAGTCCATGGGGTTGTAAAGAGTCGGACAGGACTGAGCAATTTTCACTCACAAGTGAGCTCTGTGAGCGTGTGTTCTGGTGCACAGAAGGGGCTCCACATAATTAGTTAACAAATCCCAACTGGGTAGCAGAGACTCTAGGTCCTGTCTGTGACATGGAGAAATGTCAGGGGCCAATTCTGAGACAGTCTGCTCTCACAGAGGTGACCAACCGAGGCACAGGTCCTGGAGCCAGGCTGCCTGGGTTCACATCCCAGCTCCATCACTTATTATCTGTCCTTGATCAAGTGGGTCACTTCAATTCCTGTGCTTCTACTTTCCTTTCTGTAAAACGGGGATAATAAGAGGACAGCCTCCCTCAAAATTCTGCTAGAAGATCAAGTGAATTAGCACGATGGAAAGGTGGCTGCAAAGTTTCTGGCAGGCATTAAGCCCCACAGGCATTAAGCCCCACAGGCATGTCACCTCTTGGTATGATCAACCCTTGCTTCTTGTCTCTTATGGGGATAGTTCTGCCCAGTACTGCATGATCATCTTCACCTGTGTTCATCTTTTCTTAGGTGTGAGAAAGCCTTGCCTCCTCACACAGTGGTATATACTCTGGGACGAATTTGAAAACCACAGTGGTTTCTCTACAGCTTCCAGTATGGCAGCCAAGAGCCTCATGTGGGTACCACACACTGGAAATGTGGTGAGTTCAAATCCAGATGTATTGTGAGTACAAAATATGCATTGGATTTCGGACATAGTTCAAAAAAAGAGACTGTACGACCGCTATCAGCTATCCTTATGTTGACTGCATGCTGAAGTGATAAATTTGGGGGCATGCTGGGTTAAACAAAATATATTATTAAAATTCATCTCACCTGTTTCCTTTTACTTTTTAAAATGTAAGTATTAGAAAATGTAAAAGTACATCCATGGATCATATTATATTTCTATTGGACAGCACAGCTTGAAGGTTTTACAAGGTCCACTGAGAATTTGTTATTTAAGAGAGGTGGCGAGAAATGTATGGTGGATGTTGAGCAAGTGATTTTAAAAAGGTCAGTTACAAAAGCTCTTTAAGCTCTCTTGTTATTCTGAGAACAGTCTCTGATCGCTTACCTTCCAGAGTGAATGACAGTCTCATTCATTCAACAAGCATTTCCTGAGCACCCACTATGTGCCATGCATTGTGAACTGAGAGCTCAGTGGCGAACAGTGCAGCCTCCAGCCCCACCCCATGGGACTCACGGTTCAGCACGAAGACCAACATTAAAGCAGATTCCCCAGATCATTCATTAATTACATGTGCTAAACACTTCAAAGGAAAAGCACAGGGGTCTTGAGAGTGTGTAAGTGTGGTGAGACTGACCCAGTTTGATGGGTGGAAGGAACATCAGGAATTCTCTCTCCATTAGGGGAAGCTGGTGATGGACGGAACAAATGTCCTAGAATCTAGGCAAAGGGAAGGTTTTCATTCTTGCTAAGATGTACAAGGCACAGTTCCTGCTCTGGGGACTCACAGCTGAGTGGGAGACACAGCTACGACAAAAAGAACACAGGAGGAGGTGATGCAAATGCTGGGGTCTCCAGAGTAACGCGAGGAGGGGGCAACTAATTTAGAGTTTGGAGGGACATCCCTGATGCCCAAATAACAATCATCATCATAATAATATGATATTCAGAGTTTACCATGTACCGTGTGCACATGCTCACTCAGTCGTGTCCGACTCTTTGCAACCCCAGGGACTGTAGCCCACCAGGCTCCTCTGTCCATGGGGATTCTCCAGGCAAGAATACTGGAGTGGGTTGCCATTTCCTTCTCCACAGAATCTTCCCACCCAGAGATCTAACCCGCATCCCCTGCACTGGCAGGAGGATTCTTTACCACTGAACCACCTGGCAAGCCCACCATGTACCACACGCTCTTACTATTCATAATCATATCTCTCCATGGACACACCAATCACTGGAGGTAGCTTCTGTCATTATCCCCATATCACAGATGAGGAAACCAAGGCTCAGTGAGGTTAAGTATCTTTCCCAAGGTCACTCAGTAAGTAAATGGCAGAGTGAGATTCACACCAGGTCTGGCGGCTGAAATTACTATTCTGAATCCAGAAGTGGGCCCCTTTCTCTTGGACAGAAAAACCACCCCAGCCAGTGGGGACAGTCACAGGCCCCATTTGGATGCTGATGCCTTGAGATGCTACCTACGGCTGTACCAGGTCAGGAACCGCTGTGC
>NW_011494732.1:8238275-8238799 GCF_000754665.1 Bison bison bison | reverse complement strand
CTGGCAGGAGGATTCTTTACCACTGAACCACCTGGCAAGCCCACCATGTACCACACGCTCTTACTATTCATAATCATATCTCTCCATGGACACACCAATCACTGGAGGTAGCTTCTGTCATTATCCCCATATCACAGATGAGGAAACCAAGGCTCAGTGAGGTTAAGTATCTTTCCCAAGGTCACTCAGTAAGTAAATGGCAGAGTGAGATTCACACCAGGTCTGGCGGCTGAAATTACTATTCTGAATCCAGAAGTGCAATTAACACCTGGTACAACTAACTAAATAAATATTAAAAAAATAAGCTCTATTGACTTTCCTTGGACTGCAAGGAGGTCAAACCAGTCAATCCTAAAGGAAATCAATCCTGAATATTCATTAGAAGGACTGATACTTTGATACAATAGAATACTGATTATAATACATTAGAATACTGATACTTTGATACATTAGAAGTGCCAATACTTTGGCTACCTGATGCAAAGAGCTGACTCATTAGAAAAGACCCTGATGCTGGGAAAGAC
>NW_011494732.1:8220913-8238175 GCF_000754665.1 Bison bison bison | reverse complement strand
CGCTGTGCTGCTGACCTGGGGTCCAAGAAAAGCCCTGAGAAACAAAAGCAACTCATCTCCAGAACCCTAGATGGAGAATCATCAAAGATCAGTCAGGAGAAAATCTGAATGCTTCATTTTATGGTTGTCTGTGCTAAGCATGTGTAGTAGCTGGAGCTTGGGGAAAGGCATAAGAATGCTCTATTGAGGGACTTTGCTGGTGGTCCAGTGGCTAAGACTCCACACTCATATTTTAGTAATGTGCTGCCGAAGCAAGCCCTAAGACGTCGCACTCCCAAGGTAGGAGGCCTGGGTTTGATCCCTGGACAGGGAACTAGATCCCACGTGCCGCAACTAAAGTTCTCACGTGCTGCAATTAACACCTGGTGCAACTAACTAAATAAATATTAAAAAAATAAGCTCTATTGACTTTCCTTGGACTGCAAGGAGGTCAAACCAGTCAATCCTAAAGGAAATCAATCCTGAATATTCATTAGAAGGACTGATACTTTGATACAATAGAATACTGATTATAATACATTAGAATACTGATACTTTGATACATTAGAAGTGCCAATACTTTGGCTACCTGATGCAAAGAGCTGACTCATTAGAAAAGACCCTGATGCTGGGAAAGACTGAGGGCAGGAGGAGAAGGGGACAACAGAGGACGAGATGGTTGGAGGGCATCATTAACTCAATGGACATAAGTTTGAGCAAACCCTGGGAGATAGTGAAGGACAGGGAAGCCTGGTGTGCTGCAGTCCATGGGGTAGCAAAGAGATGGATGTGACTGAGCAACTGAACAACAAAATTGACTTCTAAAAAGGAATTCAGGGCAGAAGTAGAGGCGAGTGCCATAAAGTTCTGTTATTATTTCCCAGTCCATGCCCCATAGCACCAAGATCCCCTGGAAGGGGCATGGCAACCCACTTCAGTATTCTTGCCTGGAGAATCCCATGGATAGGAGCCTGGTGGCTATGGCCCACAGGGTTGCAAAGAATCCGACACGCCTAAGCAATGCAGCATGCAAACCCACAGCACCCTCTACTGTCCATTCATGGTGCTTATCAGTTGTGTACCGATGATCTGTGCAACTGTCTCCTTACAATGTCAGCCTGCCCCACAAAAGCTATGCTGTTCAACACAGTAAGCACTAGCCCACGTGACCAGTGAGCACTTGAAATGTGACTATTCAAACTCAGATAGGCTGTATGTGTAAAACACAGGATTTCTAGGTTTTAGAATGAAAAAAAAAAAAAAAGAATGTAAAATATCTCAGTAATTTTTATATTGATTTCATGTTGAAATGACAATATTGTGGATGTGCGTGTGCACTCAGTTGCTCAGTCATGTCCAATTAAACCCTATGGACTGTAGCCTATCAGGCTCTTCTGTCCATGGGATTATCCCGGTCAGGAATACTGGAGTGCGTTGTCATTTCCTACTCCAGGGGATCCTTCTGATCCAGGGATTGAACCCTAGGCTCCTGCATTATCAGGCAGATTCTTCACCACTGGGTCACCGAAGAAGCCCAATATTGTGGGCTTTTTGTTTTTGTTTAGTCGCTAAGTTGTGTCCGACTCTTTGTGACCCCATGGACTGCAGCATGGCAGGCTCCGCTGCCTTTCATTGTCTCCCAGTGTTTGCTTAAATTCACATCCATTGAGTTGATGATGCTATCTATCCATCTCATCTTCTGCTGTCCCCTTCTCTTTCTGCCTTCAATTTTTCCCAGCATCAGGATCTTTTCCAAAGAGTGGGCTCTCTGGATCAGGTGGACAAAGTATGGGAGCTTCAGCATCAGTCCTTCCAATGAATATTCAGGACTGATTTCCTTTAGGATTGACTGGTTTGATCTCCCTGCAGTTCAAGGGACTCTCAAGAGTCTTCTTCAACACCACAGTTTAAAAGCATCAATTCTTTAGTGCTCAGCCTTCTTTATGATCCAACCTTCACATCCATACATGACTACTGGAAAAACCATAGCTTTGACTAGATGGACCTTTGTTGGCAAAGTGATGTCTCTGCTTTTTAATATGCTGTCCTGGTTTGTCATAGTTTTCCTTCCAAGGAGCAAGCAATACTGTGGACATGTTGGGTCAAATAGAATATACTATTAAAGTTGAACTCACCTATTTCTTTTTACTTTTTAAAATGTAGCTACAAGAAAAATTTAAATTACTTATGTGGCTTGCATTATACTTTTTACTGGACAGCATTGTTTTAGATTAAAGGTTAGAAAACCTATGACCCTTGGGCCAAATGTGACCCTTCATCTGTTTAAATAAGGTTTTATTGGAACACAGCTACAATCATTATGAATGACTGTACCTACAGACACCGAGACAGTCACCATTTAGCTGCTTTACTGCTACAGTGGAGGAGTTGCATAGTTGTGATAGAGACTCTGGCTGCAACACTGAAAATATTTGCTCTCTGGCCCTTAATAGAAAATATTTGCTGATACCTGTTTTAGAGGTTCACCTAATGGCTGGACAACACACTCAAAAGCAGAGATCAAAAAACATCGTGGAATGGCATTAACTTTGAGTTAGTTTAAATTTAGGGCCTCTCATAGTAAATATGACTCTTGAAGACAGTGATCATTTGGAAGTTCTGCCTCATTCAGTCTGGTTTTAGAGTTATGACCCTAACTGTTTCTAGAAGGCCAGGTCTGATGGTATCAGAGTCTGATCAGGTGCTGAGCCCAATGTCATGAAGAATCTCTTGGCCTCAGTTTGTTCATCTACCAAGTGGGAAGAATAATCTCCATTTGCCTAAGAGGCTGTTGGGGGAGGAATGGGCTAACTAATACATGGCAAAGAGTACCATGGAAAATGGAAAAAGAGCTTTCTAATAAAGCAAATAATTATTTCTCCAACCATACAAGATATCTTTTCCAAGAGCTGCAACTCTAATGCATTTCACCCACATGCCGAGAACAGGTGAGCTCAGCAGAAATAAAAGGCCACGTGTTTCTGCCTCATGGCTGGGTCCCCTCGTGCAGAAGGGCAGGAGGAAAGGGTCCAGAAGGACAGATCTGGCTTGTGACAGGCAGATCTCTGAAGGCCATCTGGGGGAGGAAGAGGAGGAGGACGAGGTGGCGGCCAGCTACAGACACCAAGAAGGTCACCATCAGAAATAGCTCAGCGTCTTCTGATGAAGCAGGCGGCATTCACACCACCCGATGAAATAGAAGGGGTGAAAACGTGTTTGGTCCCGAGTCTGGAAGTAACAGGTGTAGAACTGATTCAGCCAGAGAAGCAAAAGCCTGTTCTAGCTGCCGAGCACTTGTCTGTCAGGTGGCTAAAAAACGGCAAGTTTGGGGACCCCCGAGGCTGTGCTTTCATGAGCCGTCTGAGATGGCAGTGACATCTACTGGCTACTGAGAACAGCTCCATGCCAAGCTGGCCACAATGAACAGTCAGAGTTCCCGGAAACTAAACCCTTATTCTGTGTCCAGTGCCTTCTCTTTGGCACCTTTGCAGACAGCCCTGAGACGTGAGCACGGTTACTGCTCCCACTCTACAGAGGAAGAAACTGAGGTTCGGGGCAGCCAAGTCACTTGGCCAACGTGGAAAGAACTAGTTATTGATGGGGCTGGTATCCACGCCCAGCTTCCTCTCATTCCAGGGCTCAGAACTGCAACTAGAAACCGTTGCTTCTCAAAGGGTGTTGCATAGCGCCCTGGGTGTGAAAACAGGGACGTGTGATCAAGCCTGGACCTACCTGCCTTCTCTGTGGACTGTGCAAATCCACTAGCACACTGGATGCTCTGACAAGAGCTACAGGAGAAAGCGTTCTTCAGCTTGGTGTAGCCCAGGATTTTCCCAAATACATTTGGTCTCGGAACATTTGCATCAGAGAATAAATCTAGGGTTCGTTAAACACACTGTGATAACAGCTGCCCTCTACCCCTGGGTCCTGGGCTCTGGGGACGGTGGGCCGTTGTGGTTCTGAGAGACAGGGGGAATCTGATGCTGCAGGAATTCTGGAAGAAACTGACAAGTGACGGGCAGTCGAGAGGCGAGTATTCAGAGGGTCTCAGAATCAGTGCCTTTGAGGAGGAAGCAGAGGAAGGAGATTTGAGGAGGAAAGGCGTCAGCCCAGGGTAGGGGAGAGGTGGGCGGGAGCATGTCCTTTAACACCCTCAGAGGCCTGGTTCTCCTTCTGGGGAGTGAAGATCTAGGGGCACATGGCGAGCAAAGAAGAGCAAGAATGAGGGGAAGGGACTTCACTGGTGGTCCAATGGTAAAGTATCTGCCTTGCAACGCAGCGGATATGGGTTTGATCCCTGGTCAGGAAGTAAGATCCCACATGCCGTGGAGCAACTAAGCCTGTGCACTGCAACTACTGAACCCCAAACCGCGAGAGAGTCTGTGAACGACAACGATAAAAGACACTGCATGCCGCAACGAAGATCAAAGATCCGGCATGTTGCAACCAAGACTCAATGCAGCCACATAAATAAATAAAAATAGATAAAAAAGGAAGACTGAGAGGAGACAAGGAGGAAGTGGCCATAGAGAGTGAGGATATGCAAAGAGTGAGGGGCACAGAGAGCAAGGGGAGCAGAGAGCTGGGGGCTCACAGACACTGAGGGGAGCAGACAGGAGGAGGGTTCACGGAGGGTAACGGAGGCGAGGACATGGAAGCAGATGGAAGGAGGGCTCAGAGTGAAAGGAGGAGGGGTGTGGAGCACAGTGCAGGGAGCACAGGGAAAGATGGAGGAGGGACTGTGGGCCGTGCAGAGGAGCAGGAGGAAACCCTGGCCACCATGAGGCTGCGGCGGGACTGGCTCAGATGTGCAAGAGGGGAAGGGGCTTGTGGTGAGTGCTCAGAGGCTGCTGCAGGGTCTGGGGCAGGTGATGGTCCAGGCCCAGGGTGAGGTGGAGACGGGGAGAAAAGAACTGACCGGATAGACGATTAGGAGATAAAATCCTGATCCAGGACACAGGTGGGGCTGAAGGTAGGGAGGCGCGTATTTAGCGCATATTTAGGGGATGTATTTAGCCAAGAGCAAGGAGCAGACTCAGGGAGGCACACCACGAGAGCAGTCTACAGCCAGGTGAAGAGCTTCTTGGGTGTTGAGAGAAATACATGTAGTTTGGACTGTAAAGATTCCAGCCCAGGATGAGAAGAAGGCACACATCTTACCCTATGCGATAAATCCCTTTTACTCACAATAAAATTCTGATGTCCTACAACTTGTAAAAGGCGATTATCAATTACCTTGTTCGGCTGATAGGAGAATTATTATCATCAACAGTAACAATGACTACTGAGTATCTGACACATAGAGTAGTAGTAGATCAGTCGCTCAGTTGTGTCCGACTCTTTGCGACTCCATGAATCACAGCACGCCAGGCCTCCCTGTCCATCACCAACTCCTGGAGTTCACTCAGACTCACGTCCATCGAGTCAGTGATGCCATCCAGCCATCTCATCCTCTGTCGGCCCCTTCTCCTCCTGCCCCCAATCCCTCCCAGCATCAGAGTCTTTTCCAATGAGTCAACTCTTCACATGAGGTGGCCAAAGTACTGGAGTTTCAGCTTTAGTATCATTCTTTCCAAAGAAATCCCAGGGCTGATCTCCTTCAGGATGGACTGGTTGGATCTCCTTGCAGTCCAAGGGACTCTCAAGAGTCTTCTCCAACACCACAGTTCAAAAGCATCAATTCTTTGGAGCTCAGCCTTCTTCACAGTCCAATCCTCACATCCATACATGACCACAGGAAAAACCATAGCCTTGACTAGACGAACATGGTAACTCATTTAATCCTCACAACCCAGGTCGATGGGGGTGTTACAGCCCATTTAACAGATGAAGATATCAAGGTACAGAAGGGTGAAGACCACACTGTGTGGGAGCTGGGATGCAGACCCAGCTGGCGTCAGGGAGATGCCAAAGCCCATGCTTCCAACCCTCACTGGGGACTGAATCTCCCAGATGAGGGCCTGGAATATCAGAGAGCTGGAGGAGCTAGCTAGGTTTGCAGATGGGCAGTGGACAGAGAGGTTAGTGCCTGGGGGCTTTCAGCAGGACCTGACTCCTCTGCCTCACAGAGTGAGTTTGCTGGGGGCCTTGTTCCCAGGCAGGCACTAACTCTCACTCTCCCATACATCATTGATGTGGCTGAGCAAATGAAAATTATAATTTAATGTTGGGGCTTAAATAAGAAATAAGAGTTTGGTTCTTGTTTTTGGTAGCTGTTGTTGAGCTGGGCTCTCTCAGCTCCTGCCTGGACAGGGCAGAAGGCAGGGATCCTCTCTGGCCTTCTGAGATCTCAGGGGCATTCCCAGAGCAGGGTCAGGGAGGGTCCCAGAGAGGCCCCATCCTAGCTGAGGCTCAGGAGCCGGCAGAGGCCACTTCTAGAGCCTGATGGGATGGAATAAAATTAGCACATTTGGCCACCTGTCACTGTTTCAAATACTCAGGTATAAATCACAAATGCATTTTGAATCGTCAGATGTAAGACACTAATTCAAATTCAAGCTTGAGCTCTGAAATCCCCTCTTCCAGGGCTGTAGGTCCAGCTTCTAGATCCTTCCCCAAAGCCTCAGCCTGCGACAGTAATGGACACAGGCAGGAGTTCAGGAACTACAACAGCAGGTGGCACTTACTGAGCACCCACTATGCACATGCCCCAGAGGCGTATCTTACCCACTCTCCCTAAGACCCTTAAACACATAGAGTGCTTTACGCAATTAACTCACTCAATCCACGCAAAACTGCCAAGAGGTGGGAGGACTGAATTGTGTACCCGAATGTGACTGTATTTGGAGATAAGGCCTTTAAAGGGGTAACTGAGGTTAAATGAAGTCATACTGGTGGGGCCCGAATGCGACAGGATTGGTGTCCTTATAGGAAGAGACACCAGGGATGCAGAAGCAGAGGATCGCGGTAAGAAGGCAGCCATCTGCAAACCAAGGAGAGACCTCTCACCAGACGCCAACCCTGCCAGCATCTTGATCTTGGACTTCCCTGCTTCTAGAACTGTGAGAAAATAAAATTCTATTGTTTAAACTGCCTGGTCTGTGGCCCTCTGCTATGGTAGCCAGAGCTGCCCATCTAGCTCCAGAAGCTGCCATCTCATGGCTGGGCTTGTCGGTTCTTTAGGTCATAGTCCCATCAGGGGAGAGTGGATCTGTCTGTTCACACAGCCTTGCACACAGGAGGTGTTCAATAAATGTCTGCTGAAGAACGACTGTCACTGTCTGTGTGTCATCCTTCGGGGTGATCCTCAGGCTGGAGAGGAACTGATAGCAGTGGGGGACGCTCTTTAGAGATGTCTTGAGAAGTACCAGGCATCCTGATCGGGGCTCCTGTTCTAGTTAAGGGAGAGTTGATGCTTCGTCCTGACCTCCCCTGAGCGCCACGCATTCACCCATCGTCAGCATCTGATGACACGCCCATGCTCAGGCTAACTTCTCACCTGGATGTTGTTCTATTTTCCTAACCAGATCGTGAGCATCTATGGCTAGGACTGGGGGGGTGGGGTTTGTCATTTTTCTTTTTAACAATTTCAATATTTAATCAAGGATTACTTGACTTAATTTCATATGCAGCTATTAAAAGTAGAGAAATAAAAACAATAGAGAAAAGTAACAGCACATATATCACCAAATTGGGCCCAACTTTTTGGCATTTAAAAAAGTGAAATAAAATAATGCATGTAAAGTGTTAACCCAGTGTCTGACACATAACTGATGTCCAATAAATTCATTTTCTCAGCTATTTATTGAGCATCTTTGAGGGATGGGGGCTGTTCTAGGCACTGGGCATTCACCACCTAAGTCAGACTGACCCAAACTTATACCCTTGCAGAGCTGATACTCTGAAGGCTGAGGCAAGCAACAGAAGAAATCATGATACAAAAATTGAGTAAGTGAGAATCTGACCAAGTGCAAGGGAAGAAAACAAAGCTGGGAGGGGATAGGAGTCTGGGGTAGGGATGTGTGTCCTGCCTAGTAGGGCCAGGGAAGGCCTTGGGAGAAGAGGACAGTTGAGCAGACTTGTAGAAGAGGAGGGAGAGTGTCATTCGGCCATCTCAAGGGAAGAGTATTCTAGGAGACAGGATAGCAGGTGCAAAGGCCCTGGGGCAGGAGTATGTTTGGCTTGTTTGAGTAACAGCAAAGAGGCCAGTGCAGTGGGAGAAGGTAGGGGAAGAAGAGAAGAAGTCAGGGATCAAAGGATAGAGGGCAGAGCTTTGGAGGTCACTGTGAGAACTAGGACTTTTTCCCTGGAAAGGAATGAGGAGCCACAGGAGGGTTTACAGCAGGTGAGGGACACGGTCTACAAATATTTCAGTAGGACCCCCCAGGCTACTGTGTGCACAATGGACTGAGGGGGCTGGGGTGGGAGCAGGGTGACCAGGGAGGTGGCTACTTTAACAGTCCAGGCGAGAAGGATGGCATTTCCAAGAGGGTGGAGTCAGTGGAGGTTGGGGGGAGTCCTGGGGTTCAGGATCCATCCTGAAGGTCCAGCCACAGGATCTGTTTCTCAAAATACAGTGTAGATACGGGGGGACGGTGAGAGGAAGAGAGGAAATGAGGACATTTCATGGTCAGGAGTGTGAACAACTGGATGATCTTCAACAACTGATGCTGTGATTTTCTCCTCCCTCAGAGGTAAATCAGGAGTGGGCACTAAATCCACAGACTGAGTGAAAAAATGAATGAATGAGATAAGGAAGGAGTTAAAGAGGCTCTCGGAGCGAATCCTTCTGAGCTACAAACTTAAATAAAAACCCGTGCCTAGAAAGATGATGAAGAATGACGCCCTGCAAGTAGCCCAGATTATGCTGCAACCTGGAGGGCTCTGTGGAGATCTCGTGCCAGCTCTCTGATGGAGTCACTCAGAGTGAGGGCACACAGGCCCAGGATCTGCCTGAGAGGTCCCAGCATCTCAGGGAAGCAGACGGCAGGGTGGGAAACAGGCAGTGCTGCACTTGGCAGTGGGCAGGCCTGGCTTCTGGGTTCAGCTGGGGCCTTGGGGCCTTGTTCACCTTTGGGCAAGTCATGCCCCCTTTCTGAGCCTCAGCTTCCCCATCTGTAAAGTGAAGGTGCTGGGTTTACAGTCCCTTACTCAAACTCACCTAAGCAGAAAGACAGGCAGACACTCTCCTTTCCAAACATTGGTCTCCACCTCACTGGGATTTTAATCAAAAGCAGTGGAAGGCCTCGGAAACCCACCCAGGCTTGGACTGAGGGGTGGGTCTGCTGGGAGAGCATGAGGCAGGAAAGAGAAACACCGTGCAATTTTATTTTAATATTTGTAATTATTCCCAGGCTAAAAATAAGGCACAGAGCAAAGTGTTTTCAAATGTCGGCATTAATGAACACTTTTTATCCAACATAATATGGGCCCCCGAACGCATTTATGTCAGGCTCCGAGGTCTCACGAGCAGTGCCCCTCGCCGGGCTGGCTTTCACGGCTTGGAAGCGGTGCAAAAATGAAATGTCCCACAAGTGCATGCTGGCAGGCCTGCTATTAGCAACAGTATAATCATCAATTACATCCAATCACAAACTACTGATTTTATAATTATCAAATGAAGTTCTAACTTCTCACCTCTGCTCAGCGGCAACTAATATAATCTCTCAGTTCAAAAAAGGGAAGCTTTTTTTTTTCTTTCCCTGTTCCTCTCATGCTCTTTCTCTCTCTTCTGGGGAAAAGAATTTCCAGGCCTCCACATAAGACTGCATTTAAATTGCTTGTCACTCAAAACAAAGGCGAACCACTCATTTGTAATTCACCAGCCACCTGAACAGACTGCCTGTTTTCCTTTAAGCATCCATGCACTGAAGCACAAAGATCATTTTTCTATTGTTAAAATTGTATAAGCCAGAGCTTTTTTTAGCAGCGAATACACAATTTCACTTCTCTTCCGAGGGCTCCCAGCATGAAAGGGACAGGAGGCTTTCTTTAGTGCCTTACAAATACATTTTGCTTTGGGGTATTAAAAAAAAAATCAACTATGTGCTCATATAATGAGTTGAAAAGCTATTAAAGTCGTTTACACATGAGGGCAGGGCAGAAGTTAGATTTCCCATCCTGCCCAGGGTGTGGCCAGCATATGAAGTCAGATGATTGAGATTCATTCTCATGGGCACTGGGAGCATCTGTGTCCAATTTACTGTTTTTGGGAGCTCCCGGCATCACAAACATGGCTCCATGCTGATTGGCATTCAGCTGGCAGACTTCGAGAACAGAAACAACCCAGGGGTGGGTGCCCCAGCTTGGACCTTGCTGGTCCAGGCAGGCTCTAGCTGCGTGCCTGACGTTCTGGCTACCTCATCCTAGAGGGCCAAGCCACGGACGACTGCCACGAAGCCCCTGTATGCAACTGAATTCCGTCCCTCAGCCTTTGACAGCCAGGCCTATTTCGACAACAGCACAGTTTTTCTATATAACTGATTATAATCATAATACCTTCCAATTTTAATCTAGAGCTTTTTATAATTTACAAAGACCTTCCACAGGAATTAGTGAATCTGAGCTTCCACACACTCCCAGAGGGGGCTCTGGCAGGGAGGACTGTTCTTGTTTGAGGAGCCCAGAGACGCTGATACGGTGGTTCCAAGTCACACAGGAAGGGGTCGAGGCAGGGTGTGAACCGAGTCTTTGGATTCAGAGCCAGCTGTGCAGCAGAGAATTTGGGCCTGGATTCATGCAACTTTCCACTTGAAATGGGAGAGTAGCTTCTGTTTTTGGTAAATTAGAACAGACTCAGGTTCATCCCTAAAACGTCCCCCTCTCAGGCCTGAATGTGCTGTTTTCCTAGGAGGCAGACCAAGGAATGGGGCTCCTGCATGCCCACCAGAAGTTATTCATAAACCACAGCCAGTCTTTTCTTTGCAATAGCAGTGACAACTAACAATTCCTGATTTCAAACAACAGTGAAATTATTCTGCATCATACTGGGATGGTGGATACACGTTATGAGTTTGTCAAGGAAGACTGTACAACAGAAAAAGTGACCTCCTGATGTCAATCATGGACTTTAGTTAATAATAGTATATCAACATTGGTTCATCAACTGTAACAAATGCAGTGAACTAATGCAAGATGTTAATAGGGGAAATTGGGGTAGAGAGCTCTCTACCTCTTGCTCAAATTCTCTCTAAATCTAAAACCGCTCAAAAAAATAGTCTATTGTATAGGGCAGGTAATGGCAACCCACTCCAGTACTCTTGCCTGGAAAATCCCATGGACGGAGGGCCTGGTGGGCTGTAGTCCATGGGGTCGCTAAGAGTCGGACACGACTGAGCGACTTCACTTTCACTTTTCACTTTCATGCATTGGAGAAGGAAATGGCAACCCACTCCAGTGTTCTTGCCTGGAGAATCCCAGGGACGGGGGAGCCTGGTGGGCTGCCGTCTATGGGGTCGCACAGAGTCGGACACGACTGAAGTGACTTAGCAGCAGCAGCAGCATAGGGCAGGTACTAGGTACCAGGCAAGCTCTCAGTGTTGATTACATTAACACATTCAATCTACACACCAGCCCTGTGAGGTCAGTATCATTATCTGCCTGATTTTACTGGTGGGGAAAACAAGACATCAGAGAAATCCACCTTGCCCAAAGTCACACAGCAAGGGGCAGAGCTAGGATTCATGCCCTGGACCCCAGAGCATGCGCCCTCAGCCACAGTGGCAATGGGATCACCGCTGGGTTCTCTCCAGAAGCCTGCCCCTCATCCCTGGGACACTACGTGAGCATCCTGCCTCGATCACAGGTGTCGGACGGCGCAACAGGGGTCCAGGTCCAGATACATACCATGGGCGTGTTTTCTTGGACCCTCCAGTGTTTTAAAAATATTTGAGCCATAAAAATTCATCAAGTTATACACTTAAGATTTGCACATTTTACTGTATGCAAATTACACCCCCATAAAGTACTGTGAGCATGAAAATGTGTGCATATATACGGAGCCAGCATTTCAAAACCAGAAGAGATCCAAATTGCTGGATTTTCTTGGAAAATCAGAGGATCTGGCTGGTCTGGGCCCACATTTTCACCGACAACTGCCGCCTGGGGCCAAGCAGCAGTCTCCCGTTAAGATAGGCCTGGGGTCGGCAGTTCACCCCGGCCTCCCGTGCACCTGCAGTACAAGTGTGGGATCCCTTGGGCACTGGCCGCCTCACTCTGGCCTAGACCGGAACCGCTTTTCGCTTTGCTTTGGTTTCTCCACATTCTTCTTGAGTTCCACCAGCCCCTCCCTCAACTTCATCCTTCAAATAGGGATTTCACAGGCTTATGAGAAACAGGAGTGATAAGCAGGGTGTCCTGCACTGGTCCTACTTCTCGCTTCCAGGCAGCCCCACGTGGCCGCCAAAGTGCCTTTCCAATTAGCAACAAGACCCTTTGTGAGCCCTCCACCCCGAATAAAAATGGTCAGGCCCTCCCAACTCAAGTCTACCTGGGAACACAGAAAGGGGCCATTCAGAGCATCTGGAGGATTCTGTGCCTTGCAGAGTGATGATAAACTCACAGGCACAGTGGAGAAAGACCTGCAGGGCTTAGCTGTCATGTTCTGATGGGAATGGCAGCACCATCTGGGTCACAGAGGAAAGGGGAGAGTGAGGGCGGGAGGACAGCAAGGAGATGCACACAGCTGGAGCTTAATAAAGGCTAGCAGATTCGAGGAAGGGCTGGTAAGCACACAAGCTTTGGAATCAGCTTCTGAGTAACCTATGTCTAAAACTTGCATCTCTGGCTGTGTGACATTGGACAAGTCACTGAGCCTTCAGTGCCTCAGCTTTCTTAACTATAAAATGGGTACAATGATGTGACAAGCTGCCAGGAGGATCAAATCACGGAGGTGAAGCACCCACCAGCACTTAAAGATGAGTGAATATCCTTCCGTGGCCTCTCTGTGCCTCAGTTTCCCCACCTAGACATTAGGGACACCAAATCCAGCTTATGTGTGGAGACTCCAGCAATTAAGATATGCTTTGTTCAGTGTTAAACATGGAGTGAGGTTGGCCAAGCCATCCACAGACAGTTCTTGGATTTCTGGGCAAAGGGATCTGAGGGTGTTAGAAGTTGGCATTACTGAAGGGAATGTGAAAGGTGCAAACTGCTGGAACATGAGTGTTAGTCACTGAATCTTGTCCAACTCTTTGTGACCCCATGGACTGTAGCCCGCCAGGCTCCTCTGTCCATGGGATTCTCTAGGCAAGAACACTGGAGTGGATTGCCATTCCCTTCTCCAGGGGATCTTCCCAACCCAGGGATCAAACCTGGGTCTCCTACATTGTGGGCAGATTCTTTACCCTCTGAGCCATTAGGAAAGCCCTTGCTGGAACATGAGGATTGGAGCCAAATCACCAGAGTGTGGGTTGAGGGTCAGCAATGCCAAGAACCACCCCAGCCAGCCTGGCAACAACTGGTCTCTGAAACACAGGTCAGTTCAGGAGTCTGTGAGCCAGGCCCTCCCATGAGCTGGCTCAAGACCCTGACCTGGCCTCTGAGTTCTCACTGCCCCGGCTCTGTTGGACACAGGCCGCAGCATCCTTGCCCCAGCAGGGAGCCCTGCAGGGGTCCCAGGTGGCTGCAGTCTCTCCTCTTGAGGCCATCCTGGGAAGTTCTCTGAAATGCCAGCCCAGAAGAGCTGAGTTAAAAGAGCATGCATGCCCTTTATGGAGAGGCGGCCACCCAAATGCCACAGAAGCACCACCTGCCCAGGCTTTTAAATATAGCATCGTCATCTCTGGGTGTCTCTGTGGAGTGTGGCTCAAGACAGCTCTGTGAGAACTGCGCCCGGACACTCGGGTGCTCCTCTGTCTGCTGACCAGTGTGCACAGCCAGGGGCCAGAGGCTCAGCTTCCTCCAGTGGGCTGATTCAATTCCAGTTGAACTCCATTCCCAGTTCCCCCACTTCTTTGTGACCCTGGGCAGCCACTGGCCTTCTCTGAGCCTTTGTTTCCATATCTGAGGATGACGATAAGGATTAAAGGTGATATACATAAAAACTGCTTAGCACACAGCCTGGCCAACAAACATTTAATTGATGCTAGTTTTACTATTATTATGATCCTCAACGTGCTAAGTACTAAGTGAAGAAGAATAAACCACAGCCCCAGCTCATAAGTCCCCGAGGAAGAGAGACATAGACCACAGGAAAGGACAGAAGGCGAGCAGCATTTTGAGGAGGGGGAGTCAAGGAGGGAGGGGTTTATTCTGCAGGGGCACTGGCTAGAGGAGGGCTTCAACAGGGTGGCAGCTCTGGCTTGCAAAGAATGAGCAGATTGTTGAGCTGCAGAGGAGGGAGACAGGGTGGCATGTGCTGGGGTCAGAGACAATTTGGTGTAATCATGGGGCTTCCCTGGTGGCTCAGTGGTAAAGAATCCACCTGCCAAAGTGGGAGTCGTGGGTTCGATCCCTGACCTGGGAACATCCCACATGCTGGGGACCAATGAAGCCCGTGTGCCATGACTACTGAGCCTGTGCTCCAGAGCCTGGGAGCCGCAACTACAGAAGCCTGTGCACCCTACAGCCTGTGCTCTGCAACAGAAACCACCACAATGAGAAGCCCTCACACTGCAACTAGAGGAAAGCTCACACAGCAACAAAGACCCAGCATCGACAAAAATGAATAAATGAAGAAATAAACTGAATACATATAAAAGAGGAAGCAATCTGGTATAATCAGACAACGCTTACTGCACCCCCTCTAAGCCCAAGGCTGTGAACATGGGGCCCATGGTCCAAATCTCGTTATGTACTTTGTTCATGTTTTAAAAAATGTTTATCTTTAGTCAACATTTAGAGATCAGGAGATTTTACATAAAAATTGAGATTTCCAGCTCGCCAGAAAAATTAGAAAATGGGGCCACAGAGGCCTCCGTTCCTATGTAACAACAGCATAAAAAAAAGAAAATAGTAATAATAGTAAATATTTACTGAGTGCTTAAAGTGTGCCAGGCGCTGCTTTAAGTGTTTTACACACACTAAGTCTCCAAATCCTCATGAGAGCCCTACAGGGTGAATGCAGTGACGGGGAACCCCGTTTTCTTGGCTGTTTCTCAAAGATAGGCAGCCCCCTTGCAAAGCCCCACAGCCCTAATCCTCCCAGCTGAGAGCTCAGGATGGCAGCGAACGAAGGAGAGGCATATGTTTGGTGGGAAACATGGAAATAATCAAGGGTGAGTGGATTCATGTAAGTAATTTAATTACCTCGCACAGCTATGAAATCTCTCAGTTTCCGCTTCTATTATTAATGATGAAGGTTAACTATCAGAGGACATCATCTATGGTTTCCTGACATACGAGGGACGGAGGTTTAGGAGTCCCTAGGTAGCCATACCTGCTTGTCACTGATGAGGTTGGTCCCTGCCTCCACTGACCCCCACCCCCAGCTTGAAATTGACTGGGAGGCACATTATACACCTTGTGATGGAAACACTCAGCACCACCTATGAATAGACTTGCCCCAAACATCGAACCTGAATATGATCAAGCCTCTAGATCCAATTGCCCATGTATGGCAAATACAGGGGACAGAGGACCAGGTCAAAGCACACCACAGTGACACGATCAGCGAATCCCAGCTATAGGTGAGGTGGCTTGCCCATGGTCCCACAGTGAGTGGTGGGCTGGGATTTGAACCCAAGTTCCTGAACACAGTATTCTCCTGAGACCACATGAGAGGCCAGACAAAGGGCAGCTGGGCTTCCAGAGGGTGGGACAAGGAACCAGAATAGTCCAGAGCAAGAAGGGTGGTTCCTCTGCAAGGGGCAAGTCCCCTGGTCCTGCTGTCTAAAGGCCAGCTTTCGGCTTCCTTGACTGACTAGTCCCAAACTCAGACTCTTGAGATACTGAATACTGTTGATGTCTCTTGAGATTACGTTGGCCCTGGTGCAATCAGCTGTGATCAGAGGAATGTTTATTGGAAAGTTTAAAAATTAAAAAAAATTAAAAAAAAAGAGGAATGTTTTTAGGAAAAAGAGCCCAGTTATTTTCACACAGAGATCAGAGGGGGGAAAAAAAAGATGGCCAGGATGTTTACAGATTAGAATGTGTAGCAGAGATAGTATGACCAACTTGTCCTAATTTGTCTTGGACTTTTCCAGTCTTACCATGAAGTTTTGTACCTGAAGATCTTCTCAGTTTTAAAACCCAAAGCTTTGCATCTCAGGTAACCCTCTGTCCAGGGCCGAACCAGTTGGTCGCCATATTTCAGAGGCACATCAGTCCGTTTCAATGTGTGGACTGTGTGAATCCTTATTGTTCAGTTGCGTCTGATTCTTTGTGACTCCAAGGACTGCAGCACATCAGGCTTCCCTGTCCTTCACTATCTCCTGAAGTTGGCTCAAACTGATGTCGATTGACTCAATGATGCCATTCAACCATCTCATCCTCTGTTGTCCCCTTCTCCTCCTGCCTTCAATCCTTCCCAGCATCAGGGTCTTTTCCAATGTGTCAGCTCTTCGAATCAGGTATTGGAGCTTCAGCTTCATTCCTTCCAATATATATTCAGAGTTGATCTCCTTTAAGATTGATCTCCTTGCTGTCCAAGGGACTCTCAAGAGTCTTCTCCAACACCACAATTTGAAGGCATCAATTCTTCAGCATTCAGCCTTGTTTACAGTCCAACTCTCACATCCGTACATGACTACCATCCTGGTATACACCAAAAAAAATGATTAAAAAACTTAGGGGCCAATAAGGGACACTGAAGCACTGCCTGAGTACCAGGTATTAAGAAACTACTCTTAAGACAAAAAAGTGCAACTATGTGTGGTAGGAATGTTAAGTATACTTATTGTGGTGATCATTTTGCAATATATACAAATATTGAATCATTATGCTCTACACCTTTTCCTACTAGTTTTAGAAAAGGCAGAGGAACCAGAGATCAAATTGCCAACATCCGCTGGATCATCAAAAAAGCACGAGAGTTCCAGAAAAACATCTATTTCTGCTTTATTGACTATGCCAAAGCCTTTGACTGTGTGGATCACAATAAACTGTGGAAAGTTCTGAAAGAGATGGGAATACCAGACCACCTGACCTGCCTCTTGAGAAACCTACATGCAGGTCAGGAAGCAACAGTTAGAACCGGACATGGAACAACACACTGGTTCCAAATAGGTAAAGGAGTACGTCAAGGCTGTATATTGTCACCCTGTTTATTTAACTTATATGCAGAGTACATCATGAGAAATGCTGGGCTGGATGAAGCACAAGCTGGAATCAAGATTGCTGGGAGAAATATCAATAACCTCAGATATGCAGATGACACTACCCTTATGGCAGAAAGTGAAGAAGAAC
>NW_011494732.1:8220291-8220813 GCF_000754665.1 Bison bison bison | reverse complement strand
ATGACACTACCCTTATGGCAGAAAGTGAAGAAGAACTAAAGAGCCTCTTGATGAAAGTGAAAGAGGAGAGTGAAAAAGTTGGCTTAAAGCTCCACATTCAGAAAACAAAGATCATGGCATCCGGCCCCATCACTTCATGGCAAATAGATGGAGAAATAGTGGAAACAGTGTCAGACTTTATTTTTTGGGCTCCAAAATCACTGCAGATGGTGACTGCAGCCATGAAATAAAAAGATGTTTACGCCTTCCAAGAAAAGTTATGACCAACCTAGACAGCATATTAAAAGAAAGATATTACTTTGCCAACAAAGGTCCATCTAGTCAAGGCTATGGTTTTTCCAGTAGTCATGTATGGATGTGAGAGTTGGACTATAAAAAAAGCTGAGCACTGAAGAATTGATGCTTTAGAACTGTGGTGTTGGAGAAGACTCTTGAGAGTCCCTTGGACTGCAAGGAGATCCAACAGTCCATCCTAAAGGAATCAGTCCTGGATGTTCATTGGAAGGACTGATATTGTAGCTG
>NW_011494732.1:8215628-8220191 GCF_000754665.1 Bison bison bison | reverse complement strand
AACACCAATACTTTGGCCACCTGATGCAAAGAGCTGACTCATTTGAAAAGGCCCTGATGCTGGGAAAGATTGAAGGCGAGAGGAGAAGGGGATGACAGAGGATGAGATGGTTGGATGGCATCACCGACTCAATGGACATGAGTTTGGGTAAACTCCGGGAGTTGGTGATGGACAGGGAGGCCTGGCATGCTGCAGTCCATGGGGTTGCAGAGAGTTGGACATGACTAAGCGACTGAACTGAACTGATGCTCTAT
Source organism: Bison bison bison (assembly GCF_000754665.1). Classification (NCBI taxonomy): domain Eukaryota; kingdom Metazoa; phylum Chordata; class Mammalia; order Artiodactyla; family Bovidae; genus Bison; species Bison bison. The sequence continues at coordinate 8,219,937 of NW_011494732.1, read as the reverse complement.
ACCTGAAACCAAGATAATATTATATATCAAATATATCTCAGTTAAAAAAAGAAATGTGTTAAAAATTTTTGGATGATACTGTGGTTATGTTTATAAAGAGATTCCTTATTTTTTAGACATATAGACTAAAATGGCTTCCAGGTGGCTCAGTGGTAAAGAATCTGCCTGCAATGCAGGAGATGCGGGTTTGACCACTGGGTCAGGAAGATTCCCTAGAGAAGGAAATGGCTGCTGCTGCTGCTAAGTCACTTCAGTCGTGTCCGACTCTGTGTGACCCCAGAGATGGCAGCCCACCAGGCTCCCCCGTCCCTGGGATTCTCCAGGCAAGAACACTGGAGTGGGTTGCCATTTCCTTCTCCAATGCATGAAAGTGAAAAGTGAAAGTGAAGTCGCTCAAACGTGTCTGACTCCTAGCGACCCCATGGACTGCAGCCTACCAGGCTCCTCCGTCCATGGGATTTGCCAGGCAAGAGTATTGGAGTGGCAATGGCACGCCAATGCCTTCAGAGAAGGCAATGGCAACCGACACCAATATTCTTGCCTGGAAAATCTCATGCACAAAGGAGCCTGGTGGACTACAGCCCGTGGGGCTATAAGAGAGTTGGACATGACTTAGCGACTAAATAACAACACACACAAAAATATTTATAGGTGAAATGATACAATGACTTGGGTTTGCTTCAGAATAATCCAGGGGTGCAAAAAGGAAGTGGCTATGCGTGAACAGTCATTGAAACTGGATCACATGGCTCATTATTTTATTTTCTTTAACTTTCACATATTTGAATTTGTCCATAATAAAAAGAATAGAGGAGGAAAGGAGGAAGGAAGAACAAATGAAAGAAATGACTGTTGGAAGATACCCATCCTCTAAGTCAAATTTGACCACTCAAAATTTATAGGTTTGATCTTGCCTTTTCTGTAAAGGGCCAGAGAGTAAATATTTTTGGCTACGTGGACCATAGGGTCTATCATAACTATTCAACTCTGTCCTTGTAGAGTGAAAGCAGCCACAGACAGTGTGTGGCTGTGTGCCAATAAAACTTTATTTACAAAAACAGGAAGGGAGCTGTATTTGACCCAGGGGCTATACTTTGCAAATCCCTGGTCTAGAAGGGTATCAACTGGGTTCAGTTCTATGACTTACTTGCTGTTGTGACTCAGGATCAGTCACCTAACCTTTCTGAGTTTTCTCCTCTGTAAAATGGGGATAACAATAGTAACTATATCAGACCAGGATTAGGCCAGATAAAGAATAGAGCTGGGTCCATGTCAAAGTGAGCAGGTCCTCAAACAGCAGGTTGTTACTGATTTATCATATCCTGCTAGAATGATTTGTTCACTACTTAGAACAGCATCTGGCATGTAGTAGAAGCCAAACAAACATCTGTTGAAATGATTCTGTTTGTCCCCATCAAGAGAAGAAAACATGGATGGAAGAACACGGTCTTCTTACTACTTTTCAAAATGTCAGGGTCTCCCCACCTTATACCTTGAAAGGGGAACAATTATAACAGAGGCATCTAAGTCGTACTTCACACTATGAGTCAGTTCCTGAGAACTCCCTAAAAGTTTGTTCAGCTAAGTATGCTTAAGCATCAGAAACATTCAGGGTGACAGCTTAATTCCAAGGGATGGTCCAGGGAAGTTGGCCATCCCAAGCTCTGACGATCACAGAAGCAGCAGACTGCTCTATCTACCCCTCAAGGGTTTGGCCAAAGACTGAAACATGGGTTGGGTAAACTTCACTGATAAACTTCACTTGAAGGCTCCACGGAGGAGCTGAGCCAATGTGGCAAGTCTTCAGGCAGTCTTGGTTGCCATCTTTTTTGGATCGAGAATACTCTTAGCCACTGGAACTTGACATACTGGTTTTGATTCTCTTTTCACAGAGAACGTGTAGCCTAACATAAGGTCTTGGCGCCGGCAAGTCTTGTGGGAGAATGAAACAAGATGGGGCCAGAGCCTGGCTTCAATGAGCAAAAACTGGAGACAATCCATTCTCAGCAGCATGAATTTCTTTATCTTGACCTCTGGGCCAAATACAGACGATGGGGCTGGTTGAGATCTGTACACCTTTGCAGCTTTCTAAATCCTGAGGTAGATACAGATGGTGTCAACCCTCTCTGTAAGAATCACTCTTCCAGGAGCAAAATTCCAAATGTCTGCAGGAACCTAGCAATAACTCCAGGATGTGAAGCGGCCAATTGAAAAGGTTAGATGAGAGGGAGAATCAGGGCTGTGTGATGGACAAATGATAAGAAGCGGAATTAGGTGGCGAGTCAGTCACCTTCTTTCTTTCTGAGATCGGCCTTAGCAGCTGATGTTTGCAGACATCTTCCTGTCCATGGCTGATGCACCAGGGGCAGACACTGGGCTAGGCCACTCATCTTTGTTATCCTAAAAGTTTAAATCTGAGACTGGCTGATTTTTATTTGTCTAGGTGGTAATTAGCTCCAGTGACAGCAGGGTGAACGTGGGGACTGAGATGGCTGTCACGGGCAGGCACTTCCATCTACCATGTGTGAGAAAGCTGGCCCGGAGAAAGGGCAGAACAAGGACTCTCACTCCTTGTAGAAGCACCCTCTTTGCTTCTGAGCTGTTCTGGTTCCTTGTCCCACCCTCCGGAAGCCCAGCTGTGCTTCCTCCAGCTTCTCATGTGGTCTCAGCAGAGTGCTGTGTTCATGAGCCTGGGTTTGAATCTCAATCCTACCGCTAGCGGTAGGAGCTTCGGCAAGACACCTTATCTTGATGAGCCTTAGTTTCTTCATATACCAAAACTTCTCTCACAAGACAGAGGATTAAATGACATAACTGTGCATCTGGCAGACAACAGATACCCCATTAATATCAGATAGTATTATAATAAATGTTTCTCACGTAGGCTAACTCGGGTGGATTTTTATCTCTTGTACCCCAAGGTCTTCTCTTAAGATGGAACTCCAGTTGTCCTCGACACGGATGCCTCTCACTTGGAGGCTCAGGGCGGGTCTCCTTTCTTGCCCCACCAAGGCCAGAGACAGAACCCAGACTGAGACAGAACACAGGCAGAGATGTTGTGTTGCTCACAACACCTGGGCAGCCCTGGCAGCTGCTATACCCTCACCCTACTCATTGCAAAAGCAACAGGCGAGGCAAACAGATGGCTTTTTTCCTCCCCCAAGATGGAAAAGGAAAAAAAAAAAAAAAGGAAAGGGGATGAACAGATATGCACTGGCTAGAAGATCAAAGAGAAATAGGCATTTTCACTGATAAACTTCACTTGAATGCCATCCCTGTGCCCAGGGATGTGATCATCCCAGGGCAGGATCGGGCTGGGACCAGCTTGCTGTTGCCTATTGATGTATCATTAATTTCTTTTTGTTTCCCGCTCCGGTGTACACCCGACTCAAGGTGAGAGAACGCAACTGGGCTGCGACTTCTCAGATTGATAGATTGCGTTTCTGTGCTGGGTCCGTTTCATGCTTGGTGACTTTGCAGCAAAGCAATTATCACTGTGGAATGCATAATGGCCTAATTAATAACTAATGTCAGGTTGGCCTCTGAGCCATGATTATACCTTAGTGAGCCAACTTTTTTTTTCTTTTAAACATTCCGAGAGAAAAATATTATTATAATTGACTGGTTATATTGCCAAAGTGTCCCTACCCTGTGGACATGGGGCATTGTAGGAAGCACATAAAGCCTGGAAGAAAGAGAGGTGTTCTGCCGCCAATTGGCTGCGTGGCCTTGCTTGGCATCTGAGTATCTTTGGGCTAGAACATCTGCATCTGTAAACAGAGCCACATTTCTGGAATTGAGTGGGATTCTTGGAGCCTGGGGCAAAGTAGCTCTTGTTCACTACTGGATGCCCAGGGTCTGCCACACAGTAGGTGCTTAATAAATAACGATCGAGGGTAAGGACTCTGAACCCGGACTGCCTGGGTTCAAATCTTGTCTTTGCCCCTTACTGGCTGTGCGACGTTGGGCAAGTTATCCAACCTTTCTGTGCCTCATTCTTCCCACTTGTAAAATATTGCTAAAACAACATTTACCTTATAGGATGGTCACAGGGAATAATAAATTGATATCTGTAAAGTGCTTAGAATGCTGGGGTTGAGCCAAGGCCTCCCTGGCTCCTAGAGGTTACCAACAAACCAACAGGGCTTGTCTTCAAGAAACCACTTCTGCCTCTGACTCTTCTGCTAACAATGTCAACCCCACTGACCCCTGGAGCCCGATACCCAGGCCTTCTATCCCCCTCGGCCACCTGAAGGCCAGACCCCCACATCCAGACTCTTTTTTAAAATTTTATTTATTTTATTTTTAT
>NW_011494732.1:8195805-8215528 GCF_000754665.1 Bison bison bison | reverse complement strand
GAGCCCGATACCCAGGCCTTCTATCCCCCTCGGCCACCTGAAGGCCAGACCCCCACATCCAGACTCTTTTTTAAAATTTTATTATTATTATTTTTACTTTACAATATTGTATTGGTTTTGCCGTACATCAACATGCATCCACCACGGGTGTACACATGTTCCCCATCCCATCCAAACTCTTTTGAACCAGCCTTCTCTTTGCCACACCTCTGCTTCTGCCTCAAGTCAGGACACCATTATTGCCACGGGTCTCAAGTGTTCCAGACCCTGACTTCCAAGTCGACCCTCTTCTACCCCACCCACCTCCAGACGGATCTTTCTAGAAAAGCCTCCTGATTAGGCTGTCCTCATACATCAAGAGAATCCATGTCACCTCATCTACCCACAAGACAAACTACAGACTTAACACGGGGCACTCAAAGCCCCCCTGCCCGGCCCAGCTGTGTTTCCTTGCTTCTTCCTCTCCCTTACCTCCCTACGTATCGTAGCTCCAGAAGCATGGCACAGCTCACCAAACAGTCACTGGCAAATAACTATTCATTTTAAGAATAACCATTCATTTACACACTCCCTTCTGTGTGTAACGCACTGAGCTAATAAACACTCCAAACATGACCATCTCATTTAATCCTCACAATAAGCCTGTATACTAGGTACCATTTTATTGAGGAAACAGAGTCAGAAAGAAGGGAAGTGACCTAAGATCACATCCAGCCAGTGTTCAAACTGGGGCTCAAACCCAGGTCTGCCTGACGTCAAGACAACTTGTGCTCTTACCCCCACACTTTGGTCTCTGTGTTTCATCCTGTCCAAGTCTTCCTAACCTGAGCTGGGATTTCACCTCCTGGAAGGCTTCCCTGATTGCTTGCCGATAAAGTAATCACTTTCTTCCTGGCACACGTGGGACATTTTGCTCTAACTCCACATTTGCTTTTTTTCTTAGTTGACTGCGGACGTGGGCTCCCAATGGGTGGCTTGGCCTCCTTGTTGGACAAAGCTCATTTCTTCTGTTAGCCAGGCCACCATAGAGATATATATAGTAGGAGCTTTGTAACACCTACCAGATCATTAAAAGTTCTTCCCTGCTCTTGCTTTGCTGCTTCCTGGACTTGACAGATTCCTTGAAATTCATTTCCTACTCTTTTGTCCAAAATGTACTCACCCTACTGTTTTCCTGACCCCATCCCACCCTGCAATAGCTACTGAGGTAGTTACTTCACCCATTAGGGAGTCCACAGTGCGGGACACAGGGTTATGTACTCACCTCGCCCTGTTTTTTCTTTTCTTTTTAACACCTTCTTGGGCACACGTTAGACTCTATTTCCAGCTTCCCTTGAAATTGGACATGGCCTTATAAATGAGTGCTGGTCAAGGAAGTGTGGGTAAAAACGATGTGGCCACTTCCAGGTCTGGCCCTTGAGAACTTTCCCCATGTACTGTGTAAGTGAAGGGGACTCTGGAATGCAGTGAAGGCAGAGGCGGAAGACAGGAGATACCTGGATCCCTGAATGGCTGTGTGCAGCAGAGCCCCTTTGGTCATTAACCAGCACTAGACTGTGATGTGACTGAGAAATAATCTCTTGCTATGTGTGATGTCGTTGTCACAGGAATGAACCACTGTGGCTACTGCAGACACAACGGGTTTGAATCCTGCCTCGTCTACTTCTCAGCTATTTGATCTGTGTCTCCGCTTGAGTTTCAGTTTTCCTTAGGATTCTCTAGATATATCTCCAAACATCCCAGATGTCAGATCACCAGCCTTGAGTATGGTACCATGCAGGTGCTCAAGAAATGGAAACCCTGCCCACCCTCTGACCCCACCTTTGTGTCTCAGTCCCTGAATTTCAGGGTGGGGCCTCTGCTTAGTTCCAGGACATAGGATTTGGCTGATCCATGAATATTTGGCTTTATGTTTTAATTAAGTGTTGTTATTTTGTAGTTGTGCTGAGAAGAATTGTATTAGAGGGCAGGAGTTTATAAACCTCAAGAAGGAACTAAATAAGAGACTTTTGTCTGTCACACTGTGGGGCCTAAGGCCAGGACAAAGGAAGATGGAGGGGATTTAGGAGGTGAGGTGGTCTTTGAGGGTGGGGAGGCAGTTGGGGCCAGTGTACCAGGGTAAGCCTGGCTCAAAGTGATGCTACACTTGGCAGGGTAGCTGGGGGTTGGGTAGAAGCCAGGGCACAGGTGAGGGCCTTAGGGACTCTGGCCACCTCTCCCGGGCTTTCAGCCCTGAAATTCTCACTTCCCTTCTCCCTCAGGGCATTAGCACACACTGCTCCTTTTACATGGCATGCCATTCCACCCCTCCTGTGGCTAGAATGTTCTGCTTCATGCTTTAGTTCATAGTCATTTCCTCCTGGAAGTCCTCCCTGACATCCCAGGATGCTCTCATAACCCCATGGAGCTTGTGTCACAGCCCTGCTATAGATGATAATTATATATTTACTTGCTGTGCGAGGGCCTGAATTACATCTGTCTTCTCTCAGAAGGTCAGCTCTGGAAAGGAATGGACTGTCTTATTTGCTCCTGTGCCTAGAATAAGTACTCTGTATATACTGACGGAGTAACTGAATGAATGAATAATAATTTTCTCCCACTCCCTGTAAACCTAAAAGCAGGAGCCAGCAGACTTTTGTAAAGGGCCAGATAATAAATAGCTTTGGCTTTGCAGGCCATACAGATTGCTGTAATGACTCAGCTCTGCAGCTGTGGTGGGAAAGCAGCCATGGACAATACATGAATGAATGGGCATGGCTGTGTTCCAATAAAGCTTTATAAAAACAGGCTTTGGCTTGAGGGCCAGAGTTAGCTGACCCCTGTCCTAAAGCTTGCCGTTTGTCTCTCTGTTTTCACTTGCACATCTAGTGGTGTGCTGGGGCTTACCTCTAGCAGCTTGCCAAAGCCGATTGTTAAATTTTCTGGACTTATACAAGCTGGACTTTTACAAACATGGCCCTAATTAAAAATTTAAATCATATAAATCTACAATTATAATACATAAATTACATTTAAAATGATGATACTACAATCTGGATGAATCTTGATGACACTCTGAGTGAAGTAAGCCAGTCACAAAAAGACAAATACTGGATGATTCCACTTCTATAGAGTACCTGGAGCAGTCAGATTCACAGAGACGGGAAGTTTAAAATTGTGGCTGCCAGGGGCAGGGAATGTGGAGCTACTGTTGAATGGGAACAGAGTTTCAGCTTGGGAAGATGAAAAAAGTTCTGGAGATAGTGGTGATGGTTGTAGAACAGTGTGAATGTACTTAATATCACTGAACTGATGAGTTAAAGATGGTTAAGGTGGTAATAAATGTTATATGTATTTTAACACAAAAGATTTGAAGAAAAGAGGGAATACATATTCAGAACTCATCACTTCCTAATTATATGGTGATATATTACTACTCTTGGGGCTCTGAGGTTATGCACAGCTATTATGTCTGTGGTGGAAACGCTACCTGAGATGCTACTGAATATCTCTTCCCAACTCCATGTTGTCAGCCTGAAATTGTTCCTGGAGGGAGTATTTACACCACGGAAGTCAGGACTCTACATTTACCAACACACGACTGGTTATTTCCATGTATCCGTCTCCTCCACTAGATGGTGAGCTTCTAGGGCAGATCAGATCAGATCAGATCAGTCGCTCAGTCGTGTCTGACTCTTTGCGACCCCATGAATCGCAGCACGTCAGGCCTCCCTGTCCATCACCAACTCCCGGAGTTCACTCAGACTCACGTCCATTGAGTCAGTGATGCCATCCAGCCATCTCATCCTCTGTCGTCCCCTTCTCCTCCTGCCCCCAATCCCTCCCAGCATCAGAGTCTTTTCCAATGAGTCAACTCTTCACATGAGGTGGCCAAAGTACTGGAGTTTCAGCTTTAGCATCATTCCTTCCAAAGAAATCCCATGGCTGATCTCCTTCAGAATGGACTGGTTGGATTTCCTTGCAGTCCAAGGGACTCTCAAGAGTCTTCTCCAACACCACAGTTCAAAAGCATCAATTCTTCGGCACTCAGCCTTCTTCACAGTCCAACTCTCACATCCATACATGACCACAGGAAAAACCATAGCCTTGACTAGATGAAACTTTGTTGGCAAAGTAATGTCTCTGCTTTTGAATATGCTATCTAGGTTGGTCATAACTTTCCTTTCAAGGAGTAAGCGTCTTTTAATTTCATGGCTGCAGTCACCATCTGCAGTGATTTTGGAGCCCAGAAAAATAAAGTCTGACACTGTTTCCACTGTTCCCCCATCTATTTCCCATGAAGTGATGGGACCGGATGCCATGATCTTCATTTTCTGAATGTTGAGCTTTAAGCCAACTTTTTCACTCTCCACTTTCACTTTCATCAGGAGGCTTTTTAGTTCCTCTTCACTTTCTGCCCTAAGGGTGATGTAGGGCAAGAGCATCTCAAATATTAGAATCACCAGCAGAAGCTTTTAAAATCCTGATGTCCAAGCCTCACACCAGACAGAATGCCAGCCACTGTGGGGAGGGACCCAGGTCTCAATATTTTTTAAAGTCCTCAGGAGATTTCAATGGGCAGTTTGAGCATCTCAAACTTTAATGAGCACATGAATCACAAATCACCAAATTATTGAGGCCTTTTTTTTTTTTGAAATATAGTTGACTTACAAGGGGACCTTGTTAAACTGCGAATTCTGACTCCGGGGATCTGGGAGGTGGGGTGGGGGGCCAATGAAACTCCATTTCTACCACACTTCCAGATGATGCGGATGCTGCTGGCCCCATGCTCTGAATAACAAAGGGTTAAAGGATGAAACTCACATGAAATTCAATCATAACAGTGATCGTTGCTGACCCTGAGGAGCGTGTGTCTGGCTGTTTCTTTCATTCAGCTGTGCGGGCCCTGGGGACAGCAGGGGTATCTACAGCTGCTCATAGCCTCATCCCTGGAGCCTGGAACTCACCCTGGTATACAGCAGGTGCAGAATAAATGTCTGCAAGACTGAAGGTCTCAGTCGAACTCGAAGGGAAGCAGGGGTGGGCATGATGTGTACTCTAGGGCTCTGGCTGCAGGGGAAGGCATACTAACTCTAAAGCATGATGCAACGCTCCTGATTCTGGGAGGTTTATGCCACACAAAACCATTCAAGCTCTCTACTTGCACGAATCCTCCCAGCCTACCTGTGTGGCAGGGGCAGTTGCCGTTCCCAGTTCACAGCCAAGGAAACCGAGGTTCACTGAGACCATTGGTCAAGGAGAGAGCTGTGATTGGAACCCAGGTCTGTGCGGATCGAAGCTACTGTCATTTCTGCTCCATATTACAGGAGCCAGAAGAATGATCTGTGCTCACCTCTTAGCTTCAGTGCTTAGCACAGTTCTTGGCACACAATGGAGCTCACCTGTCAATATTTCCTGAGCACGTGAGTCAGTGATGTTCACCACTTTAGCCCTTGAATACCATGCCTGGCACACAGCAGGTGTTCAAGAAACATCTACTGAACGGATGTCCGAGTGACCACAGGAATGGGCACTCATGCCCCGAGGGGATGTGCTGGCCGCTGCAGAAGCGTCGCTCTGCCCGCCGCTGGCACCCGGCAGACACAAGCGCTAAGAGACGCTCGGCTGACAGCACCACGAGATGGATGCGCGCCCGGCGGCCTCATCTCCCCACCGACTGGCCCCGCATGGCCTTCCATAATGCAGTCCATTAAAAGGCTTGTAAATTTTCATACACGAAAGCCTACCATGGCATCAGCACAGACTAATTGTTGTTAAATGTGCGGGAATGTTACCGCCATGCCGCTGGAGTGATCACTCTTCCCAGCTCGGCCCAGACGCCGGCCCATTCCTCTGCAGGCGGAAAGCTTACAACGTTCGCACAAGGCCAAAAAGCAATTCGTGTCAAAAAGATCAATAATATAAAAATAAAGCATGAGAATTCTAGTTAAAGGGAATGTCATATAAATATGTGGCTCACGTCCATGATTCCAAGATTAAAAAAATCAATCAATATCGTTCTTTAGATGATGTTATTTCTAATGAGAAATACCCGGAACAACTGCAAATAACTGCTTAACTAGGGGGAAAAAGCATTAATAATTTACTTTATAAGGCATATGATACTGAATGAAAGAGGATTGCTGCTGGTTCTTAATTTGGTTGTAATATGGTGTGACAGGTTCAATGATGCTTTGGTGGGTTCTTAATATTAAATTCAGAAGAATGTTCAGCTCGTTATAAGTTTTACCCCAAGCTGGGCAGGGCGAAGCCAGAGGGGCCAGACCAGGTTATGGGAGCCAAGAAAATGTGCATCATCAAAGTTATTATGTCACCAGAGGAAGGGGTGGGGAGTGGGTGTGCACACACATGCATGTGAGCTGGGAACAGGAAGGGTGGACGGAAATCCTTCTCACTGAATCTTGCAAGTGACACCTTGTTTATTGAGCACTTGCTATATGCCAAGTCCTGGGCTGGGTACGCAGACTTGGGTTTGAATCCAGCTCTCTGCAATGGGCTGGGCTTCCCTGGTGGATTGTGCCTGGAAAAAACTCAGCAAAGACATATCTAAAAGGCACAGATCTGGCTGAAAAAAGAGGTCTCTTTTCTAACCCCTAACTACCTGCAAGTGTCCAATTCAGAGCCTCAGTGTAGGACTGATCAATTCTACAAAAATCTATAGAGTGTTCTTAGCTCCTTCTGTACCCACGAAGCTCCCTGAGGAGATCCACTCAGCCCTACAAGCTGAGGTCTGTGTCTTCCACCCTCTGCTCTGCTGGTGAAGAGCTGTGTGAGCTGGGGCAAGCAGCTTAACCTCTCTGAACTGCAGCGTCTCACCTGTCAGAGGGGATGACACCAGTGGTGCCTCCCTTGCTATATTGCTGAGACGTGGTGAGGCATGGCTCAATGCACGGTGAGTTTTGCTGGCTAGTATCCCAGCCTGAGTCACCACCCACCACCATGTGCCGGGTGCTGAGCCTCACTTCCCTTACCTGAGAACGGGCGACAGCAGATGCTTCCTCATGGGGCTTGGGGAGAAGTGGGAGGAATAAATTCAGCGCATCAGCTGGGAGTGCTGACTAATGTCCAAAAGAGCACTCACTATGTGCTGGGCTTTGTTCTTGGAACTTTTCAAGGGTCAACTTATTTAACCCTCACATCGACCCTATGAGGTAGGTATTATTATTATCTCCATTTAAAAGCCAAGGAAGTTGAGGCCCAGAGAGGTTAAGTGGCCTGCCCAGGATCACACAGCGGGCAAACAGATGGGTTAGGATACAAGCCTGTGCCAATCTAGCTCCAAACTCACACTTGTTCCCACTGCTTATCTTTCCTGCTGGGTCCCGCCGGTCAGTGAGGCCGCTTCTCCCTGGCTTTGCTGGCTGGTCAGGACTGTATGTGTCTAACGTCTGTGTGGCCCCAAGGGGGCCCCACTCACAAAGAGATGGCATGCCGGTGCTGGGAGCGACAGAGAAAGGGTTACCTCAGGAGTAAGAGAAACATGACATCAAAGACAGCTGAAATAGCAAACAATGTTAAAAGGCAAAAGGCAAAAAAAAAAAAAGATCTCGTAATTAAATTTCAACTCAAAGGGAAGGGCAAGAGTCCTGCAGGCAAGTGCAGAACAGGAGGGGAGCATAGGCACCAAGTTAGGACACGGCGTGCAGGGCTGGGCTGGGGGCTCAGGGCCGAGCCTGTCTCAGGCGAGCTGAACTGTGAGGACGTGCGCTCCAGGCCCCACTTAGGCAGCTCAGCTTCAGGAACAGGGACTGGGGACCTCGTGCTGGTCAGAACCCCTTCCCCACCCACATCTGCCTGTGAGGGCGCAGCAGGGCGTCCTCAGAGTCTGGGACTGGGACAGAAGGTGGGGGAGGCCGATGATGACTTCTGGTTCTGGGCACAGGACGGGGGCAGAGAGCAGGAGCTTGGACAGGCAGTGTGGGGGCTCAGGTGGGGTATACAAGGCATATAGTCTCCTCCTCTCTCCCATTTTTGAGAGGCCAGCCCTACCCCCACCATGCGGAGGTGATCAGGAGGCTGAGGGATCCTGTTACAACCGGAGTCACAGCCGGGCCCTCCTCTGCTCTAAAGCCTCCTGTGGCTCCCACTCAGGCAGAGTCACAGCCAAGGAGCCCCGGGGCCCTGAACGATGAGACACCCACAAACATGACTTCTGTTACACAGCATCCTGGGTGAGTGTGGGGAGCCGTGCTGGGAAAGATGGGAGTCCAAGCCTGACTAGGGGTTGGGGTCAACCAGGGAGAGCTTCCTCACTCTTGGGAGGATCTGATACTTGAAAGGAGTTAATTGGGTCAAGAGACAGTACTGGGAAAACATTCCAGGTAAGAGAATAGCAGACACGTCGCCTGAGGTGGGAATAAGCCAGGCTGTCTACTGGCTGAGGGGAGAGGCTGGGAGAGGTCAGTTGGCCAGGGGTTTCTGCCCTGAGTGCCTTCTCCAGCCCATACCACCCTCCTGAGTCTGAAGTCATGTCCACCTCGGGTCTCATCCTGTCTTAGGTACTAAATGGATGTCAGTCATCTCCCCGGAACCTCATCTGTAAAGTGGAGCTAATTACAGAATCTTCCCTTAACAGAAATATCATGAAGAACACACAAAATAATCACTAGAGTGTGTACCACACGGTGGACGTGCAATCCAAGTCACGTCAGCAGACTCCTCCAGCAAAGGCAAGGCCCTGCTTCAGGGCCAAGCCTGGCTCCTGACTGACTACAAGAGTAAGCAACTGAGTCTCAGCGATGTTCACATCAGAGGCCACGCAGCAGACATCCTGGCCTCTCTCTCCTCTGGTGCCCTGTTGGTCCAACCTGGGTCTGATCAATCACTAGCATCCTGGCAGGTGGATATGGGCAAAAGAAGGAACTTCCAGTCCTCTGCCCACTTGAAAGTGAGGGAACTCCCCTTGGTAGACTGTGTTTGGCACCTCTGGCTACACGAGACCTGTGGGAAAGGGTCTGGAATGCCTCAGAACACAGGAGACTATGACTTGTTACATATCTGACCAGGGTGGCACCCTGAAACCCACACGCATCAGGCTGTCCAAGTGCAATCACCCCATTTTAGAGAAGGCACAGTAAAGGGTAACTCACTCAACGAAGGGTATATATATTTATTTGTTGACTGAATCATCCACTCATCCAACCAACACCCATCCACCCAGGATAGGAGTGCCAGGTTGGTGGGCATCATGCCATGCTTCGCCACCTAACCACCCACAGGGAAGGCAGCAAGGCCTCCTCTTTTGCTTTCTTGCAAATTCCTATCTCAACATAACCCTTCTGCTCCTCCACAGACAGAACTTGAACTGCGTCTGCTCTGGACTTCCTTTAGCCAGTGGGGTTTGCCTTGTAGATGCACCCCAATTCCACGGGAAGAAATACAAAGGAGAAGAGACAAAAGCTCAGAACTGCTGACACTTCCACCTGGAGGGCAATGCTAGGCTCAAAACAGAGGAGGCTGCGTGCTGCCTGTGTGCCCTGGCTTCTGCCTTGGGATGCCCTTGGGCATCGGGAGGGCAGAAAGAGTGCTCTGCATGGAGGTGGTGATCTAAGGACCTGGTGCTGTGGGAAAATGAGAAGGCTAAAATCTGGCAAAGGCTGAAGGAGAGGGGCTGGGGGTGGAGGTACAGAAGAAAATGGAGAAGAAGGTGGAAGAAAAGAAGAGGAGAGAGGGAGATGAGAGTTGAGGATCAGTGGGGAGGGAAGAATTGGCACTCTGAATCCGGGCGTTCTGATTATCTACTGTTGTGTAACCACCCACCCCCAAATGCAAAGGGCTCATAACAACTTCTTATCTTCATGGTCCTGGGGGTTGACCGGGCTCAGTGGGGTGGTTCTTTCTTGTCATCTCTCAGGCAGTCATGGCAAGATGGCAGCTGATGGCCAGCATGGTTCCTTGATTCGCGTCTGGTGCCTTGGTGTCCCTGGCCCCTCTCTCTACCATGTGAAGACTCATCCCTCAGGGGCTCTCCATGCAGGCTGGCTTCTCGCTACAGGGAGCCTCTGGGTGGTCACGTTTCTTACAGGAAGGCTGGGCTGGAGGAGGCAGGAGGTAGAAGCCCCAGGCCGGCTGAGGCCTCTGTTGTTGCAGGCACAGGGTCACCTCTGTCACGGCTATCGGTTCAAGTGGAAACTACTCTAAAGGCCCATATGCAGAGGATGGAGACACAGGCTCCGCCTCCTGACGGGGGAACGCCAGGATACAGCACAGATGTGCAGCCACTGTGGGGACGGTGTGAACCTGAAGTTCAGCAAACGAAGGGGATCTCTAGGCGGGACGTGACCCCTACATGCTGGTTCAGTCACAGGCACTGACCTCCTAGGGACATTATAAATATTTGTTGAGTGGGCCTTGGAGGCGCCAAGGAGAAGGGTGGCCCTTCAAGTTCTGGCACAAACGCTTGCCCAACTCCCTGTTCCGTCTCTTGGTAGGTGGCGTCTCGACTCTCTCACCAAGCTCCTAAAAGGCGGTCACACCACAAGAGCTCCCTCTGATCCTGAGAGGACAGGGAGACAACATCCTCAGGCCCGAGCAACCAGACACACACCACAGTGAGAGCAAACTACTTGCTGGCCACTTGACAGTGAATCTCACTGAACCTCATGCAATCCGAACAGCTGTCCCCACGTAGCAGGGAACAGTGGCTCAGAGATATGAAGTCACTGGCCAAAGTCACATAAGCAGTGTCGGGTGGGACTCAGACCCTGGGTGTCTGACCACTACTCTCTCGCTTCCCATGGGGGTCAGAGGCTGTCTCTGCCTCTTTGGTTTCCAAATTGCTGTGTTTCAATCAGGCCCAGGTGAACAAGTCTGTTCTACCTCGATGGAAGGGGTTTTCCACCATGCAGGCCACATCTCCTTCATGGGGGAAGAGGAAGGAAGCAGGGGAAAAAAAAACCTCTCACAGCAGTGGCCTTGCCATCTTCTGGCTGGGCCACTGCACAAACGCCTTAGCAAAGTTTCACCTCTGATTTAGCATAACAAAACTTTTAATTTAGATGTTTTCGTCTCTCTCTCCAAGTAAAAATAAGTTTAAAATAATGACTGTAATAAATGAAGGTAATTAATTGTAGTTTGTTCCTTTACTGTCTAGTCAGCTTAATTTTACCTTTTCAACTAATAATGAGAAAATAATTTTTGTGCTCGGAGGGTTAATGATATGTAACTGCGAGAACTGCTAATTGCATGTTGCAATCCATCCATCAACAACCCCATCTGTGCGACTTGATTATGTTTGCTAAATTATTGCTTTGAATTATCTTTCATAAAGCAACTTTTGTAATTAGCGGGGCTTTCGTCTTGCTCTTTTCTCTGCGCACAAGGATATTCAAACTTTGGCCATTTCAAGCTGTCTCCATTAAGCCACCTTCTCTGGCTGTCTTTGTTTCCCTGAGCAGGGGGAATCAAGACTGTCCTTTAAGCAATCAAGGCGGAGAGGGAAAGCTTCCTCAATTCACAGCAGGGCAAATTCACTTCCTCTCCGCCTCCCTCCCACCACCAGCACGGTGGGGGGAAAAAAAAAGAAAGAAAAAGAAAATAAGACCCCTGCATACATAGTATGAAAAGATAAAAGGATGCCTGTATTCTGTATACACCAGGGCTGGTGGAGTGAAATTAAGGAATGAACTTGAACGTGTTATATTTCAACAAGAGGCCCGCACTTGGGGAGAAGGAATGACGGGTACGATATTCAGCCTTGGCGTTTTATGGGTTAGTTTATGTGACTCTGGAAGGTGTTCGCCTCAGGGAATATTCCTGGGAGGTGATTAATGCCCACTTGGGAATCTGCAGCTCTGAGCCCAGAGCCTGGTGGATTGCGAGAGGGAAGCGGCATAAAGGATGAACCCTCATTAAAAAAATTAAAATGAAAATCAAATTTGGATTATAAACGGCCTGTGTGTGTGCAGTTTGTTCTGCACGAAGAAGATGCTTTTTATTAACACCTTTCTTTGCCAGCGCTTCTCCCCTGAGGCACTGGGAGGGACATGGCGGCCGCGATGGATTAGTCAATAGATCATGAAGAAAGCAGGGGTTTCGGGAATAAAACTCCAGACAAATGTAGTCTCTTTTTGGTACATTAAAGGGACGATGGAAAACCCTTTTAAAAAAATTAACGAAGTTCTTTGAAGATTGCCAGCTATTAAAATGGTGTCTATTCCACATGCCACATGGATTTGGAAATGAGAATTCAGCTTTGTCTCTTCTGGCCGCCCTAAGACTCTCTCCTCCGGCACTTACTGAGCACCAACTGTGTGCTGGACACCATGTCAACTTCCTCCACCCTGCTCAGTTCTCAGAAGCCCTCCTGTTAGTCGCCTTTATCGAAGGAGGAAAACTGCAGCTCAGAGAGGTTAAGAAATTTCCCCCAGGCCACACAACTAGCCTAAGATTCAAGCCAGGCCCATCTGAGTCTGATTCACATGTACTTTCCACTATACTACACTTGGGTCTTCTCTGACCACTGCCGAAATCTAATGTCTAACTCTTACTCCCATCAAAAGATAACGTAAGTCATGCTGGCTTCCTCTAGGGACAGAAAACCCCCTTCTTTTGGATAAAAAGCCTTGAACACCTAGTTAGGAAAGAGGCAGATTCTAAGCCAGGCATAGTGGAGGCCAAAGAAACCTATGTTGAAGGTGACTGATAACAGAAATAAAATACTAAGGCTTTTAACACACAAAGTAATGTTCTGAACACTGTGAGTATTAACTTTGTTCTTCATTCACAACCCTATGGAATAGGTATAATTATTATCCAATTTTGTAGAGTGTGACACAGAGGCACAGAGACACAAGTAACTTGTGCATAGAGGCACAAGCAACCTGCTTAAGGTCAAACAGCTAGAAACTGGTAGAAGCAGGATTCAAATCTAGGTTGACTCCAGAGTCTGTGCTCTTCACTCCCGAGAAGCTCTTGATGCATCAGGAATTACATTAAATTCTTTCCTTTCATTGTATTTCACCTAATCCTCACAACAACATGAAAAGATCTGTAGTGCTTTTATTTTCCTTTAACAGATAGGGAAACTGAGGCTCTAAGTGGTTAAGAGAAGCTTTGCCATGCCAACCCAAGCAAGGGGAATGGCCGAGAAAGTAATGCTCTACATGAAACACTCAACGCCTGTCTTGGGGCTGGACCAAAGAAAGGATCAGCTGCCCGAGAGTGCTTATGTGCTGAATGCTTCTCACGGGACCGTGAGCTGGCAGATGGGGACCTTTTTTATAAAAAAAAAAAAAAAAACAAAACACAAAGCCATGACAACACATTCCTAACATTATTGGTCTTCTTTCTGGGTTTTTTCCACCCTCTTCTAGCTCAGGCACCTCACAACCAAATGAATCAATACCGGATGGCCCTATAAATAAATAAGCACATCAGTCAACTCAGTAATAAAATGAAAGGATGAAAAATATGGAAATCAGCGACATTTGTGTAAATCCAGTTATTGTTTACTTTAATATTGCCTTATGTGCTTACTCGGTTCTGAAGAGACAGATTTAAAGTAATGTGGCACTTGGCGGACGATAGACTTAAAAATGCATCTCCGCTGGCGAGTGCTTAAGGGCCAATCCTTTCAGCGTCCTGCCTGAATCCAGGGGAAGACCGAGAAGAGCCCCCTTAAGACAGAATGTTGGAGAAATGGCCCTGCTCTTCCACTCCCCTGACTCAATGTAACTCCATTCTTCTCCTTGCCAGCCTCCTGTGCCAGCCAGACAAGTGGACATTCTCGGAATCCTGGTCACCAAGTCAAGCAAAGAGGAGACACGGGGAGGTCCAGCTCCATCCCAGGGCTCCAGAAAAGCCAGAGAAACAACTGGCTGAGGACAGCTCAGCTGCTGCCAAAGGAACGAGGGCCCGATGGGCAGGAAAGAATGTGAAAGCAGTAGATTTTATATACTCCGAGGGTGGGTGGTAGAGAGGATGTCAGAGCAGGTGGCAATCCCACCAAGCGGAAACAGAGCACCCTTTCTTATCATACTACGGCTGATCTGGAGGGCATGGGCAGTCTACAATGGGGGCAGGGAAGTTTCTCTGCTGCTGGAAACCTCTGACAACCCCAGGTGGGATAGGAGAGACAGCCAGGGGGTATTTTCGTGACATGCCACAGGCCTTGGGTCTTACCTCAGCTTGGAAGCTTTTTAATACAGGAGCCACCATCTCTCTGATTTCCTGTAAAAGAGATGAGCGAAGAGTTCACTGTGGTGTCAAGTAGCCCCTGCCTGTAGCTCACTGCTGTCCCCCAAATCAGCAAGTGTGTCTCATGGGACTTGCGCTCCATGAGATTTCATAAGAGTTCCTCATATATACGCCTACAGACAGACCCAAACACACACAAAGGGGCCCGGCCAGGTCTGATCGGAACACATCAAGCACAACATCAAGCTTCTTCCCTGCAGGACCCTTGGGAGCCTTTTACATGGTGCACACTGGGAATTTCTGGAAGAGGGAGAGGAAGTAGCATTTCCCAAGTGGATCTGATCACGGAATGCTGTTTTATGCAAAGTACCTCATGCGATTGGTGGCTCATCATGGGTCATTCTTTGGAGCTGGGGCTGGAGAAGCTCCGTGCCCTGGGTCATGTTACCAACATCCCTTCAAGAAAACCTCTGCTCTCCAGGCGCTGCTCGGGAGATGTCTCTGGAGGTTGCCAATTCTGCTTTCCCACTCAGTTGCCCTCTCTAGCAAAAACTGCATTTGGCATTTTAGCAACAGCGCCCTGTACTGTCACCCCTTCCTCACCAGAAGATGGGGTTTCTGGGGGCTTGGTGGGGTCACCTGTCATGGGACCCAGCTCAGAAGAAGGGCTCTGTAAATGTTTGTTAACTCTGTGCCACCGGGCTATCCTCAGAAGGGAGCCTCTTATTTTGGGACCCTAATTTCATGCCTTCCTCAAGGGCCTTTGAGGTTCCCACCCCCAAGGATGCCCCTGGTGGACTCCCATGAGTTCTCTCCAGCGTGAAAGAGGAAGGTCTTTTAGAACCGAGGCTCCCAAGAACTTGACTATAAATGCTCCAGTTTTCTCTGAGACCCACTGGTGACTCCTCTAAGCACGGTCATCTATGGTCCACAAGAAAGCCCTGTGGGAGGAGAACCTGAGGGGGGCTCGAGAGAATGGAGAGGGAGCGGGTAGCAGAGAAAAGCAGGAAAGGGAAGGATGCACCAGATACGTGTGTCAGGTGAAGAATAAATCCCTCAACTGTGAAATAGGATGGTGTTGCTTCTGGAAACAACCCTTCTTCTGGGTCCTGGGAACGTGTCCTCACTGTTCTGGGACCCGCCCCCCCAGGGCTTCTCAGAGCCACTGACTACTGATGTGTGCTGGGGATCTACAGGAGAGATGTGGGGAGTGCGTGTGAACCTAGGGAATTTATTTGATCAGAAGGAACTGTGAGTGCAGGGGCTGAGCTTGGAGAAGGAAACTTCTGTAGACCCAGGTTGCGGGTTGTAAACTCAAATGCCCACAGAGGCTGGTGGAAGAAGACAGGAGGGAGGCAGGCTGGGCGGCCTGTGGCAAATCTCAGGAGGACACAGCGCCTTTGTAAGGGGGTGGCAGCTGCTTGGCTGTTTCTGATGACTGCTGCGTAGGGGTGGAGCCTCTGTGTGGCCAGCTCTACCAAATGGTCTCAAAAGAGATTGGAAATCCAAATTTTGGGGTGAAATCAGAGATGCTAAATGTTGGTAATTTACTGTAAAATTGGAGAGACTTTTACAGACCAAATAAAACACATCAACAGAAAACCTCTGGTCTGGGTTTCAGGAAACATAAGTATTGGAAGGGGCTTATCTCCTCTGAATTTACAGAAAGGGACACAGGAGCTCTGAGAGGGGCTGACTGTTGAAGGTTCCAAAGCAAGTGAGTGGCACAGTTGGAATTACAATGCAGGTCAACAGATTCTCCAAACAGGCTCTGTTCACAAAACCCCGCTCATATGAATTTACGGGATTCAAATATGAGAACCATGGTGAGGTCGGTGGGACTTTGGATCAGTGCCAACTCTTTCTAGACGCCCACCACCCTTTCTGTCTGCTTAACCCCTGGGGGAAACCAAGCCCAGGCACCAGCAGGAGGTGAGCTGGGTACCAGCCAGATGATGTTCTTAAATAAAGTCTTGGCATGACTCTCCCCCATCAAGAGAGACTAGTTCCAAAAATGAGAATTTTCAGAGGCACGACTATAATAGGAATGGAAACTTATTCCTCCTAATTACATAATTGCATAATTATGCAGTATTAAAATTATGTAAGCTGAACTCAGAGGCTTAAAACCTGGCCTGGATTTCCCTTATCACCTGGGGGCTCCCACGTGGCCTGGGGGAAGGAGGTCTAAATGGTGGACTGTGGAGATTTGTGGCCATTTCATCTCTGCTTCCCAGAGACTGGACTCAGAGACAAAGCTTCTGGTTCTCTCACTCTGGGCAGAAAAACTGGTTTAAAGACCAAGCTGTTCTCTGTTCTAAGAGGGGAAGGAAGGATGCTCAGAATCTCCCCATGCCTTCTTAGCTCCCAGGACTCAACTTGGTCTTTCTAAAGCTGTAACATGGGAGACACGCAGATCTGAGATTCCCACCCCTTTTCCAAGTGCACTCTCTCTCAGCTCTCAAACCTGATTCCCCCCAGACTTGCTCCAGGGACAAGTCCTAACTAGAACCTATTTTCCACTCTTGCCTTGAAGAACCAAAGATATTGGTTCTTCAATATCTGACATGTGAGGAGGATTTCACAGCAAAGAGACCGACCCCCCTGAGTTTATGTTGCCTGATTTCTGGGTAGCCTGCTTCTTCTCCATCTTTCCATGGCCCCCTCCTCCATCAGCAAGATGACAACAGGACTCCTAGGTGATTCCAACAGGCAGAATGGAATCAACATGTCTAAGTCTAACATTAATACCTTTGGAATGGCAGACCCTGTTTGGTTCTCCTCCAAGATCCAGGCCACCTGAGTGGGCAGAGAGCTGAGTGGGCTGAGACAGAGAACTCCACCCTCTGCTGACCACAGAGAGGCAGGGCTGGCTTTGGGAATGGGCCAGGTATCTGTTTCCCGTTTTCATGGCTCTGACGTGTCACATCCCTGCCAACATTATATGGAGTCAGAAGGTTTTCTTCTTCCATCATTAAAAAAAAAAAAAAAATTGAGGAGCAACAGGGGGCCTGATAGAAGAGGAAAAAAAAATTCACACATTCACCCCTGTGAAGAAAGAAACGTGTCCATTCTTGTCTTTTCCCCTGCGGGACTCTTACAGTGTGGGGGCTGGGCATTAACTGGACCTCCCTCATAGCAGCTGAGAAAGACAACGCTGGTGGCTGGAGTTGCAAAGGAAGGGGTGAAGAATGAGGAACATTTATGGGGGATGCGTGCCACTTTCAGACTTGGGAGGTTAAGGGAAGGGCTGGAGAGGGTGACAGTCTACAGCCACCATCTTCCAGACGCCAAGGGGAAAGCAAAACAAAATCAGGAACTCGAGACAAATTGTCTTTGCTGTCAAGGCCAAGCATCTGACTTGGACGCTAATGTGGGGAGAAAATGGATGTTGTACAGAGCCCTCAAAAACAATGACTTCCATGGAGAAGCGTCTTGTTCTTACTCTAGACAGCACCGCTGAGTGCCACTATACGAAGAAACGCGGAGACGTTGGGGGTTGTAATTTTTCTTTGTGGCTAATTAGCTTCTTTTCTTGTTAGTCACTTATGTCTATAGTTTTCAAAATATAGTTTGAACGGAGAAAAATCTGCATTCCTACTGAGTTAATTCTATAACAGCAACTGTACTGTACCTCAGGTACATTTTTCTTAAATTCCCGGCGGAGTTCAATTAAATGTTTATGAGAATGTTCACTCTCCTCCTGCCGTGCAGACAGCTCGGAAGCGACGGAATTAAGCTCCTTCTGGAACAATAAAAAAAAAAAAAAGGAGAGAGAGAAAAGAAAAAGATTTTTTTTCCTCCTTTTCCTTTTTAATCATTGTACAAAACAGCATTCCAAACAAGTTTTCTTAACTTACAAAAAAGCTGAGAAAAGACAGGATATTGACTCCTGGCACAAATGAATAATTTACGAAACTGGGGATGCAACCGAAAAAAATCCAGGACAGCTTTTTTGCTTGTCAGAAGTCAGGCCAGATCAATACTCTCCTATAAAGTTGGGTGGAGTTGTTTTTTTTCATTTCTTCCTTACGCCTCTGCCCCACCTCTTAAATTTCCAAGGGAGTGATGGCATAAGCTTGTCAGTAACTGTAGAAAACATCTCCAAACCGTGTCAAAATAGTAAAGTGCGGCATATTGTATGGGCATATTATAGTGTAAGAAAGTGCTGTCGACAGCTTTCATATATCAGAGGTGGGAACTGTTCCAACTATGACTTACTCACACTTAAGGGTTCATAAATACGCCTTTTAAGATATAGATGGCTTTTTAATTTCAGTAGATTTTGGAAAAATGAAGGTGCCAATAAGAAGCAAGATGACCTTTTGTGTATCCTGCAGTAAATCATTTAAGGTTCACTTCAAGTATAAGAAATATTTCATTGAAGACTGCTGGATTCAGAGCAAAGGATTGGAAGCAGCCTTGCCTGCTTATGTGCAATGAAGGTTTCAGACCAGGTTTTTACAGGATGCACCAAGGAGGGAGAAAAAGAGTGAGGCATGGAAGTGGGGGACGCTCCGGCTCACACATGACAGACAATGTCTGCTGGTCGTACATGTATATTTGATCACCCCTCTCGCAGCTTTCTTCACTTTAACGGTGGCAGTTTCACAAGGGGAGTACAATTCACCATGAGTTGTCATGGATTTCATTTGCATAATTCAAGAAACGCTCTGTTTATGTGGTCTGCTGCTTTCTTGCACCATCCCGAGATGGGCTTTTTTCTGGACCATAACTCGAGGAGCATTTCTGTATATATCACCCGATTATATTTGCAGCAATCAAGCCCCATAATTTCCTAAATCCGGTGATGCAATAAATTTCTGCAATCAGATTTATTAAAAACACACATGCAGATGCGAGAGTGTATTTCGAGGGTGAACTCTTTAATCTAACATATGTATGACGAGGCCTGGTACCGTGTTGAAAGACCCCATTTGTCATCGCTAATACGCATTCATCTTGCACACACAATGAAACACTTTTACCATTAGATAATGAAATAAAAGTACTATTAACCCGCTGCAAATCCTTTTCCCTCTAAGAGACAAAATGCATGGTAATTGTCTTATATCATGTCTGAGAGTCGGTAAATCTGCTCAATAGCAGTTCACCATAGCACCATAAACCTCATACCCACTGGAGGCTGGAGCATCTACCCTAAACCCAGAATAAGTACCTCTGCCTATGAAGCTTTTGGGAGAAATCAGCGAAGGACTTTCTATTTCTGGAGAAATGTCTAACTTCTTTGGAGAATCATGAGACTAGAAGGGAGACTGCTAAGTCACTTCAGTCGTGTCCGAATCTGTGCGACCCCATAGACGGCAGCCCACCAGGTTCCCCCGTCCCTGGGATTCTCCAGGCAAGAACACTGGAGTGGGTTGCCATTTCCTTCTCCAATGCATGAAAGTGCAAAGTGAAAGTGAAATCGCTCAGTCATGTCCGACTCTTAGTGACCCCATGGACTGCAGCCTACCAGGGTCCTCCATCCATGGGATTTTCCAGGCAAGAGTACTGGAGTGGGGTGCCATTGCTTTCTCCAGAAGGGAGAAGGTCCAGGCAAAAAAAAAAAAAAAGCTTTAAAATA
>NW_011494732.1:8158701-8195705 GCF_000754665.1 Bison bison bison | reverse complement strand
TCCTTAAAATAGAGGGGCAAGAGACTTGGAAGTGTGGTGCTCTCCAAGGTTCTGAAATCAACTCTATGCCAGAGCGCTGGGTGCACCAACTCCAAGGTACAGGGACTTCTAGTCCAAACGTCCCAATGAATTATTGAGCCAGGTAAGGGACAAGGTGTCATGGGAGAGGAGAGAGAGAAGACAGCAACAATTTCTGACAGTCTACCAAGGTGATAGAGAAAATAAGGAGATTTCTGGTTTATCATCATTTAAAAATAACTGCAGTTTCCAATGAAGAAACCATGTGACTGTGACCAAAATATCAAATGACTAGGGAAAGATCTGTGTTTGCAGCAATAAGACTGATCAAAGGTAGACAAAACCCAACTAGGTGGTGCAGCCAGGTGGATAGACCCTCATTTGGCAGGAGGGAAGGAACCAGAATGTCATGGTCAACTGGAGTTGTGGCAGGATGCTCACAGTTTTCCTTAGTTTTTCTCATCTGTCTTGAAGATAAAGGTGTGATTTTTACATTGCTACAGGACAAACAGGACTGAGACTTGGGTGAACATCACAATTTAGAATGATGATATATCTGATACAATGTTCTTATCTCTGGGATACTAACTCTCCCAGCATCCCAGCAACCTCATGGGGGTTGATCTTTGACTCCTTATTTAAAACATCAAACCCAGGTTCCAAAAGGAAATCTCAGAGCAGGGTAAGTCCAACTGTCTGATGTGCTGTACCAGACAAGGACGCCGTACAAGTGCACTAGCTCCCTCCGCCCTAACCGCCCAGGCTGTCAGTGGGTACGAAACTGTCTGCTGCATGCATTCTGTAGACAGAGCGGAGTGAGACTGGATGTGGAACATCAGTAGGCCTCCAACTCCAGCCCCAGGCAAGCCCAGCTCTTGGTGTCTTTGCTGTTCATCCCTAGAGGAGCAGATGATGTGTCTGATGTCCACGTTCTTCTCAACATTGTCTTACATCTACGTTCATCTTTCAACCCTGAATTCTTGCCGCTTTTCTATGGTAAGTACACTAACAACAACAACAATAGTAAATAATCATCGTGCTTTGTGCTAAGTCGCTTCAGTTGTGTCCAACTCTTGGCAACCTGATGGACCGTAGCCCACCAGGCTCCTCTGTCCATGGGATTTTCCCAGGCAAGAATCCTGGAGAGGGTTGCCATGCCCTCCTCCAGAGGATTTTCCCAACCCAGGGTTCAAACTCACGTCTCTTATGTCTCCTGCCACTAGCGTCACCTGGGAAGCCCAAATAAATAATCATAACCATCACTTACTAGGTCGTTACACATACCAGGCATCACGCTAAAGCTCCTTATATACATCATCTCATGCGGTGGACACACTAACATTTTGTAAGTTGATTCAAGCAAGGACTAAGAAACAAATTATAGTCCTAATAATTCAGGTGTGGATTATAAAGGCAAAATTAAAATGTCCTGCTCTTCACTGGGCTTCTGTTCCTTCCTCACTAGCTGGAGGATGTTCAGGGAGCTGTTTTTAAATGTTATAAACATGTAAAGCATCAAGCACATTACTAACTGTTCAACAAGTGTTGGTTGATATTAAACTTAGATAAACTGAGAGCTCAGAGAACAATCCCCTAGATCAGTGATTCTACGAGTTCTGGATTTCACAGGTTGGTAAAAATCTCACACCCCTTGTTGTTCTTGTCAAGTTGTGTCTGATTCTTTGCGACCCCACGGACTGCATCATGCCAGGCCACCCTGCCCCTCACCAACTCCTGGAGTTTGCCCAAGTTCATGTCCACTGAATTGGTGATGCCATCCAATCACCTCATCCTCTGTCATCCTCTTCTCCTTGTGCCTTCAATCTTTCCCAGCATCACACCCCTGCCCCCAAATAAAAAGATGACACAGTATTGCCAAGTTTCACTCTAACAGGCAAAGAAAATAAAAAACCACTCCATCCCACCCTAAAAGACAAGACTACTTAAACATTAACAAAACAAGACGGCCAATGATAGAATTGATAAGTCTTTTAAAATAAACGTATTTAAATTAAAAAAAGCTCAAAGCCCTGTATTTATTTTGAAGGAATATAAAAAACTCTCATAAACATAAACCAGCACCCGTCTGAAGTTGAGTTTTAGAAATAAGTGTCTGAACTCCCAGGCACATACACAGCTTGCAGGGCCTCTTTGATGACCAAGCAGAACTTGGGATCCTCTGCCACCCGGCCCCCAGCCCCCAGCCCTAGGGGAGCCATGATTAACACAGCCCCAGACTTTGGGCCAGGCCCAGGCGGGGAGAAGACTCATCTGATTAACCGGCCATCAGCAGCAGACAGACAGCCCGGAGCCCGGCGCAGACCATTCAAATAATGATCATCATAAACAGCCCATTTGCAACTAAAAAGAAATAATTTTAATGAGCTTGGAGCAGATGATAGATGCAGCTGAGGCTTGGGCCAGTGTGCAGAAAGAAAGGAAGCCGGGGCTGAGCTGCATCCAAGACTAGGAGCAGCAGGAAGAGGCTGGGGTAAGGGAAGAAGGGCTCTTCTAATGGAACCTACGTCTCTGCTGCTTGTCTACACGAAACGCCCACTGTCTGGGAAGTGCTCTTAACTCTGAGAGGGTCTGCCATCACCTTGCTGGGCAACCTTGGAGCTTCCCAGGCACACAGGGTCTTGGAACATATGAGCCAGAAGGAAGTTTTGAGGCTGTCCAGTTCATCGCTGCCTGAACTTCAACCATACACACCACTCTGCATGCATTCTGCCATATTGATATTCCACATGAATTAAACAAAGTCCTTGGTATTTACATCCAAACTGATTAATTTCTTTGTTTTTGCATAACTTTAAATTCAATTTTAAGCTCAAATTTCTTACACCCTTATATACCTTGTTCAGATAGATACACAGAATATTTATGCTCCAAGCACCTTGGAAGGCTCTCCGTACCCTCTCCTAGTTAGTACTCCCTAAATGTAACCATCATTCTGACCCTAGCATCATAGATAAATTTCGCCTGTTTTTGACCTTTACATAACAACCGCTTCTTTTTTTTTATCCTAAATAAGTACATTTGAAAAGGAAATTCTTTTTATCACTAGAGGACCCGATGCCATGAACAGATGGTAGTCTTTAAAAGTACAATGAAAACAAAGCATTGCTGTTTGTCTTTGTTATAAACGGAGGTTGGCAAGTGCTAGGAAAGTGTTAAAGGGAAAGACTTTCTTCTTGTTCGAATGAGAAGGAATGGATGACCACGGAG
The DNA here is from genome assembly GCF_000754665.1 of Bison bison bison. Taxonomy (NCBI): domain Eukaryota; kingdom Metazoa; phylum Chordata; class Mammalia; order Artiodactyla; family Bovidae; genus Bison; species Bison bison. Next base: position 8,192,459 of record NW_011494732.1, on the reverse strand, counting down.
AAGGGATGACCAATGCTCCTGACACAAGCCGATCCCTTCTCGTGTCAGGTCTGCTGCTGCTAAGTCACTTCAGTCGTGTCCGACTCTGTGCGACCCCATAGACGGCAGCCCACCACGCTCCCCCGTCCCTGGGATTCTCCAGGCAAGAATACTAGAGTGGGTTCCATTTCCTTCTTCAATGCATCAAAGTGAAAAGTGAAAGTGAAGTCTCTCAGTCGTGTCCGACTCTTAGTGACCCCATGGACTGCAGCCTTCCAGGCTCCTCGGTCCATGGGATTTTCCAGGCAAGAGTACTGGAGTGGGGTGCCATTGCCTTCTCCCCATGTCAGGCCTACCTGCGGTCATCCCATGTCCCGTCAGTGGAGGTATGTCTGACATTTCAGCTAACATGAATTGAATCTGATTCTCCCATTTTCGAGATGAGGAAACTAAGGCAAAAAACCTTACATTACCTGCCCAGGCTGCATAGCTGGTTAAGAGGCTGGTTTTCCTCAGAGGGAAGGATGGCTCTTGGGTGGTGAAGGAAAACTGGTGGTTATCTACGGGGCCAGAAAGGAAACAGTCTCTGTTCAACTGTGTTTCCCCAACCAGGAAGAATCTGGAATCTTACAAGAATAACTAGTTTTGAAAGAAATTTAACACAGGATCTTGACCTGAAGTGTCAGTGAGGCATAAAGCTTTGAGCTAGATGCATGCTTCTATAGGGGAGACACATGTAAGACGCACAGGGGCTTCCCTAGTGGCCCAACTTGCAGTGCAGCGGGTGTGGGTTTGGTTCCTGGCTGGGGAACTAAGATTCCACCTGCTGCGGAGTAACTGGGTTACTGCGACTAGAGAGCCCATATGCCACAACAAAAGATTTTGCATGACGCAACTAAGACCCGACGCAGCCAAATAAATTAAAAAATATATATATCCTTTAAAACAGCAGTCCCTAACTTTTTTTGGCACCAGGGACCAATTTCAAGGAAGATAATTTTTCCACGGACCGGGGCATGGAGATAGTTTCGAGATGATTCAAGCACGTTACACTTATTATGCACTTTCTAATCTAATGCCGCCACTGATCAGACAGGAGATACTGGTCTGCAGCCCGGAAGTTGGGGACCCCTGCATATGCATATTAGTCCCCCCAGCATGTGCTCACACTCTTCTCAGCTCTAAAGACACCCCTACACTCAGACAATATGCCCCTAATACCAACTCTGCGAAGAGATCTTCTAAAAATGACGCAGTGATTGTTAGGGATTAGGGGTTAAGGAAGCAAGGACCTCAGTTACTCCTTTACTTTGAAGGGGTTGAAACGGTTCTTCAGCATGTCCCTCCCCTGCTCAAAATCTATCTCTGGCTCTCCACTGCTCTAGGACAATCGCCACACTGCCCATCTGGGTGCCACTGGGTCCCTAGTCCTTCCCCCATCTTCCCATCTCTTTGTTTCCTTCCCAACCAGACTGAATTCCTTGTGTAAACCTAAAGGCAGCAGGGTCTCCCAACTTCTTGGCTCAACACACTTAATTCCTTCAGCTCTGATGACCTCACTCTTTCTTTGCAGTTGATCTTTCTCATTCTTTGTGCCTTGGCTTAAATGTCTCCTCTTCCAGGAAGGCTTCCTGGATCCTCCTCTCCAAGTCTGGGCATCACCTTTGTGCCCCTGTTATTCCTTTCTGATATCTGCCACCAGATTTTATTTTTAAAGCCCTAGAGCCTTTTCTCCACATGAAACTTTAAACAGACATTCCTTATAGAAAATAGCTCATGGCTAAAACGTACGCTGTCTATATATATGCTAGTATTTATGGACTGTGCTAAGCAATTTATGTATATTATCTCCTGTAAGGATATATGGATGAAGTGGCAGTTGAGATTCCAGGCCAAGTCTGGAAAAAAAGGATGACCAGTGATTATGACTTTCAATACAGTCACCAACTGCCCCCAACACAAACCTGGAGCTCTGCTTTCTCTTTACTGCAGGGAGATTAAACTAGAGATGTTGTACATTCATCCATCCACCCACCCACCCACCCATGATCTCCAGGGTGCTGGGCATTAGGTAAGAGAAATGAAAACAATGAATCAGATACTGTCTATATCCTCCAAGATCTCTGAAACCAAATAAGACAAGTTAGGGCATAAGTAGTTCTGGTAAAAAGGACAAAGGACATCCAATTAAGACATCAACTCCAGAGCAGAGGTGGAGAAGAGTGAAACCCTGAATTACGCCCTGAACTGCCTCTGTGTGGGTATGGAAACTGATGGGGCAAGGGAGAGGTACGTGTTTTACCTACTTCTACTAGTTAAATCCAGTCGTTATGTGGTTCCCAATTTGGGCAGGGGCTGCTAGGGCCTAGTATGTTACCCAGGCTGGAAGCCCTTTATCCAACATCCATCCTATCACCCAACCAACCATTCATTTATCCACTCATTTCACTCATCCATCCATTCATCCATCTATCTAACAGATCATCTATCTTCCAACTGATCATCTATCCAACTGATCATCCAACATCCATCTATCCAATCACTCACACCCAACCAGCCATCAGTCCATCATCCATCCATCCATCTAATCACACACCCATCCACCCATCCATCTATCTATTTATCCATCCATCCATTCCCATCTAATCATCCAACCAAATCAGTTCTGTCCCAGGTACAGTGCTAGGGTCTAGTATACAGAAATTAACCAATACAGCCCTTGTCCTTGAGGAATGTACAGTGCAGTGGAGGTGACAGGTCAATTCCAACTCCGTGTGTCTAAGTACAACATGAAAAGTACAAATAAAGCATGATGGGGGCACAGAGAGCAAGGTGACTTGCTGTGATTGGCATAGTCACCAAGGTGGGAACATGTGACCTGAGTTCAGGGGATGAGCTGGTTAAGAAGCTAAGCATCCCACACAGAGGAAATGAGATTATTGTGACAGCCCGCTAACTGGACTCTTCGTTCCTGCCTTTAGTGTTTTTCTTAACATGTATCACTATCAAATACACTGTGTGTTTTATTTACTAGAATGAAAACTCCAAGATAGCAAGACGGAGATTATGGTGCTTCTTATCCTCAGTGCCTAGAATAGTTTCTATTTTTCACATAGTAGGCACTTTAGAAATGCTTGTTGGTCAAATGAATGAATGATATGTGTCAGAAGCCCTGAAACAGCCTACTCTATCTGGGGAACAATGATAATATTCAGGGACCACAGACCTGTGTCCAAATTCTGGCTCTGACTCCCTCACTAGCAGTATGACAAGATATTCAACCTTAGTTTCAGTGTCTGTAAAACGGGGATAAAAATTTGTGCCCAAAGGGTTACTGAGAAAATCTCTTGAGAACCAGACTGTAAGTAGGTAAAGTGCTTGGCACAGTGTCTTAGGATCTTCAGTGTTCATACTCTTTTCAATGGTATCTCAGTCCTTATGGGTGAGGACTGTGCCCGTTCTGTTCACAACTGTAGCCACCAGTTCTAACTAAACACCAGTTGCATGAAGGCACTCAAAAAACACTTGAGAGTGAGTGGCTGTTAGTAGATATAAGCATGAGAAGCGCTCTGTGGCAGGAGCAAGGTGGGGTCCTCTATGAGGGGCCAAACAACCCACGCTGCATCTCAGGTCCATGGAACCATTCCGGGCTTTGCCATCAGAGTCTCAGGCTAACACCGAGGAGGGTTTCTGGGGATGCTGTTGGGCATGATGGGAATGTCACCTTCAGAGTGGCCCTAGAGATAGGCCCTAGACGTAGCCCTAGGGGGCTGAGGGATGACCTGGGACAAAGGGCATATGCTGGCTGGCCATGAGCAAGAAGACAAGACGGATGGCTCTGTAGCCTGCTGAGATGGATAACTGAGCCTCGGCTGAGAGACAGACTGGGTTACCAGAGTCATCCATCACTCCCTGTATCGTATGTAAATTTCAGATGCCAAGATGTATTGGGCCAATTATCTGACAGCCAGGGCAAGGGGCGGTGCCTATGAAAAACAGCTCTTAGCCAAGCTGGCTTTACTGAATTCCATCAGCTGGGCTGGGGTGACAGACAGTTCACATTTGGGTCACAGAGCCCATTGACAGGACTGTGGCCAAACCATGAGGCCTGGGTGTGTGGGTGAGGCTGCCAACAACTTCTAAGCAAACTCCCAGTGCAGTGATAATAACAACGGTATAATAACTGTCCCACAGAGGGTTTTCTAGGTCCATGTTAACTGGCATACAAAGGTTCATTTAGTTTTCCCAGCAGTGCTTGGCATGCAGTGGATGCTCTAGAAACATCTGCTGAGGGAGCAAATGAATGGTCCTGCGATGCAGGTTCCATTTTACACGTGGTACCTGTGGAGAAACAAAGCCACTTGCCAAGATCACACTTTCTTTGGGATTCTTTCCTCCAGATGCTCATGGGGCAACCTTTCCCTGACTTGTGTGTTCCAGACAAGGACTTATGTGGCCTGAAGACCAGGAGCACGGCTGGGCCTGGTCTGTCTGTCTGTCCACCTGTCCATCCCTCCATCCGTCCACTCGTGCAGTTACTCAATGATAGTTTAAATGTCTACAATGCTGCCCCAAACAAGTCAGACCCAAGTCCTGCCTGCACAGAGTATTCGGTCCCGTAGGGCACACAGACAATTAAAACTGTGGCCCACCAGACTTCCCTCGAGGCTCCCAAAGTTCTGGTTTCATTGTCAATTTTCTTGTAGCTGGAGGCAACCCAGAGCCCACGCTGGGCAGGCAGAGTGGGTTCGAGTCCAGACGTTCTTACTTACTGGCTCTGTGAGTCTGGGCAGACCCCTGGCCTCTCTGCACTGAGGATTTACTGCTGTAACATGGAGTCATGGCATGTCTTCCCTCTCGGGGTGCAGGCGGGGTGACAGGCCTGTGGCCAGCAGGGGGTCCAGGGTGCAGGAGGTGCTTGGGTGCTCAGAGGCCACAGCCAGCCCTGAGCCCTGAGGAGGCAGCAACCCTCCCTGCCCTGGTACTGGGCTGAGCCCAGGGCTGCCGTGTGGATGCTGCTCTCACCAGCAAACCCTGGCGGCTTGATTCACCACTTCTCACCCTCTCTGCCGCTACCATCTGGGTGACCAGAGGCGCCTCCGCAGCGGGCGCCCCACTGCGGCCATCGCCTGTACCGCCCCCCCCACCAGCAGCCACAGGCATACTGTCAACCCCAAGGCACATCGTGTCCGTCCTCTGCTCAAAACCCTTCCATAGCTGTCCCCTGACTCAGCATCAAGGCCAAACTGCTCATCTCAATGTCAAGGGCCCACAGGACTTATTTCTGTCCTTACTTCCTTCTACTCTCCTCAGTCATTCGCCAGCCACACAGAATCTTTGCTGGCTCCTGAACACATGTAGTACATTCCTGCCACAGGGCCTTTGTAGTGGTTGTTCCCTCTGTCTGAAATACTGTATTTTTTTCATTCCACATGGGTCTTTTTCTTGCCTCCTCCGAGTCTCAGCTCTTACACCATCTTCTCACCTACCATCCTATTTAAAAAAGCAAGCAAGCACCTCCTCCTACCTCACCTGCTCTTCTCTCTGCTTATTTCTCTAAATGGCAGTTGTCATCAACGCATTTAAGTAGTTACTGCCCTATTTATTTATTGCCTTGAGTGTCAGCTCCAGAAGGACATGGGCTTTGTTTGTTTGGGTCACTGCTGTATCCCTGATGCTCGGTACAGAGTAGGTGCTCAACGTTTGTTGAATGAAAGAATGAATGTATGAATAAAGGAAAAATGAAAGACATGCTGGCCAAGCCCAGCCCCAGCCCTCTCCCCTCAGCACTTGCACCCCCATTTCCAAGGTCCCACCCCCACCCCCAAGCATCAGCCAGGAAAACAAGCCAGTTCCTGCTGCAGGCGGGACCTGGAGGTGGCTGTCCTTGAGAGAGGATGCCAATCAAACGCCTAATTATCTCGCCACGAACCCGGGAGCCACATCCGATCACTTCCTCCCGCCCTTGATTGCTGCTTTATATCCTGGAGTTCTCAGATGCAAAACCTTGCCGGGAAAACAAGGTAGTCCCGCCCCCACTCTGGTGGCCGCTGCGGCCAGGGAGCCCACTATCTCCTCTCAGTGCTCACACAACTGGTCCAGCTGGGTGAGCTGGCCGGGCAGCTCCTCTCTGTGCTCTTCCCTCTCCTTTGTTATAAAGGGGGAGGGGTCACACGAAGAATCACTCAGTCACTCATTTCAGTGTTTACTGAACACCTACTATGTGCCACGCCCTTGCTAGGTGCCACAGTGGTGCTTACGCATCATATCCCAGGAACTAACTGGTAACTTTTCATGGTTGGCCTATTGGCCTAGCTCCTCTTTTAACCCCTTTTGCAGGCAGGGAAATCAAGCCTCAGAGAGATGTTAACACTCATCCAAGATTGTTATCAATCAGGCAAAGGCAGACCTGGGCCTTGTAACCTGGTCCCCTCTTCTCCAAACCATGGCACCGATGCCAAAGTTTGTGCCATTCTAACATGATTTCTCAGAATAGCCTCTTTTTTTGAAGTGCAGGAGCAGACTGAGCATTGGAAGAAGCTCTGTGGCAACCTTAGAAAGCTCTGGAAAAATTTACTGCTGTACAGGGCTAAGGTATACAATCCAAGTGGGGAAGAAAGTGCCTGCTGTGTGCTAGATGAGGGTCTAGGGGCCTCAAGCAGCTCAGTGGTGGAAGAGGATGATCACACATACCGTTCGCGACATGTCCTGGGGGAAGTGCACTGGGAGAGGGCTTCAGCTAACAGGAGAATATGGCACCAGCACCTGGGAGAAGCACTGGAGGAGGAAGGAGCCATGGGCAAAGGCGTGGAGGCAGGGGAGTGGCTGACCACCTAGACGCACAGTAGGAATTCATGTGGATTTGGGTTGGAAAGCCATGAGATCAAGGCAAGAAGGAATTGGTAGCCACAGAGGACTGCTGAGCAGAAGAGAGGCGCTTGCTTCGGGCAGCTCTGGGAAGCCTCAGGGGCAGGGGAATGAGCCTGGAGGCCGGGAGAACAGAAACACCACCTCCTGCTATGCATCAAGTGGGTGAACGTGAATGGGGGCAACAGGCAGGAGAGACAGGGGGTGGATTTTAGGGACCCATTGGAAAGAAACTAATGCCATTTGGCAACTGGGAGGATCAGCCAGAGAAGTTGTTTTTCTAAAAAAGTCCTTCAAACTCAAAAAAATAAATATTTCTTTTGCCTGCACTGGGTCTTAGTTGAGGCTCACAGGATCTCTGTGTGGCATTTGGGCTTCTTAGTTATGGCAGGTAGGATCTAGTTTCCCGACCAGGGATCAAACCTGGGCCCCCTGCACTGGGAGCACAGAGCCTTACCCACTGGACCACCAGGGAAGTCCCAACCAGAGAAGGTTGAGGGTAAGATGGAGGAAAACCCTCAAATGAGGGGCAGCGGCAGGCCAAGGAGGGCTCCACCCCAGGAGTCCTCGGGTCCTCCACCACTTATCCCCTGATTTGCTGTTGATGTTGGCAAGTGCCAGTCCTCCAGCTGCCCACAGTTTCATTGGTTAAATAAGAGCCAGGCTGTCGGAGCAGTTACTGAGAGGACCTGAGAAATCTGTAGCTGCAAATTCTCCCTGAACAAATGGGAGGAATTAGTGTTTAACAAATGCCCTGTGCAAACTAGTTTGTAAGCGTGAAGATAAACATTTTTAAGGACAAATATTTTGTAGGGGTCACGAGGAGGAAAAGGGAGCCAGAGTTCACACAAAAAGCTCCCCTTTCTGCTGCTGTTCCTAATCCATGGGGACACACCCCTTAAGACCAGTCCTCACTTGGATGCAACTCCTACACCGCGGCTCTCCTTTCTAGCGTTGGAAGACATCTGCTGAGTGATGCCATCTCCAGGAAGAAGTCCCACACTGAATAGGGGTTGCCCAGGCAGGGTCGCCTGTGGGTCCCTAGTAGCCTCCTACTAATCAGATGACCCCACGCCTGAGTCCCTTGTCCCAGCCTATCACCAACATCTCCATAAAAAGTCTAATTGGCTGCTTCCTGTCCAGGGTGCGCGTCTTATTTCACACCAAATTGTGTAAGGTCCTCGATATACAATTCTTCTGCTTCCAGTGAAATGGAGGGAAGGGAGGAGGGAGAGGAAGAGGAAGACTACATTTCACTTTTGAATCAACAGCCCTTTTCGTCTACATACATTTTATTAAAATGTTCATCACCCACATTATGTGCATTTCCCACAGAGCTGACTTTAATTACCTGAAGCTGTACCCAGGGCCCTGCCTGCCTTGGTGGCATAGTAAATAAAGTGACGGACAGGAAGGCCAACCTGACAAGGTACTGCCCTGACCAGGAAAGTTCAAGGACAAGACACTAACCCTTTCTGCAAAAGGGGATGTCCTTTTCTCTCCCCAAACCACGAAAGGCCATGTCCCAAAACAACACAGGCGAGACCCTTCTCTCCAAATGTTCTCTCCCCAGATCCAAAGAGACGTTCATCTCTCCATTTGGAAGCGTAACAGAATTTCCCCCTACCTATGGACACACACAGTCTGAACAGAATTGAATTTTACTGTATTTATTGACTAAGGGAAAACTGGAGAATGACAAACTGGCCTATCCTGGACCAGAGACTTTCTTTCTGCAGAGCCTAAAGAGGCCCAGGACACAGGATACTCATTTTCCCAGTCTATGGGCCTATGGAAAGACTGAGGAATGCGGGCTGGGTTCCAATCCTGATTCTTCCACTCTCTCTAGCTGGAAGATCTTAATGCCTGAGCCTCAGTTTCCTGATTTGTAAAATGGGGATGACGCTCGTGAGCAACGTCTCAGCTGGAGATGCAGACTGGACTTCAGGCTGAGCTACCTAGAAAGAGGACTAAGGAACAGTGCAGATTTCAGGGAGGGCAGCGGCTCTGCAGCCCTGGGTCCAAGCTTCCCTGTTTCTTTTGTGAGCTCTGATCTGGCCAAGACACAGCCCTTCCCCAAGCCTCCGTTTCCCCACTTGCAGCAAGAGGATAATACTAATAAGAAGAAACGAATCCCAGGCACATCTTACTCTTAAATACCTCTAACTGTCCAGAAATAATAACCGCCCCTGCCGCCGCCTTCGTCCAAGCTGCCATCATCCCTCGCCTGGACTATTTCCGGGGCCTCTTTCCTTCCCTCCCAGCTCCCACCCTTACCTGCTACAGTCCAATTTCCAGGCAGCAGCTGGAGTGTGCTGTTCAAAACATGAATCAGCTCCTGCCTCTTCCTAGCTTGAAACTCTTCCATGATTTATTTGCCTTGGGCTTAAGGGTGGAATCCAGTCTCCCCCACGACAGCCTACAGGGTGCAGCCACTGCTCAAGGTTCCAGTTTAGGTGTGCTGGACATCTCTCCCCAAACCTAAGCATTCCAGACGCTCTGACGGCTCCTGTCCCTCAACATGCCAGCCTCTCTTCCACCCCTTGGGGCATCTGCCCAGTTTCCTTTATCTGCAATCCCTTCCCATTCTCTCAACTCTGGCACTCCCTTAGTGAGGGTCATGCTTGCCCCTACTCCAAACTCTAAAGGACATCCACCCTCTCCTTGCTCCTGTTTGATAGAGCATCCATCAGCATTTACATAGACAAAGGAAAACTAAAAGCTCCAGGAGGGCAGGACTTGTGTCTCTCTTGTCCAGCACCTGGGTCCGTGCCTGGTGTAGAGGAAAGCTTAATTCTTTGAATGAGTATTCACTTCACTGAATTTCTCTGCACATCAAATGAATATAAAGCACATGAAGAGACTTTGATAGCTACAAATGCTTCACACAAATAAAACAAAAATAACAATTCCTTAAGAATAGAAATATTAATACCTTATTTTGGAGGCAGGAATGAGTGAGAATAAAGAGGAAAGAAAGAATGAGAATAAAGAGGAATGAAAACAGAAAAGTAAGGGTGGGAGAAAATTCAGGATTAATGAGATGGAACTATTGAGTTCCCCACCAGAAGACAGTTTGGGGTGTTCTCCCACCACCCCTGGGAGGCTGCATTGCTGCCTGACAAGTTAGCCTGTCCTGATAGTTCAGAGCCTGTTGTTGTTTAGTCACTAAGCCATGGTTGACTCTTTGTGACCCCATGGATTGTAGCCCGCCAGGCTCCTCTGTCCATGGGATTTCCCACGCAAGGACACTAGAGTGCATTGGCATTTCCTTCTCTAGGGTATCTTTCTGACCCAGGGATTGACCCTGTGTCTCCTGCATTGGCAGGTGGATTCTTTACTGCTGAGCATTACTTGGATGAAAATTCATTCACATTTTAAAGCCACATTCTTAACTGTGTAAACCTAAGTTGTGGGGGTCCCTTCACGTGGACCTGGTCGGGGCTGGTGGTGGGAGGTGGTCCTGGTCTGGCTGACTCGGCCAATGCTCATCCATTCCACACCCACTTCGGTGACTGCCAACCAGCCCAGACCAGTTCCCGCTGAGATGAAGCAACGTGTTCAAAGGAGCGGAAAGCCAGCTCTTCCCTCACACAAAACAGGTCGCTGTTGACATTGAACCTGATGCTATTGTCAAACCACAATTTCTAAATTAGACTGTTTTTCTTTCCAGGAAACCTCATGCTGCTTACATCCCGCTCATCAACAAGCCGATGGCATTCCTTCCTTCCTTCATTCATTCGTCAAATAAGCAGCTGAGTGCCTATTCTGCGCCAGGCACTGTCGCAGGCACCTGAGATCCAGCAGCGGCTGCAGGAGACAAGGTCACTGCTTGCGTGGTGCTGAGTCCAGCACCTTATCTTCCACAGATGAAGGCATGGAGTCAGGGCTTACAAGGCATTTATACAGCCTTGGGGACTGGACAGAATAACAACAACAATAAAGATAACAATAAAAGAAGATGATACTTTTTTGCCCAGACTAAGAGGCAGATACCACGTTAGGGGATTTATGACCATTCTACTATAGATATAGAAAGTAGATCCATGAAGTCCTGGGACTAGGAGTGGAATAAAAAAGATATTTCTGGGGCAATGGAAATGTTCTAAAAATTGGATTATGGTGATAGTTGCACAGCTCCATAAATACTAAAAACCACTGACCTGTACTCATATAATAGGTAGATTTTATTGTACATAAATTATACCTCAATAAAGGTGCTTAAAAAAAAGTCAAGGGGCTTCCCTGGTGGTCCAGTGGTTAGGAATCCACCTGCCAATGCAGGGAACACAGGTTCAATCCCTGGTCTGGGAAGATCCCAAATGCCAGCCCACCCGCCTTGAAGCCTGTGCTCCGCAACAAGAGAAGCCACCAAAATGAGAAGCCTGAGCACCACAGCAAAGAGCAGCCCCCACTCTCCACAACTAGAGAATGCCCTCAGGCAGCAATGAAGACCCAGAGCAGCCAAAGAAAGAAATCAGGAGGTAGGGAAAGCTGTGTTCAGCTACCACATAAAGCTCATGCTAACTTTCTTTCCAGAGCCCTCTTCACCTTTGCACTGGACCATCATGACAAAAAGGAACACTTATAGACAAGGAACTGGGTGTCAAGTCATTGGGCTTCCCTGATAGCTCAGCTGGTAAAGAATCCGCCTGCAATGCGGGGGACCTGGGTTCGATCCCTGGGTTATGAAGATCCCCTGGAGAAGGGAAAGGCTACCCACTCCAGTATCCTGGTCTGGAGAATTCCATGGACTGTGTATAGTCCATGGGGTTGCAAAGAGTTGGACACGACTGAGCGACTTTCACTTCACCTGAGTGTCACTGGGTATCAGGCTCTGTGATCAGCATTTTACCTGAAGCGGTTATAAGTATTTCCGTATCACAGACGGCAAACCTGAGGGCTCAGAGAATGTGCCTCCCTGGCTCAAGGATGCAGCATGGTGAAACCAGGGTTCAAACCTGGGTCTGTCTGCCCTGCCTCTCACGGTCCAGAGGCTGCTGCACCCAGTTCTCCCAGCGATGCTAGTGGGAGCACAGAACAACAAACTCCATTCTGTGTCCTCGAAACCTCAAGTTAGTGGCTGGTGCTCCGTGCCAGTTCCTTGTGTCACCTGACAATCTGTTGGCCAGGATCCATGAGGTCAGTTTTAGATGATTTCAATTCTAAAGCAATGTTTAGTGTGTTTCTTTTTTTCCCCCCTAGGGGTTTATAAACTCTGTCTTTTCTGCATCAGGTTGAAACTTAGAATACAGGTTGTCAGCCAACATGCCAGGCATTTTTCTAAAAATAATCCAAATTGGTTAAGCCATTTTTAAGCAATAGAACAGTCAGGGGAGGGGGGAAAAAAAAAGTTGCTGGGCAGGAGGAGTGAGGAATTTTAAAGTGGTTTCAGACACTTTTTTTTTTTTTTTTGGAACAGCTTTAAAATAAAGGTCTTGTTTGGTTGAAAAGGACATGGACCAGTGGATGCAGGTACAGACCACGGAACAGTATGTGATTTTCCCTGGTGCCTCAGGCCTCAGACAGGGTCCTCAGGGTTGGCATTTCAACACTCCTGTGTGTGTGTGTGTGTGTGTGTGTGTGTGTTTCCAGAACATCTCATGTGGAGGGATGGAGAGGAAAGGACAAAGCGGGGAGGGGAGAGGGGGAACAGTAGAGATACAGGACTTTCTTTAGGAGCTGGGGGGACCTGGGAAGGGGAGACCCAAAGGGCAGACATACCAAGGCTGGAGTTTGCTGTGCTCTCTCTGGCAGGACCACCAGGTGCTGATGGTCTTCTCAAAATGGACCTGCCCCATAAAGTCAAACCCTTCTTTGAATGCACATTCATTCAATATGCTTCAAGCACCTACATCAAGGACCTGTTTCCAGCAGACCTCACAGAGCTTACAGGCGAGGGACAGGGTGATAGCAGGGGATGAAGGGGTGGGAGACAAGTGTCCCAGAGAAAGGGAGCAGCTATACTCAGCTCTGGCTCATTGGTGCCACAGAGAACTGTGGGCTCAGCAAGGCTGGAGGGTTTGATTCTACAGAAAAGCCTAAATCCAGATTTTTAATTTGAAAAGCTCCTGATTTTTAATTGTTGGCAACAAATTCAGATAAAAATTTAACAATGCAGTCTGTGCCAAACAAAACAGATTTACTGGGGGATTTGGACCCTGGCCTGCCAGTTTGCAAACTCCAGTCTAGCCTGTTAATTACAAGGGATGAAGAGAATAATAATAACAAGGATGGCTCACATTTGCAGTGTACTTATCATGTGCCTGGCCCATGCTAAACAACACTGTGAGGCGGGCAGTGCTATTATTGCCTTTTTTACAGAGGAGCACCTTGGGGTACAGAGAGATTAAGTCATTTGCTCAGGGTCACACAGCTGAGGTGGCAGGGCTGGATTCCAGCCAGGAGTCTGGCTCTAGAGCCTCGCTTTAACCAAGAGCCAATTGTAAGCTAGGTGGCCAATGGTACGACATATCCACGATGTCCTGTGGCACCAGAGACCCCTGGAGATGAGGGGTCCTTAACATGCCAGTTCATCACTCCCACCTCTTATAAATAGGTCCCAGAGAGGTTGAGGAGGCTGACAGCAGACTCCAGAATATAGGTTTCTCTCACTGGTCACTCCATCCTGGGACTCCCCTGGCCCAGATCTTCAGGAGGACCTGTGTTCTTCCCAGATGGGTGCCCACTGCCCACTGGAACCAGCTCCCCCAGCCCTCAAAGCCCTGAGGAGAGGGGGCAGAGCTGACTGCCCTCTAGCCAGCACGAGGTCCCCCAGCCTGGCTGGCGCACCACCCCCACACCTCCAGTTCCTTCCTCCCAGGATCCCAAACAAGGGAGCCTGTTCACAGCAGAGTGCTCGTTACCATTTGCATCCCGCCTTTATCCAGCAGATGTGCGGCCGTTACAATAGCGGGAGAGAAAATAGAAAGAAATTTCGGAATTTGTTCTCCAAAGATATTCAAATTAGTTAATCAAGGGGCTTCTTATTGCTTCTCCTCTTCCCCCCCAACAGCTATCCATGAGGATAATTGATCAGCTGCTAATAACTGATTACACTTCACAAGTGTTTTCTTATGCCCATTATCAGAGTGTTTAAAGACATTTTGTAAAGTTCTAATTATTTCAAATTGTTCCACTGTAGAAAATACCTTGGAACAGTCAGTCGTTGGCTGCGCCAGGGACGCTTTTGCTGGGTCTGAGGGTATTTGTAGGCACTGGTCAGAGGCCTGGGTAACTCCATACCCACCTCTCTCCCACTCCTGCCTCTCTCTTCCCTCCTCTCATCCATTCTCCACAGAATTACCAGGGCGCTGTTCTCCAACCACCATCCTTTAAAGACAACCCAGGTCCAAGCTCCTTAGCGCACACTCATTCACTCATCCACGCCTTCACTGTTTCATTTAACACAGCACTTCTCAAATTCTGTTATCTCAGGACCTTTCTGTACACTTAAAAATGACTGAGGCCCTCAAAGAGCTTTGTCTACATAGGTTATGAAAGTGAAAGGGAAGTCGCTCAGTCGTGTCCGACTCTTTGCGACCCCATGGACTGTAGCCTAGCAGGCTTCTCTGTCCGTGGGATTTTCCAGGCAAAGCGTACTGGAGTGGGTTGCCATTTCCTTCTCCAGGGGATATTCCCGACCCAGGGATCGAACCCAGGTCTCCCTGACCAGGGAAGCCAAAGGTTATAGCTTATAGCAATCAATATTTACCATGTTCAAAATTAAAACTGAGAAAATTTTATTTTTTATTTATTTTTTTGGCCCCACCGCATGCAGGATTTCAGTTCCCCAACCAGGGATCGAATCCATGCCCTCTGCAGTGGAAAGGCAGACCAGGGAATTCCCCAAACTGAGAACATTTTAAAGCACAAGCATATACATAAAGACACTCCATTAGCCATTGGGGTGATGACATTGTCACAGACCATGTAGCTTCTGGAAAATCCCACCATGCATTCTCTCACAAGGCACGTGTTAGATAAAAGCTGGGGCTCTGGGCTCTGGGGGTGCTGTAAGTGCAGGGGTGAAGCAGATAAGAGTTAATTCAGGCTGCAGAGGAGCACACGGACACGGGCGGCACACCCGCCTTCCTACCGCCTCCACTCCTCCCGGCTGCGGGCCTGGGGTCAGCCACCCTCAGAGGTGCGTTTTTATGAAGATACAAGGGATCTGTGGATCTGCTAGTAATGCCAGGCAGCTCTCTAGAGGCCCAAGAAAGATGAACTAATGTAGTAGCCAAAAAACATCAGAGTGGGGAAAGATGTCAAAGGACTATCAGGGTTAAGTGCACACCCTGGTTTGAGCAGCTGGGGTCATGGGCAGGGGCAGTGGAGGAGGAGTGTCCACCGTGAACATGGCAACAGTTCCCTGACCTAGGAAGGCCAGTGACAAGAGTGTGAGTGTGTAAATGAACAAGAAGCTCAAGAGATGATCCTTCCAGTGACAGACTCCAAGTTGGTTATGACAGGCAAAGTGGGAATCTCTGCCCTTAACCCTCTGCATTCCTAAGCGATAAACTGCATTAAAAAGAACAGGTAAAATAAAAGTAAACAGGTAAAGCCACAGAGTGGGAGAAGGTTTGTGCGATTTACCTAATAAAGGACTATATCTAGAATCTGGAAATCCTAGAACCTCAATGAGAAAAGGATAAATGACCTAATAGAAAAGTGAGCAAGAGGCTTGAAACCAGTGCCTCCCCAAAGAGGAGAGCCTAATAGCAAACAGCACATGAGAAGATGTTCAACCTCACTGTCATGAGGGAAATGCAAAGTTAAATCAGGAGACAGTTCTACATCCTCACCAGAATGGCTGAAATGAAAGATAATACCAAGTGCTGGTAAGGATACGGGGCAACTGGAACACACAGACTACTGGTGGGGTGTCCGTTAACATCTGGGAAAGCTACTTGGCAGTGTCTGTAGCCAGCAATGCCACTCCTGGGCACCAGCCCCAGAGAAATATGTTCACCAAAATAGAGCCTCACTATTCAAAGCATGGCCATGGACCAGCAGCACTGGCATCACCTGAGAACTTAGGACCCCCAACCCCCACCCAGACCTGGGGGTTCCCAGCCACCCAGAAACATCTCCTGTACTGGGGGTCCAAAGTGTAACAAGATCTCCAGTGATTCACGAGTACATTAAAGTTTGAGAAGCACTGGTTTGCCGTGTTTGTAGAAGCACTATTCATAATAGCCCCAAACTGGGAACAACACAAATGCCCATTAACAGTTGAATGGGTAAATAAATGTGCAATATATTCACCCAACAGGAATACTACAGGACAGCCAGGAGTATGAATGAACTTCAACAACAAACAACAATACGGATGAATCTTATAAAAGTAACATCGAGCAGAAGAAGCCACGTGCAGAAGCGTACACCCTGTCAGATCCCATTTACGTAAGGTACAGAGACAGACAAGACAAAGCCATGCAGGGGAGAAGTCAGGAAGAGTGCTTGCATGGGAGCGGGGCAATGGAAGGAGCACAGGAGATGTTTCTGGGTGGCTGGGAACGTTCTGTTTCTTGATCTCAGTGCTGGTTCCACGGGTGTGTTCAGTTGTGGCAAGTCATCGAGGGGCACCCTTACAATTTGTACATTTGTCTGAGTGGATGTTCAGTGGGGGAGGGAAGAAAGGAGAGAGAGAGACAGGAGAAGGAGGATCAGCTATTTTCCTTCCATCCAAAATACTCTTGGGGCTTCCCTGGTGGTCCAGTGGCTAAGACTCTGTGCCGCCAGTGCAGGGGGTCCGGGTTCAGTCCCTGGTCCGGGAACTAGATGCCACATGCAGCAACTAAGAGTTTGCATGCCACAGCTAAAAAAAGCCCACATGCAGCAAGAAGAGCGAAGATCCCCCACGCAGCAACTAACACCTGGTGCAGCCTAATAAATATATAATTTAAAAAAAACTCTGCAAGATACTCTTGAATCTACCCATGTCTTGCCATCTCTGCTGCCACCAAGCCCCCATCACTGCTTGCTGGCACTGATGCAGTAGTCAGTCATGGGTCTACTTCTGCCCCTCCTTCCCTATGATCAGTTCTGCCTTGGCACCTAAGGGTGCTTTCACAAACATGAAGCAGATCCCACTACTCCCAGGCTGAAAACTCAGCAGACTTTCTGCTGCCCCTGAGGCCTGGCCTATGCCAGCACCTGGCATACAGCGTGCCTGTCTCCTTGGGCAGAAGGAAAACAGCTTGCCTCCTCTCCCACTGCTTTCCCTCCCCATATTCCACAATCCTCTTCTTTCTCCACCATTTCTCACCTGCTTTTTATTTTTGATGTTGTGGATACTTCGTGATAGTAACCTATTTATTTGTTTTTAAAGTATTTTTATTTTTATTTCTTTTTCCTGGCCGCACCACACATCATGTGCGTGCATGCGTGCTAAGTCACTTCAATCTTGCCTGACTCTTTATGATCCTATGGACTGTAGCCCGCCAGGCTCTTGTCCATGGGATTCTCCAGGCAAGAATACTGGAGTGTGTTGCCATGCCCTCCTCCAAGGGATCTTCCAGATCCAGGGATCAAACCCTCGCCTCTTATGTTTCCTGCACTGGCAGATGGGTTCTTTACCACTGGCACCACTGCGAGGCATGTGGGATCTTATTTCCCTAACCAGGGATCCAATCTGTGTCCTCTGCATTGGGAGCACAGTCTTAACCAACGGACTGCCAGAGAAGTCCCAGCAGCCTATTTACTGAGGTGGAATATCCACTCAGAAAACTGCACACAGTAGGTGATCAATAAATACTTGCAAGAGAGGAGCTCAAGCACCCAAAGGCATATTTACCAAGCATCCCAGGCACCTCTTGACATTCAGCTGTCACTGATTTTAATGGCCGGGCCACAGTCTTACTGGCCCACTTAAAGTTTTGAAAATATGTCCTTGAGGGACACAGGAAAAGGAGACAGAAAGGCCAAGTTTAAAAATACTCAGTAAACTACTGGATCGATGGCTTTTAAGTTGTGGGGTGACCAGCAACTGTACTCACCCAGGGCTGTTGGACCTAGGCCCCTCAGCCAACCCGAGCAAAGGGCAGCTTTGCCCTGGGAAGTGGGGGTGATGTGGCCATTGCGGGGGGCCCAGTGAGAGGTCTGGGGGTCACCTGGCCTTCTGAGGAGCACTGGAAATGGCTTTCAGCCTCCTCTAACGGCTCAGCCCTGGAAAGAGTGGGCTGTCTTACAGGGTGGGATGATTGTTAATATTGCCAACACCTGCCCTACCCACCTACTTCATGGAAACTGAAAACGGACTGTGATTCCCTTGGGGCAGATGAGGGACCCATCAAGCCGCCCAGGGCTAATTTGAAAGGTTCTCAATAGCAAGACAATCTGAGCATTAAGAAGGAAAGTAACTGCAAAGGACTGAAATACATCAAAGTGGATGGATTCATAATAACAGGAGTTCATAGTAACACTAAAAACAGAAAACTTTACTGGTCACATTGGAGGATGCTGGGGAACCAACTCATTGCTTTGAAATCTGATAAATAAAAGAATCAAACTTGCATTTTTGTCTTTCCTGCAATCTGCACCCAGGGGTGGCCAAACAGCAGAGAAGTTTCTCTCAATAGAGACATTCCAGCTAGTAAACAGGAAGGAATGATAGAAATAGATCACTGCAGCTGAGGGCCTCTGAGGAGTGCTAAGTTACCCTGTAAACCTTGACAACACTCACTCATTCCAAACACCTACTCAGTGCCAGGCACTCTTCATTTAATCATCTACTCTCTAGGGTGATATTACACTCCCTGTTTGACAAGGAAGCTAAAGTAAGAGAGGTCAAGTGGCTTGCTTAAGAATACACAGCAAGTGAGAGGCAGAGATGGGATTTGAACCCAGATAGTGATCAATGCAAAGAAATAGAGGAAAACAACAGAATGGGAAAGACTAGGGATGTCTTCAAGAAAATTAGAGATACCAAGGGAACATTTCATGCAAAGATGGGCTCGATAAAGGACAGAAATGGTATGGACCTAACAGAAGCAGAAGATATCAAGAAGAGGCGGCAAGAATACACAGAAGAACTATATAATAAAGATCTTCATAACCCAGATAACCACGATGGTGTGATCACTCACCTAGAGCCAGACATCCTGGAATGTGAAGTCAAGTGGGCCTTAGGAAGCATCACTATGAACAAATCTAGTGGAGGTGATGGAATTCCAGTTGACTATTTCAAATCCTAAAAGATGATGGTTTGAAAGTGCTGCACTCAGTATGCCAGCAAATTTGGAAAACTCAGCAGTGGCCACAGGACTGGAAAAGGTCAGTTTTCATTCCAATCCCAAAGAAAGCAAGGACAAAAAATGCTCAAACTACCGCACAATTGTACTCTTCTCACATGCTAGCAAAGTAATACTCAAAATTCTCCAAGCCAGGTTTCAACAGTACGTGAATCGAGAAGTTCCAATGTTCAAGCTGGATTTAGAAAGTCAGAGGAACCAGAGATCAAATGGCCAACATCTGTTGGATCATTGAAAAAGCAACAAAGTTCCAGAAAAACATTTACTTTTGCTTTATTGACTATGTCAAAGCCTTTGACTATGTGGATCGCAACAAACTGTGGAAATTCTTCAAGAAATGGGAAACAAGACTACCTTACCTGCCTCCTGAGAAACCATATGCAGGTCAAGAAGTAACAGTTAGAACCAGACATGGAACAAACATGGAACAACAGACTAGTTCCAAATTGAGAAAGAAGGAAGTCAAGTCTGTATATTGTCACCCTGCTTATTTAACTTATATGCAGAGCACATCATGCAAAATGCTGGGCTGGATGAAACACAAGCTGGAACCAAGATTGCTGGGAGAAATATTAATAACCTCGGATACGGAGATGACACCACCCTTATGGCAGAAAGCGAAGACTAAAGAGCCTCTTGATGAAAGCAAAAGAAGAGAGTGAAAAAACTGGCTTAAAACTCAACATTCAAAAAACAAAGAACAAGGCATCCGGTTCATCACTTCATGGCAAATAGATGGGGAAACAATGGAACCAGTGACAGACTTTATTTTCTTGGGCTCCAAAATCACTGCAGATGGTGACTGCAGCCATGAAGTTAAAAGATGCTTGCTCTTTGGAAGAAAAGCTATGACCAACCTAGACAGCATATTCAAAAGCAGAGACATTACTTTGCCGACAAAGTTCTGTCTAATCAAGGCTATGGTTTTCCCAGTAGTCATGTACAGATGTGAGAGTTGGACTATAAAGAAAGCTGAGTGCTGAAAAACTGATGCTTTTGAACTGTGGTGTTGGAGAAGACTCTTAAGAGTCCCTTGGACTGAGAAGACATCAAACCAGTCCATCCTAAAGGAAATCAGTCCTGAATATTCATTGGAAGGACTGATGCTGAAGCTGAAACTCCAATACTTTGGCCACCTAATGTGAAGAACTATTAGAAAAGACGCTGATGCTGGGAAAGATTGAGGGCAGGAGGAGAAGGGGACGACAAAGGATGAGATGGTTGGATGGTATCACCAACTCAATGGACATGAATTTGGGCAAGCTCCGGGAGTTGGTGATGGACAGGTAAGCCTGGCGTGTTTCAGTCCATAGGGTCACAAAGAGTTGGACACAACTGAGCAACTGAACTGAACTGAGCCTCGTTCTGGGCTTCCCAGGTGGCTCTGGTGGTAAAGAACCTGTCTGCCAATACAGGAGACATAAGAGACATGGGTTCAATCCCTAGGTTGGGAAGATCCCCTGGAGGAGGGCATGGCAACCTATTCTAGTGTTCTTGCCTGGAGAATTCCAAGGACAGAGGAGCCTGGCGGGCTACAGTCCATGGAGTTGCAAAGAATCAGACGTGACTGAAGCGACTTAGCATGCACAGCCTGGTTCCATCACCCTAGCATTTAGCCATTAGCCTCGACCACTTCTCTGAACAGACAAAAAACTCAGCAGCACCGTGTGGGGGAGCTCGGGCACTAGGGAAGCATGTGGCCAAAGCTCTCAGCAGGGCCTATGAAGACTGCCAGGAGGCAATACCAGTAAATGTCTGCCAGGTGTGATGACTCTGTTCATTTTATACTCTCAGCCAAAGAAGAGTCAGAGAGGGTGTGTACTTCGTACAAGATCACACAGCCATGATGTAGGCCCACTCTTATCATCCCAGCTCTGGGATGGACCTCTGAAGGTTAAGCCCATTGGTTAGGAAGCAAGCTCGTCCTCAGTCCCTTGGAGAGGGGGCCATCAAAACTGCTTATAGCCAAATCCCAGTGCAGACATTGTGTAGAAGACTGATGACTCAAATGACTCACCTCAGCCTGTCTTGCAGACAAGACCAACTCTAGGTACCATTGACCTGGGGGGCTCCTCTCAGAACTGGGGGTACCTAGGGCTGGTGGGCTTCCAGGCACCCCAATTCCCACTTGGATCTTTATACCCTAAGAGCAATGGGAGCCACTGAAATGTGTTTAAGTTTGAAGACAGGGAGAGAGAAAATAAAGCAGAGAAGAAGATAAGAGGGTATTGGGGATAGGCTACAATTTCAACAGAGCAGCCAGGAGACCTGTCATAGGATAGGTGACTTTTGGGCAAAGCCCTAAAGAAGCCGGAGAATCAATCCATTCTCCACATACCCTCCCTGAGTCTTCTCTGGCTGAGAGTATAAATGGGGATGCAAAGAGCTGACTCATTGGAAAAGACCCTGATTCTGGGAAAGACTGAAGGCAGGAGGAGAAGGGGATGACAAAAGATGAGATAGTTGGATGACATCACCAACTCAATGGACATGAGTTTGAGCAAACTCTGGGAGATGGTGAAGCATGGGGAAGCCTGGCGTGCTACCGTCCATGGGGATGCAAAGAGTCAGACACAATTGAGCGACCGAACAATGATAAATAGGGAAGGGCTTCCCCGGTGGCTCAGCGGTAAAGAATCTGCCTGCAGTACAGGAGTTGCAGGTTCGATCCCTGGGTCAGGAAGATTCCCTGGAGGAAGGCATGGCAACCCACTCCAGTGTTCTTACCTGGGAAATCCCATGGACAGAGGAGCCTGGTGGGCTACAGTTCATAGGGTCGCAAAGAGTCATACACACTGAAGCGACTCTGCACGCACGAACGCATGAGTGGGGAAAGAGCCTTTAACTGAGAGGGAAAAGGAAGTGCAAAGGCCCTCAGGCAGCAGGAACATGCCTGCCATGCCTGAGGAGGCCTAGTGAGCCAAGGAAGCACAGGGTCTGAGACAGGTTTCACAGAATCCTGCTGGCTGCTGTGTGAATATAAATTCCTACCTAAGGGCACCGAAAATGCCTGTGGCAGGAAGCAGGGAGAACAGATAATGTTACCAAGAGTAAAATACGAGTGAACACCTAGACAGCCCAGGCCCTGCGCCGGCATGTCCTCAGCACATTTATGTATGTTAATGCTTGTATACCTTTCAGGGACCCTGTCTGTACACAAGACCACTATTTCCATTTTACAGAGGAGAAAACGGGCTCAGAGAGGGCAAGGCTGCCCAAGGTCACAGAGCTTGTGGGTGTTGGGGCTGGGAGGCAAATCCAGGGACTCTTGACTCCAAATTCCATCTCCTTACTCTACACAGCCACGAGGCTCAGTCCACAGAGCCCCCACCTCTCTTCAGTGAATTCGCGCCTGGCTGGGATTTGCTCAGCTCAGTTGGTCCTGTCCAGGCACAGCACCTCTGCTCATGTCATTCCCTCTGCCTGGGCGCGCCCTTCCCCTCCCAGCCCCACAACCTAACTCACCCTTTGGGTCTCAGCTTCAGTGTCACTGCTCAGGTTCACTGAAGCCTCTCTGAGACGACGGTCTAACAGCACCCCCTTTGTCTTTCCCGTTGAGGTCCTCTTGACATGTCCTCTGCATCTGGGTCCCAACTGGAATGTCCACCTCCGTAAGGCAGGGCCTGCGTCTGCCCCCTGTCCTCCTTTTATCCCTGGCGCTCGCCCAGTGCACACAGTTGCTCCCCACAAGTGTCACCAGACTAGGCCTTCACAGTGACACAACAGCAACTCTTAGCTGATGTAGGGAGGAGCAAATAAGAGGACAAAAAAAAAAAAAAGAAAACATAGCAAATGAGAAAGAATGGGGGAGAAGAAAAACCAAGAGACACAGAGGAAACAAGGGAGAAATTCAGAGAGAGGGAGACAGGGAAGAAGAGGGAAAAAGAGAACATATAACTCCGAACTGCCCCGACAGCATGAGCAGCAGCCAGGATGGGCACTGCGGCGGGCAGGTATCAGCCCCAGCCCCACCCCCAGCCCTCCTCCCTGGGCCGAGCTGGTGATCAGGACCCATTACTGCAGCTGCGAGCTAGGCCCCTGGAGAGGGATCCATCACCGAGCCTTGCAGGCTAAGGAGTTCAAGGGCATTACTGAGTGTGGAGGCCCCTGCCCCCACTCCCCTGTCCCTTTTCCAGGGCTCAGGGAGCCACTGACATTCTCGGGGTCCTGTTGCTGAGGCCAGGGCTGGGCCGTCACAGAGGGCTCTGAGCCCAGAACTGCCACGACAGTGCCTCCTTTCAGCACCACACTGATAGCAACAACCACTAATGACCACGGATGGCGCAGACTAGGCTACTGTTTACCTGCCCAATCTCACCAACGCTTGTTACTGGCCACATTAATGTCACCATTTTACAGACAAGAAAAAGCACCAAAAAACCGAGGCACAGAGAATTGCTGTTGTTTAGCTCAGGTCAGCTTATTTTAGCAAGTAACTGAACAGATATTTGCTCCCGAATCTGATTCCAAGAATCCAAGTTCTTCCATTATACCAGTATTTTTAAGTAGTGAAATTTTTATACTACTAAGTTAATACATGTTGTTTAGTGTTGTTTAGTTGCTGAGTTGCGTCCGACTCTTCGCAACTCTGTGGACCGAAGCCCACCAGGCTCCTCTGTCCATGGGATTCTCCAGGCCAGAATACTGGAGTGGGTTGCCGTTTCCTTCTCCAGGGGATTTTCCCAACCCGGGGAATCAAACCCGAGTCTCTTGCATTGGCAGGTGGATTCCTTACTGCTAAGCCATCAGAGAAGCACAAATACATGCATACATACGTTAAAAACTGCAATAGAATAGAAAGAGTTAAGGTTAATAAGTCTTCTTTCTCCATTATTATGTCCTTTCAAAGACATTCCATTCATACTCAAGCAAATATGTGAGCAAACGATCTATCTCATCTTTTGCTTTATTCACATTCAGCATACTACATACCATGTTCTGCAACAATATCATTTAAAAAAATATATAAATTTATTTATTTTAATTGGAGCTTAATTACTTTACAATATTGTATTGGTTTTGCCATACATCACTGAATTTATTTTGCTTTCTCCTTTTATCATAAAGACTACCTGTCCTCTTTTTGACAGCCACGGAGTATCTGTCTGTGTGGAGATACTGTATTTTATGTACCTGATCCCCCGCTCACGGACACCTAGGTTATCTCCAGGCTTGGTTATTGCTCCTGATGCTCCAGCAGCACACGGAGGCTTCCTCTAGGTGCCCCTAGTGTGGGCGCCCTAAAGACCAAGTTCTGCGATGCAGCAGGGCCAAGTCACAGGATGGCACATCTGTGTGATAGATGCTGCCAAGCTTGCTCTCCAGCTTGCATTGATTGTCGCTCCCGACAACCACAGGAGGGATTCGCTTCTCCCCACAGCCATCCCGTGACTATACCAGCCACACTTTTATCAGAGGATCAGGATGGCAGGGATGGGAAAGGGGAAGGGAGAAGGGACACACACAACTGAAGTGTGTCTTGAAGGGGGTGACAATGGGTGACAAGGAAGATGTCAAAAATGCCGGGGACTTGCCCTGTGATTTCGGAGAGGTCACCTGACACCTCTCGCCCTGGCTGGGAATTCTCCTTGAGCCGAATGACCTTGTTAGTCACAGACGTTCACCAGGGGTGCAGGTGTCCTCAAATGTCTTAGACCAATGATCATCGCAGACAAACAGGACATGCCAGGCACTGGGTATGGTCTGATGCGTACCACCTCACTTTTTATCCTCATGGTCACTTTAAGAGGGAGGTACTATTATCAGTAGCTATCTGCAGATTGGAAGAGTGAGGCCTTGGGTTCAACTGCTTACCCAAGGTCACACAGAGCTAAAAATGTAACGACCCTGGGATTTGAACCAAGGTCCCCCCAACTTCAGGGTTCAAACTCTTAGCCACCAAGCTCTCCTGGCCTGAGGCTGTCTGGCTGCCAGTCAGGCCATCAGTGGGCTTACCCTGCCTCCTGGGACCCTATTACTGCTTCACCCTTTGGCTTGACCCCACAACTCTAAGTCTTCCTGGCCTGGATGCTTCCTGGTGACCTCAAAACTGACTCCTCTAACTGAGAGGACTGAAGACTGAGCACAGCTCTATGCTCATGAGGGTGAAACAGGAGCTGCCATCAGTAGCCCTGGAGGCCTAATCATCAGGCTGGCCCACGGAAGTCATTCAAATTTCTCTATTTGTCCCCTGAAGAGATAACTTGGTGCAGACATCCTGGGCTATCCAGGAGCCCAGGTGAGCCCCTCCTGGAGGTGCATGTATACCATCCAGTCATTCATTCAATATTTACTGAGTGCTATCCACTGGTGCTGAGAGTCCAGACTCCAGAAACCAACCTAAACTTGACTTCCAGCCTCACTTCTTAGCTGTATGACCAAGATCAATTCACTTAATGTCTGGGAACCTCAGTTTCTGCATCTATCAAATAGGTATAATTATTAGCAACTAGGCATCTTGAAGAAGGAAGGTGTGTGTGAAAGTGCTTCTTTCACACAGGATCTGGGCAGCTGGCAGAGAACAAATGGCAGGTGTTATTCTGATAATTACTGAACAAGACTGACCCCTTCTCTCCCATTGAGGAACCTGGAGTCACCTCCACCAGCATCCCTGTGGGCGCTTTTGAACGTCTGCTCCTGGATGGGATCAGGGGCTAAGCCCCTTGCCCACTTTTGCCATGACTGCCTGATTGCCGCAGGACCCTCTTGGCTGACCCCAAAGTCAAAGCTGCCACAGCCTCCTTCTCCATCCTCCACTCTCATCATTCTAAAATTAGCTGGCAGTTGCCAATTCCAAGCGGAGCTGGCTTCTGGAAACTGGGAGGCCTTGGCTCTGTCACCTGAGTCTCCGTCTCCCTCCCAGTGCATAATGAATGTTTGGTCTCGGCTACCCCATGGATAGTCTCGAGTTTACAGCTGTTCCACCATCAAGGACGCTGGGGCTAATGGCTCTGAGACTAGAGATCACTGGAGAGCGCCAAGATGATGGATGTATGTGCACAATGCCAGGATGCTGGCCGCCGGGCTGCATGTAAAAGGGAATGCCTAATTTGTTCATAGCCACAATTACCTGGAGCCTGCTCTTCAGGTATGATTGAGTGCGGAAGGGGTCCCAAGTGCGGTCTCTGTTTGGAGGAATTAATTATTCCAAGTGGCGCCAACCTTTGAGCTCAGTTGCTTGGATAACCTCCTCTACTCCCAACCCCCCTCCACCTCAAAACAGGGGCGCATCCCTGATTAGGTCCTCCTGGATGTGGAAGGAAACAGGAAGACTGGAAACACAGGCGTTCTGGAGCATTAGGGGGATTGGTTTTGATCCCCACACCCTGCCCTGAGACATCTTTACATCAGGCCCTCACCCTACACACTTTTACACAGATGTCCACAAAGGCCCCCCTTCCGTTCCCCTCCTCCCAGGGTTCTGCGTGCCCCATCGGACATTATCCAGTGAACCAGTGGGCCGCTGCACCCTGCTGAATTGCAAGGATTTCTCCTGCCAACCAAGTATTTCATCCAGCTGTAGATATCATGAGGAAACAGCAAACAAAGAGAGAGATTTAATAACTGGAAATAAGACTAAGGATACAGATAGTTTAATTTTTTTTTTGTATTGCATCTAATTGCAATCAACAGTAGACATCTGACACAGTGACAGCCTCAGCAAAATTGCTGCTGAGAGAACAGAATCTTTGTCTAAAAATAATCAGACATTCTGTGCACCACTGTTTGTTATAACGGTAATCGATGCTGGAGGCTTTGAATTCCATCAATTTATAGATCTGCGCAGGCCTGCCTGGCGATGGGGCGCGATGCACTGGGGCCCTCGCTGGTGCGGGCAGGGCTGGGGCCCAGTGTGTGATTAAGATAAGCCCCGATTTCTTTCATACATTCCTTATCAGCGTCTAATTCTCCAGCAGGTAGAGATGTTCACAACAGTTAAAGATTAGTGCAGCTTCTCAGACGCCAAATTTGAGGGTATTGATCAATAAATCAAATCAGGCCAATCAATCGCCCAATCAGGAGAGTCTAGCCAGTGCATTATTACCGGCGCCTCCAAGCCAAGGCTTTTCATGGGTTTCATCAAAACAGCCTCACCTTGGCTTCCCGCCAGCTGCTGGCTTGCCTAATAGACTCCACAGCCGAGAGGGGCTCCTGCCCAGCGGAAGAGCAATAAATTTCTCATCAAACAGCCGATAGAGAAACAAGATGAACATCTGTTTTGCTGCAATGAAACTCCTGTGTTCTTCAGAATGCGCAAACTGCCTCTGACAGACCACCCCAAAGGCGGCTTCCCTGGCACGCGGCGGCCCCGTGGAATATTCCACCGGTTATTTCAATCAGGTAATTTAAGGAGACTTTTGCATTCTTCTCTCTGCAGCTGCCGGAGCTCTGCAAAGACTATTCCGGCACAGTCGATAATAAATGCCATCCTGGGACCCTGTAGTATGAAGGCAATTTTATGATACCCATTATGTGGCAATGTAACTTCATTAAAAGCTGTTTATTCCCTCTAAGCATTTTAAGCACTTTCCCTCACCCATAAAGGAGGAGCCAGGGAGGTTATTTTTACAGAAAGGGTTCTAAGCCATATTTCTTCCCTCAATAACATGGAGGAGACTTGCCCACTGGCCTTTTCACTTCCATGAGAGGGGGCAGCCTCGGGGTCTCCGTGAGGACTCAAGTGTTCCGCCTGAGGACGCAAGTGTTCCCCGTGACCCCAGCATGAAGCCACCTTAGCTGCAGGCCAAAAGGGCCAGCAGAGAAGAGACCTGGGAAGCCTCAATTCCATCAGACCCTCACGGGCCCTTTGTGCTGGGTCCCATAAGACAGAGATGAAGAAAGTTCTAGAATATGCCAGCTGGGACTATGTCAGCCAAAGGCAGCGTTTTCCATACTAGGGCTCCCTCAAACCTATCCTTTTATATTTCCACGCAGACACACATCTGAAGAAGTTATTACTTGGCCTGTTGTGAAGGCCCAGATTCTCTTTTGCAGGGATAGCTGGCAGCTGGAAGTTCATTTCAGAGCCCGAGATTTGAATGTCATATGTCATGGCTTCTTTGGTGGAGGTCTGCAGACTCCGGTGCTGAGAGAAGTGATTCTCAAAGGACTACGAGATTTGTGTCTCTTCCTCTAAAAGGGTCTGTTCACGTCGTGAGCTGGAGGAGGGACGTAGTAGAAGGTGGCATTTTGGCCTCCGTGAAAGTAGGGGAAGGGAGTGAATGCTTCTGCCAGTGAAGAGTAGCCAGAAAGATTGTGGGCACTGCCCGTTGCCCTTTGTGTCCCCAATTTGCCATTGGTTAAGTGGGGTTGAAGATATCCGCCCTCCTGGGTCTGCTGTGAGGGGGAAAAGATGATGCCAGGCACAGAAAGGGCCCTGCTCGCTAAGTGCAGACGAGGGTTCCTGACGACCCCCTTCATTCGGATGAGCTCACTGTCCGAAGAGAGAAAGGTCAACGAACCAGAAGGTCCCGACACAACTGGGCGAGTGGGTGGCAGGCCCGTGCTGAAGCTGGGGGACTTTGGGGGCTAGAGTTTTGTCTGAGTAGTGGGGCCCAAGAGAGGGTCTGGAAGGTGGAACACACAAGGTGGAGGGGAATGGTTGAGAAGGCACAGCTAAGGAGGTGGGCTTCAGAACCAGGATAAAACCCACCCCAGCACCTGACGATCAGCCACATGATACAAAGAACCACAGGCAAGAGGGTAATAACAACAATGAGCGTAACAGCAGTAACAGCTAACCTATCAGTCCAAACTCTGTGCCAGCCACTGTCCTAATTTAACCCAACAGGATAATTATTATTCCCATTTTGCTGAGTAGGAAACTAAGGCTCAAAGAAGTAGAGTCAGTCTTCCCCTGGGTCACCAGCTAGCACGCAGAGTCTATCATCAACGTTTCCTGAGTGCTTACTGAGTGCCAGAAACTTTCCTGCTCTGAGTGCTCTGCATGTATTCTCTTGATTTAGCATTATAAAACCCCACCCAGGTTCGTGGTGTTATTACTTCCATTTTACAGGTGAAAAACCTGAGGCTCAGAGAGAAGGGATTTAAGCTGGTCAACAGGGGAGCTAGGGCTAGAACCCCTTCCAAAGTTCTTGAAGACTTTGGGGGCTCTTTCTGGCCTCCCAGGGGCCTCAAATGGGCTCCCCCTGGGGCTCTGAAATGAGGAGGGAAGTCTGTGGCTCTTGCCGAGGCTCTCTGGTTTCCACCACTGCCCTGTCTACCCTCTGTGCAGTAGCCAGAGGAGCCTTTAAGACATAAACTCTTCCTTCCAAACTCCCTTCATTGCTGCCCACAGCTCTGAGCAGGAAGACTCCACTGCATGGTCTTTGCCTAGCCTCGCTCTCAGTCTCCCCTGGCCCTGGGCTGACCACTGACCACCTTGCTGTCCTTCCCTGTCTCAGAGTCTGGGCTCTTCCTTCAGCCTCCAGTGAGCTCTAAGATGCTCCTTCTTCACAACCATCCCTCGGGGTTCCCACAGCTTCTGTGTTTCCCCATCAGAGCCCTCAGCATAGGTGTCAATAATCTGAATTCAAGCTTTTATTGTTCAGTTGCTAAGTCATGTCTGACTCTTTGAGACCTCTGCAGCACACCAGACTGCTCTGTTCTCCACCATCTCTCAGAGTTTGCTCATGTCCATTGAGTTAGTGATGCTAACCATCTCATCCTCTGCCGCCCCCTTCTCCTTGTGCCTTCAATCTTTCCCAGCATCAGGGTCTTTACGAATGAATCAGCTCTTAGCATCAGGTGGACAAAGTATTGGAGCTTCAGCATTAGTCTTTCCAATAAATACTCAAGTCTGATTTCTTTAAGATCAACTGGTTTGATCTCTTTGCAGTCCAAGGGACTCTCAAGAGTCTTCTCCAGCACCATGATTTGAAAGCATCAATTCTTCAGCACTCAGCCTTCTTTATGGTCCAATTCTCACACCCATACATGACTACTGGAAAAACCACAACTTTGACTACACGGACCTTTGTTGGCATTTTAAGTGACTATCTTATAAATTGTCTGCTCCTCCCATTGAACCTCAGCTCTGTCTTGTTTACCTCCTTATATCTGGCCACATAGTAGGTGCTTAAAAAATATTTGCTGAATGATCTAAAAAGGGATTCTTGCCCTCCCAGGATCTCCAAAGTTGATACAGTCCACACACGGCAGAATCACAGGGTGCCCCAACCGCCCATGAAAAGAACCCAGGTGCCTGCTGGGTTTCCAGTGGTCTTCCCCTCCCCCATTCCAGCTGTGTCTTCTTCAAATTCAGTCCTAGTTCTAAGCCATATTCCCTGTTTTAAATGTAAGAAGGAAGTAGTAGCTAAGTCTATGTTATGAGGGCCAAATGGGGGAAGAAGAAGGTAAAGAAAGATTAAGAAGAAGGAACAGGGTCATGTTTTAAGCCAAGGAAGCTTTGGAACAAAGACGACCCCATCAGAGGGCTGGACTTGTCAAACCAAGAGCAAACTATAATCCTGCCAGGCCACGGGGCTGTCTGCCAAAAATACAGATCTGTGCAGAGGTCTCTTATACAGAGAGGCCACAGTATATTAGATTTATCATACACTCCAGCCAAGATGTGCTGCCGAGATTTCAGGACAAGATTTATTACACTGGCTGGTTTTTAAAATGAAAGTGAAAAGAGGATATTCTGGCTAAACCGAGGACCGTTAATGGGGTGAGAATCACATAAAATGGATCATTTTTGAATCTCTTCCTCTGTATGCACAAACCTTTGCAAAACCCCTGGGATGTCCAGAAAAAAAGATACTTGACCCAGTGTTTTTACACTGACCTGCTGGTTGACCTTGGCTGAATTGTTCTCATATTTTGGATGTGTTTCTTATTTGCAAACAATAATAACAGGACAAAATAGTAGCTATAATTTACTGGTTGATCACAATATTTTGGCCATTTCGCCATGCATTGATTCTTTGAAACCATGGTAACAACCCTTTGAGCAGGTGCAATTTTTATCCCCAAGAAACAGATGAGAAAACTGAGGCTCGGGGAGGTACAGTCACTCAGACAATCAGCAGCAAAGGCAGAGTGCTAATCCAGATCTGGAGCCAGCCCCACTCAAGACACTTTCACTGACCTCCCCTTCTGCAGAGTTAGCTCTACCTGTTCAGACGAAAGCTACTCTTGAGTTTAAAGATAAACTCAGACCTCATCATTCCTGTTCTCAAAACAGAGATTCCAACAAGGAAGCCCCAGCTACCCTCCAGTCATGGCGGTGTCTGCCTTTTCTGGAGACAGTTACAGAAGAAAAAACGGGCAATTTTGTTTTGGTTTCTCAAAATCTTGGCAGGTCTAGCTTGTGCCAGGTAAATGTGGGTCCTGCTCCCAACAGGTGCCCCCAAATTCCAGGGACATAAGCCATAGGGATACTGGCATGCCAGAGGGGACAGAAATGAGAGGATGTGGAAGCTTCTCAGCTGAGGTGTCACAAGTGGCTGAAGGAACCAGGATGAAGAGGACCCAAAGCACTTGAACAGTGGTTCTCAATTGGGGGTGATTCTGTCCCTTGGGGAACATTTGGCAATGCCCAGAGATACTTTTGAATTGTCACATCTGGGCAAGTGCCACTGGCATGGAGTGGAAAGAGGCAAGTGCCAGGGCTAAACATCTTACAACCTACAGGACAGCCCCCACAACAGAAACCCCCAGTCCAGAATGCCAACATAGTGTGAGGTTGAAAAATTCAGATCTGCAAAGAGCCGGGGACATTCACCCTAGATTACAGAAGATTCGGGGAGGGGAGAGTTGTTACATATTTGAAGAATGGGAGAAGATCTCAGATCTGTGGGCAAAGCATGTTACACATGAATATATCTTAGGTTGACAAAGGGCAGACAGCCTTGATGATCAGAGTGAGCTCTCTGACCCCGAATGTGCCCAAGAGTAAACTGGTCAACTGGAGGGCTTTGTGAAAAGAAGATAAAGCCTGGGACAGGGAGATAGACACAATGACCAACCTTTTCCTGTCCAAACTTAACACTGGATAAAATCCCCAGGAGAGTAACAATGAAGTCTGAGGTTCCTTCTGGAACCTTCCATGGATTATCTCATTTAACCCTGCCCGAAGCTCAAAGAAGTAAAATCGCTTGTCTGCGGTCACAAAACCTGGAAAGAAGGGAAGTCAGGATTTGAACCTGAGTCGGTCTGATTGCAAAGCTCATTAGGAAGATAACTCCTCGAAGTCAACAATTCTCTTAAGACAAAGCACAGCCTCCCCCCGCCCCCACACTGTCACTGCTTTGATTTAGAATTGGTTAGAAAACCTGGACCCAACACTGGATATCTAAGTTCAACAGTTCAGCCCTCTCTCATGTTAAGGACACAAAAACACGTTCCATAAGCCGCCCAGTCCCCTGTTCATTTTTTTTCACTCAAAAACACTGCAACCAGCAGTGAAAAGACATTGTCCCAAGTGCACACTTTAATTGATGTCCCCGACCATTCAGGAGCACGGATTAAAGAAAACGTGCTTTATTAATAGGCCCTCATGCTAATTAGCACAATTTATTGTCGGGAGACTGCCCCTGCCTTCCGCAAACGTTACAAGTGCAGACAAAAAAACTTTTGTCACAAACCCTACACGTCTTGCCTTGTGACCAAGACTGCCAAGCCTGCCACAAAGAGATGGGGAAGCATGCGGCTGGGAGGCACTGGATTTCACTCTATAAATTTATGATGTAACTTGACCATTTCCCAACGATAAGAAAGACCCGAATTTAAATGTGGGCTGTTTCTACACATAAAAACGCATTTCTCACCACTTGGAGGAAGTCTCCCTAATGATCACGAAGCTTTGTGGAAGGGTGGAACAAGGTGTGGGTGAGGGAGTGGGGGAACTGCGGAGGGGGGGCAACCTTAAATGTTTAATATTCAATAAATGTGTCAATTTTACATACAGAGGCAAATGGGTCTTTATTGAGGAATTGGTAAATTTCCTCTGAGAAAAGTAAGTGCATTTTAGCCTTCAAGGAGTCCCAGCTGAATAGAAATGGAATGTGATTTGTGATAAAACTCAGCTGCTCTATAAAAGACGTTAAATAAATGTTGCTGTTTCACCAGGGATATACAAAATTGATTGCATTATAGACTGATTCTAAGATGCTGCATCCCTGTACGGCCCCCTCATCAGCTTCCCTGTGTGTGGGAAGCTGCTTTCAGAGACAATTTAGACTATGTAACAACTCCAAGTCCTCATGCTGCACCAGAATTTTCTAGAAATGAAACATTTCCCCTCATACTTTGTTTTAGGTGGAACCATAGGAAACTTGTTATCTGAACATTTTTGACTTCCAAAACATAAACACGACAATTCCTTTTATTAATATTCAGTTCAGTTCAGTCGCTCAATCGTGTCTGACTCTTTGCGACCCCATGAATCGCAGCACGTCAGGCCTCCCTGTCCATCACCAACTCTCAGAGTCCACCCAAACCCATGTTCATCGAGTCAGTGATGCCATCCAGCCAACTCATCCCCTGTTGTCCCCTTCTCCTCCTGCCCCCAATCCCTCCCAGCATCAGGGTCTTTTCCAATAAGTCAACTCTTTGCATGAGGTGGCCAAAGTATTGGAGTTTCAGCTTCAGCATCAGTCCTTCCAATGAACACCCAGGACTGGTCTCCTTTAGGATGGACTGGTTGGATCCTGT
>NW_011494732.1:8139360-8158601 GCF_000754665.1 Bison bison bison | reverse complement strand
ATCTCATGAGGTGGCCAAAGTATTGGAGTTTCAGCTTCAGCATCAGTCCTTCCAATGAACACCCAGGACTGGTCTCCTTTAGGATGGACTGGTTGGATCTCCTTGCAGTCCAAGGGACTCTCAAGAGTCTTCTCCAACACCACAGTTCAAAAGCATCAATTCTTTGGCGCTCAGCTTTCTTCACAGTCCAACTCTCAGACGGACCTTTGTTGGCAAAGTAATGTCTCTGCTTTTTAATATGCTATCTAGGTTGGTCGTAACTTTCCTTCCAAGGAGTAAGCGTCTTTTAATTTCATGGTTGCAATCACCATCTGCAGTGATTTTGGAGCCTCCAAAAATAAAGACTGTTTCCCCATCTATTTCCCATGAAGTGATGGGACCAGATGCCATGATCTTAGTTTTCTGAATGTTGAGCTTTAAGCCAACTTTTTCACTCTCCTCTTTCACTTTCATCAAGAGGCTTTTTAGTTCCTCTTCACTATCTGCCATAAGGGTGGTGTCACATTTACTTAATATTTCTGGTGGACCGGCACTATCATCTTGGGGGAGGCCACTGGTTCTTCTTAAAGGGAAATCTGGTCGCTGTCTAAGGTTAGGGATGGAGGGATCCCAGCTCATTTTGTCTGCTCCCCAGAGGGTATTCTGGGGCCAGGTGAAAATCCTGTCTTTCCTTTAGCTCAGCTAGGTGAGCTTGGGAGTACCTACTACCATTTCTGAACCTCAGTTTCCCCCATCTGCAAAATGGGTACAACTCCACCTTTTGCACAGGGTATTTGGAAAATCCAATGGGATAACAGATGGGTAACCTGGAAGATGTTCATAACCAGCTGATTATTATATTTGTTGTGTATCTAGCCACAGGGCTGCAGATAGTCTATTTGAGGTGGATATAACTTTTCAGGTAACAGATCAGGTTTCAGTGATTGATGGGTGGGTCCAAATGGATCAGTTCAACAGTTACTTTCCAAGAGAGTGGCTTTCCAGAGAGTGGGTGCCTAGACTCATTCTCTCAGACGTGTCCATGTGTCTATGCCCCTCCATGCCCACTGCCACCCGTCTGGTCCAGCTACTGCTGATTCCCACCCAGTTGGCTGCAGTAGCCTCCTCATAGGGTCTCCTGGCTCCATGCCTGCCACCCTTCTACCATCTCTTTCCACCCCAGGCAGCTAGAGAGAGTGTTTCAAAATACAAACTGGTTGCTGACACTTTTCTGATTAAAACTTCCCCAGGCTCCCCAACCAATCTCAGATAAAATCCAAACTTTCCAGCTCAGCCTGCAAGACCTATTTGGTCAGGACTTGGCTGTCTCCTCCAGTGCATTTCCCCGGATAGTCCCCTTTACTTTACTCCTGCCCTTCTGTCCCTTTATTCTGTGACTGCTGCTGCTGCTAAGTCGTTTCAGTCACGTCCGACTCTGTGCGACCCCATAGATGGCAGCCTACCAGGCTCCCCGTCCCTGGGATTCTCCAGGCAAGAACACTGGAGTGGGTTGCCATTTCCTTCTCCAGTGCATGAAAGTGAGAAGTGAAAGTGAAGTCGCTCAGTCGTGTCCGACTCTTCGCAACCCCATGGACTGCATCCTACCAGGCTCCTTTGCCCATGGGATTTTCCAGGCAAGAGTACTGGAGTGGGATGCCATTGCCTTCTCTATATTCTGTGACTGGAAACTGTCAAACACACTGGCCACAGGGCCTTTGCACTTGCAATTCCCACGACCTGCATGCCCCCTCCTTTTGGTTCTTTTCTCAGTTCGGAGGTTCCCCAAGTGTGGTCCTTGGACCACCAGCAGCAGTGTCATTTGGGAACTTATTAGAAACGAAAATTCTTCCACCAACTTCAGATCTGGTGAGTCAGAAACTTTGGGGGAGTTTTGGGCACCCAGCAAGATGTTTTTAACCAGTCCTCCAGGTGATTCTAACGCACACTTATGTCTGAGGACCACTGGCCTAGCTCAGATCCACCCCTATGCCAAGTTTCAGCCTAGACAATGCTACTGCAAGGACCACCAACCCAAGTCAGGTCTAGCTTCTTATTGTCATTTGCCCCCACTTCATATTCCTCGTTTCTAGGAAGCATGATTGCAACTATGATGTAATAATCAATTGTTTCATGTCTATGTCTCTTCACAGCTAAGCTAGACATTCCATGAAGAAAAATACTAATGTGCTCTCAGCACCTAACTGTGTCTGGCAGAGAGCAGGTGACCAGTAACTATGTATTCGCTGAAAGGATGAATGCATGCACAGAGGAACAAATGAACGAAAGAGAGACAGATGTTCATAAAGTAACCCTAGGAATCCACTTCTCCATATGCCAATCCAGAGAGCATCCTCATCTTGACCTGACTTTTTCCTGGTCAAGTCAGGAGCCAGTCACAGTGATGCATGGAAATGAACAGGAAGGAAAGGAGGGAGGAAGGAAGGAAGAAAGAACAAAAACAGCAGAGAGAAGATTCCCATCCAGGGGATGAACAGCTCAGTAGCTAAGCCCAAACACCCAGCAAGAAGAAGAGCAAATCTTCTTTCTCTCCTTCCCCAACAGCGACTAGCTGTGTAGAAAGTTTCCAAATAAAAACCTGGAGACTGATAAAATTGCAAGGAGAAAATCTGCCCGACAGCTTGGAGATCCTGGGCTTGCCGTCATCCGAATCTCTGGGTTGAAAGAGTGAGTCTGTACTAAGCCCTGAGGTTCGCTGGAAGCCTCTTGGTGCTTCAGGGCAGTTTGCTCTGCTCTTCCTTGAGCTAAACCTGGAAGAGAAATCATTTCCTTCCTTTTCTATAACTTAGAACAATTATTTTCTTCTTAACGCAGACATCTGGCTCACTGCTGCTCTCCTTACTTATGAGTTCTAAACGATATCAGTTCTGGGAGGATCAATTATTACTGAAAAGTCGAGAAACGCTCACTGGTTATTTGCATTGATTTGGTCGACAAGACACAGGTTCCTTATGAACTACGGATGTAGAGAAGAAAAACTCAAAGACTCTGAGACAGCTTGGGCTTCGGAGCCTCCAGCAACTGCAGAGACCTCAGGTGGACTGGACCCATGGACCAGGATAGGGACACCAAGCTGCCCTTGCAGAGCCCCCCAAACAAAGCTGTTCCCATAAAGACAAATGGGTAGCCAGCGTCGGCCAGCGCCGCGAGCAGCCACGACGATATAATTGGCCTGTTACCGCATCATCTTTAATCAATAGGATCCGGAGTTTCCATGGCTTGTACGGCCCAAATCTCCCTGGCAGCCAAGAACCAGCGGGTTGTTAAAAGGCCCGATAGTTCTGCCTCACTAATGGGTGCCTTGTTCCTTCAACCCTGCTGATTTTTTAA
Source organism: Bison bison bison (assembly GCF_000754665.1). Taxonomy (NCBI): domain Eukaryota; kingdom Metazoa; phylum Chordata; class Mammalia; order Artiodactyla; family Bovidae; genus Bison; species Bison bison. The sequence continues at coordinate 8,155,274 of NW_011494732.1, read as the reverse complement.
ATAAACCTAAATTCCAATAATTGTTTAATGTTTATTTTTATTTAGTTCTGGTTCAGATGCTCTGAGTCTCTCTGACAGAAATTGATATCTGGCTCATGGTGAGCTTTATTAAAACACACACACACACAGGCACAGACACGCGTACATGTGCCACATGCCCGTTGGGAAGCTGTTTATTTACTTGCTTATTTTTATTTATCTGGTGGAGGTGGAGACTCACGTGTCTAGAGTCGGGGATGGACAGAAGGTCAGTCAGCCCAGCACTGCTTTCTCCTCGGCTCCTTCCCCGGGGAAGAGGAGAGGGACCCTGCTATTGCTCCACAGGGAAGCCCCATACTTCGCTCGGGCAACAGACAAAGGTGACGTGAGACCTCTAATGGTGGCTGCGTCGTTGGGGACACCTCTGACTTCTTTGATGTCACTGTCCACATGCTGAAACAATTCACCAGAGAGGGCACTTCGCCCTTTCCCTGTATGTCTTCATAATAAACAGGACCCACAAAACTGCCTGGCTGCGGTTGGGGTGAGGGTTCCCTGCACAGCCCGGAAACCCAGAGGCAAGATGTTTCCAGCTGCTTGCAAACGGGCCAGAGAGACTCCCCCACCCTCATACCAGAAGCCCCTCTTTCCTTCTCAGGCACATCTCAGAATATCCTAGGTGATTTTGAGGTTAAAGGTGAGGGTTTTTTGGTGGTCCTTTTTTGTGTGTGTGGGGGGTTGTACTGCAAGCTTACACCATGCCACTCATGGTAACCTCATCGTAAAAGGCTCATGCATTCGTTTGCAAAACCACTCCAAGTTCAGGCCTGCCAAAGTCAAGGCAGGGGCAAGGTCAAAATGGAGACTTTTCTGCCTGTCTCCCTCCCTCTGCCGCCCCCAGATACACTGTCCATCAAGCTGGGAGCTGCCCCAAACTTTGCTATCTGCTGGGGGTATTGCCGGCACCCATTCCCTCCTTCTGATACCAATGCCATCTGCTGGTTCTGACCCAGGTGGCTTCACTGGGGCGACCATGGAACCGCTCACTGTTCTCTCCCTGTCTCGTCGTCTTCACCACTGATACCCAGACCTCCAGTGGAGTCACTTATCCCAAACACAGGCCTGATCTTGTCACCCCTTGATCCCTCCCAGGGCTTCCTCCTGCTTCTTGAGAGATGCCCGAATGAGTCTCATGGCATTTATGCTCCTGTCCATTTCTGTTCCCTCTCCCCAGGCCTTCCCATCACACTCGGCCTAAAGTTAAGGATCCACACACTGAAGACAGACAACCTGCTATATTTCATCTTTTCAACCAACTAAACATAAGAGGAAATGATGTCAAAGTTCCACTTTTCATCAGAGAAAGAGAAGCCTGGAATCAGTGAGAAGTTTCTGCAGTGGGTACAGAGGAATGCTGAAAAGGGCCTGGTCCTGTCGTCAAGTGTCTTACCAGCTGCGTGTCCTGGGCGAGTCACCCTACCCCTGTGATCCTGGTGGCGGCTGTCGTGTCATTAATAATCTCATCCTGGGAGACTCAGGTCCGAGGCTTTGCTGCCATCTCTCACCACTGTGGGGGGCTGTTGCTGGCACTTCCACTCTTGGAGGCGGGTACCTCAAATTCTACACCCACAACACCCCTTCCGCTGGGACATTCATTCACGCGTGCAGGCCTGTACCTGGGATTTGCCTCTGTCTGCAGCAGCTGCTACCGATGGTCTCTAGCAGGGCCCAGGGGCCAACTTGCGGCCTCCAGACCATGCTGTCCTGCCACATTCACACCAGCAGAACGGCATTTCTGTGTGGAACCCATACTTCAGTAACTGTCCCAGCGCGTGCGGTGTGTACTCGGGTCTAGTATCAGCTAATGAGTAAATAATGCTCTGTTCTAAATCCAAAAGCGCTATTAGATACCAGAGGGGGACTAATGGGCATTTTAAGACCCCTTTAATCACGTATTAACGTGCCGCGAAGCAGGCTGCGGAGCCCATATGCCAACCACCCTGTGACTGAGGAGGTTTCCTCCTTTTAAACAAAGAACAAAACGGAGGAAGGGAGAAAATCCTCATTCTCAGGTCTGGTCGAGCAGCCAGGCGGACTGCTGCGGCTGGAGGACTGCCCAAGAGCTGATCTGCCGTCTTTAGTTCAACGGGTACTGCCGGACCTGTTCCTCCTTGTCCGTGATGTGATGGGGAGTGGGGGCGGATTAGCGTCCTGGGGCTGCAGGCACAAAGTACCACCAGCTTGGGGGCTTCAAACAACAGAAACATGTTCTCTCACAGCTCTGGAGCCCAGAGGTCCCAGTCGAGGTGTGGACAGGGCCAGGCTGCCTTCTGAAGGCTCCAGGAGGAGAAGCCTCCCTCGCCTCTCCCAGTTTCTGGTTGCCGGCAGTCTTGGTGTTGCTCTGCCTGTAGCGGCATCACTTCAGTCTCTGCCTCCATCACCACAGGGCACATTCTTCCTGCGTGTCTGTGTCTCTTCACGTGGCCGATGAGGACACTAGTTATTAGACTGAGGGCCCACGCTAATCCAGTCTGATCTCAACTAATCATATCTGCAAAGACCCTATTTTCAAATAAGGTCATATTCTGAGGTTTTGAGGCAGATGTGAACTTTAAGGGGACACTATTCAACCCAGTACAGGAGAGAAGTTCTGGCTCAGGTACGGAGCCTTAACTCTGAGAGACTGAAACATGAAGCTCTTGCCATTTTGCTCCCCTTCCCCCTCACTGAACAGTCCAGAAAAGTTCAAGCACCTGACCCAAATTCCTCCCACTGATCCATCATGTCATATTAGTAACTTTGTTTCTTATTAGCCACTTCCCATCCAATCACATTAATATTTGTTTTCCCTAATACAATGCAGGAGTCTTCTCAGATTAGCAACTCTCTCATCACATTAGTGGAGACAACTACTAATACAATACAATCCGAATATGACACAGTCTGATGCAGAATTGCTAACACAATCCGACTCTCTTCTACATCAGTGCAGGAATGTTGGTCTACTGTTGAGCAATTCAGGGACATGCTGAGACGATCAGGCCCTGATGAGCAGAGCCATGAGGGCCACCACCCTCCACAGACTGGATGAGGCCTGGGAGTGGAAGGGGAGGGTCCCCCTTTGGAAGGAACCAATGTAGGGGGTCCATCCTGTTTCTAAACACCCTCTGCCCCGTAAGAAACACTCCACCTTTCCTCCTAAACATCCAAGCAGCCCTGGGATCTGCAGAGAAAGGATACCATCTGCAACCCAGTTCTCTGCAGCTCTAACCTCACTGGTGTGACAAGACAAGGTCGGTGTTGCCAAGGTTAATTCATCAAGGATGTGTGCATGCAGTAGAGCCAGAGCAATGTGAGGAGCCAGCAAACCGGGGTGTTATGCTGACAAAGCCACAGGGAGCGTGGCGGGGGGTTGGGGGGGTTCTTGTTGAGAGTGACACTGAGCTGGTGACAGGCTGTCGGGAAGCGGTTTAAGGAAAAGCCCGCTCAAGTCAGCCCAGGCTCTACGCTGACTTGGATTCAAATCTATCACCACCATGTCCTAGCTGCGTGATCTTGGGACACAGAATTTAATTTTTCCGTGCCTCAGTTTCTTTAAAATGGGGAGAAAACAGGGCCTTTCTATGAGGCTGCTGCAAGGAGTAAATGAGATAGGAGTAGAAAAAAACTTAGAAGCTTGCACACTACTTGGCACATGATGAATTTTCCTTAAGACACAGTGGTGGCAATGACTGCAAATCCCAAAGTGTGTTAAGTTCATCCACACATTTGAGTGAGCTCTGGGCTAACACTGTGAAAAAATTAAAAGTTGAGCATGATACAATCTCTCCTGTATTATCTCCCTGGGACATGAGATGCAGAACCAGGGGTCAGGGGTCATATCACAAGAGATCTTCAAGTGACACCGAGGAGTCTGAACTTTGTCTTGATGGAAACTGGGAACTGTGGTAGCAAAAGCCCCCAGGTTTTAGTAGAGCTTGGGGCATGGGGGCCCATGGGAGACAGGAGACACTACTTCCTTGCTGTGAAATCACCTGTCAAGTTACTGACTCCTCACGTCCTTGCAGAAAGAAAGACTGAGGGACTGCAAGAAACAGAGACAGGGGCAGGGAAAACAGCACAGAAGCTGACTGTGGATCTCCAGTGACAACGCCCCCTTTCATGCTCTCTCTGCCAGGCTGTCTGAGAGACTGGCAGAGCCCCCAGCCCACTCTGAACCATCCCAGGCAGGGCTGCCGAATAATTCCTGCCACCTCCAAACGGCACTCCACGTGCCAGCCGAAGGCTGCTGCCAAGAGGCACGTGGCCAAGATTCCTTTCCAACTGAGACATCCCCTTGCCAATCAGAATGAGGCCGGCACACGTCCCAGAAAAATCGGACTGCTGCCGTCCATCAAGCAGATGATGGGATACCGTCAGGGCTTCCTGACCCTGCCCACTGCCCACCCTTCATCCCCAAAGCCTCCCAGCAAGGAATAAGGTTCACAGCACAAAGACCCAAACACTCGCCCCCTCTGTGGATCCACCTGATGACAGTGCAACCTCTGGGGTCAAAATGCGTGGATTTAAAGCCCAGCCTCTCTGCTGAGCAACAGTGCAACCTGGGGGAAGTCATGACCTCTCTGAGTCCCACCTGCATCATCCACACAATAGGGTTCATAACAGTTTGCACCGCCTAAGAGTTGTTAGGGGGATTAAATGAGATCATGTATTAGAAGTGCCTGCCCAGCACCTGGTGTTTAGTCCATGCTCAATAAATGCTCTAATTCTGTAAGATACCCAAGGATATCTCAGCTAACTGACAATACTGGCTGTCCAGAATGGGGCCAAGGACCAGGGGATTAGCAGAAAAGGTCCTCATGCAGTTAAAATAAATGTTGGAGTCAATACATGGCAAGTCCAATCAAGGAAATCATTTTTATATACTACAGTATATACACTACATTTTATATACTTCAGGAATACTGTAGTCCTATAATTAATATAACTGTAATACAATACAGTAATTAGTAACCACCCCTACCAAGCACTGGACTTAGCAAATTAAATACATCTTGTCATTTAACCAGTGATGTGCTTAGTTGTTCAGTCATGTCCGACTCTTTGCGACCCCACGGACTGTAACCCACCAGGCTCCTGTCCATGGGATTTTCCTAGGCAAGAATACTGGAGTGTGCTGCCATTTCCTTCTCCAGGGGGTAAACAGTGGTATGCTTAAAAACTAGCTTTCCAGGAAAAAAGGCAAAGTTCTGATACATTCCCTGGTATAAATTCTCCTACCATGATCAGCTACAAGCTCCCACTGTGATGTCACTACCCCTGGAGCTGGAGAGAGGCTAATGGTCCTTACCAGCCAGCTCTGGTCACCACTGCCTTTACCCTCTCTATGTCCCTGTTAGGTCAGTTCTACTCTAGCCCCATTTTCTAGACAAGAATAGCCAGGCTCAGAGACACTTACTTCCTTGCCCAAAGCTATATCCCTTGGACTGCAAGGAGATCCAACCAGTCCATCCTAAAGGAGATCAGTCCTGGGTGTTCAATGGAAGGACTGACACTAAAGCTGAAACTCCAATACTTTGGCCACCTCATGCGAAGAGTTGACTCATTGGAAAAGACTCTGATGCTGGGAGGGATTGGGGGCAGGAGGAGAAGGGGATGACAGGGGATGAGATGGCTGGATGGCATCACCAACTCAATGGACATGGGTTTGGGTGGACTCCAGGAGTTGGTGATGGACAGGGAGGCCTGGCGTGCTGCAGTTCATGGGGTTGCAAAGAGTCGGACATGACTGAGCGACTGAACTGATACAGTGAACAAGCTGCGGTGGCACAAGGCTTCACACGCAGACCTGGGTGGGTTTACCTCTGTTCAGTCGCCGCTCAGAGGTCACTTTCTGGGGCAGGTCACTCTGGTTTGGCTCTGCAGAAGCTCCTTCTGTCCCTTCAGCTGTGGTCCTCTGTGACCTTCCCACTTACTCTTCTTTTCCCAGGCAGTGGAAGGACGCATCTTCTCCCCACTCCAGACAGCCGGAACCACAAGTTTGTTTTTTTAATGAAATAGCCAATAGGCTCAAATCCCCTGTGCCCTCACCTCCATAAACAGCCCCCTATGACACAGGGGCCCTGTTGGCAGCGCCTGCACATCCCCTCTGCTTCTCCATCTTGAATGTGCACAAGAACCACCCAGGATCTTATCAAAGCAAAGATTCTGACTCCAGGTCCAGCGTGGGGCCGTGTCCTGCTTTTCTAACAGGATTCCACTTTACACAGGTCAACCACTTTAAAATAGTGAAGGTCTAAATTCCAAACATCAGATCCCCAGATTGCTTATAGGACACCTAGTCTTCACCTGCGTTCTCAAGCTTTTATAAATCTTCAAAGTAATTATACAGCCTGACTCAACCACGAAAACCTTGGAGTTTTCCCAGTTCATGTGGTCCTTCATGGTCACTTTGTATGATTGGCTTATTCTAACTCTTATCCAACAAACACCAAGTACCCACTCAATACCAGGCCTAGGGTGATGATGGGACTATGCAAAGACCCGGTATCTGCCTCAGGGAGCTGATGGACTCCTTCTTGTGACAGAGAAGTGCCAGAGTCTGTGAGCTCAATTTCCAGGTAGAAATGTCAGTGGACACACAGGGAGTAGTCACTGTGAGCCAGGGACTGTTCTAAGCACTTTATTGATACTAACCTTTTTAACCCACCCTATGCAACAGGTCCCATGATCAACTTCATTTTATAGAAGAGAGGACTAAGGTTCATGGAAATGAAGTCACCTACCTGATCAAGGTTATACAACCTTTCTTGAAAAAGAAAGAGAAACTATTTACACTCCCACAGGAAAGGAAGGTATGGCATACAGCTATATGCTGGACCCTAGGGATGTCACTTGGGTGGTATCATGGACTTGCCCCCGGGCAGGTGGGAGTGAGCAGGAATCAGCAGATATAAGCAAGCAACTATATCTGTCTGGGGCAGAGGGGCATGAACAGAGAGAAAGCTTATATTATTAAGGACTCTTGGTTGTAAGGGCTTCCCTTATAGCTCAGTTGGGTTGGGAAGATCCCCTGAAGAAGGGAAAGGCTACCCACTCCAGTATTCTGGCTTGGAGAAGTCCATGGACTGTATAGTCCATGGGGTTGCAAAGAGTCGGACACGACTGAGCGACTTTCACTTTGTTGTAAACAGTAGACTCAAAGTGGCTTAAGAATGAAACGGAAATGAATGCTCATACACCCAAATAGTGCTGGTGTAGCTTCAGGCACAGCTGGATCCAGCAGTTCAGATGCTACTGGCAGGGTATGATGCTCTCTTTTGGATCTGCTTCCTTCTGAGCTGTCGTCCTCCTCTCTCCTACCACAGCCAGCTCCCCCAGTAATGCAGGAAATGGCTGCCGGCAGCTCTAAGATCACACCTTCCCCTCGTGTTCATATGTAAACCACGGGGAAGTTTTACTAGAACATAACTACATCCATTCACGTACATACTGTCCAACAGCAGGGCTTAATAGTTGAAAGAGAGATGATGTGGCCCATAAGCATAAACTTTTCACTATCTGGCCATTTCCAGAAAAACCTCTTTTAGGCAGCAAAAACAACAAAACACTTAGCCAACATATACTGAGTATGTACTTATGCCAGGTACAGTCCCAAGCTTGTCTGCTTCAAGCTTGTCTGCTACAATCCTATGAGGTGGGGAAACTGAGGTGTGAAGTGATCAAGAGCAGTCAAGCTTAAGGTCTGACAGCCAGAAAGCAGGAGAGCCAAAACCTGAATTCGGCAAATTCCACACTCCTAACAGCTTTGCTAACCAAACAAGGGTCTTCTGGAAGTTTCAGTAGGTAGGATTCTAAATCAAGAGTGTAATCTTACCAACAACTGGTTCAGGAAACACACACACGCGCATATATTTGCTAAAGCAAGCAGTGAATCTCACATGGAGTTCCTTCTGCTCACAAGCTATTCAGGGCTGTCCTGTCAACGCTCTGATGGACAGAGCTGCCCCTGAAAACCACTGGGCTCTCCAGTGGACAAGGAAACCCATGAGCTGGCTTTAAAGCCACCTGAGTACAATAAAAGCTATAAACCTGCATCTCGCAATGGGCTCTTAACAGGTCTGGCCACAGACTTCTGAGGAGCACATGAACCGCTGGTGTTTCTCATTAATTTGTAAAACCTTGCCTAGAAGTTCCTGGGGCAGCCCCGAAGACCAAGTGCATCTCCTGCCCTTGGCGGGTCATTGGGACACTTTGGGTTGGGTGGGAACAGAGACTTTTACTGAGCGTAGAAGGAGGAAATGGCACGAAATCTACCCAGATTCTTTCATTATAGTCTGCCACAGTAAATCATCCACCAGCGGGTCCCATCAGCTTCACTTCTAGGGAAGGTCAAGCTGTCCTCTGCCATCACCCAGCCTCCTCTGCACCATCTGCTTACCCACATAACACTGTTTCACGGGGAGCCCCGACAATATGAAGGGACTGCGTTGTTCTTCTGTGTACTTCATCGCTTTCTGGTCAAAATTCCAGGCCCCTTCATTTGGGAAAGGAGGCCTGCTTTCTTGCTCTCCATACGTACCTCACAACGCCTCCACGCTCTGGTCACAGGGGCTCTCAGACCACAGAGCAAGCCTTTCCACCACACGTCACATCCAGACATACACCCCTCTTTCTATGGCTGACTCCTCAGCCTTCAAGGTCCACTTAATCACCCCCTTTCCCTACTCCTCTGCCACAGCACACAGTTTTCTTTGTAGGATTACAACATGTGGTTCTTTTATCTTATTGATTTACGCGCTTGGTGGCTGTCCACCCCAGCCCTTCCCAAACTGTCCATGCCAGGAGGTTTGGGACAATTTTCTTTTCTCCATCACTGTATTCTCAGCTCCCATCATTATAGTAGGCACTCAATAAGTATTGAAAAGAAAAAAAAGGAAGAAATAATCCCACAATCCTTTCCTTATTTTAAAAAGGGGGTTGCACTTGCATGCTTGTCTATGGGTTAAAATGCCTTGGAAAAACAAATGTGGAACAGCCAGGAGGCAGCTGAAAGTTCAAGAGACTTATTGTTCATTTTAGCCTCATCTTTAATGCCTCCCTTTAAAACAATTATATGTATCTTGCTTATGGAATAATGCATCTTTGAAAATTAATATTTTAAAGTGGGCTACCCCAGTGGTTCTCTAGGCTGGCCCAGAGTCCTGGCAAGAGATGCTGCACTTACAGGTGGGTGCCTGTCTATGCCCTCCTGTGTGGGGGTGAGGGATCTGAACACCAGGTGGATTCAAGAGCCAGGGGTCCACACAGCCCTCCCCAGGCCTGAGGGGGAAGGGGCTGGGTAGAAACCTCATGTGGGTCTTATTTCCCGAGCCCTCTATCTTCACCACCAGCCCACCTATCAGTGAAGGAAATTAACTTTATCAAGGGCTGGATGTTCCTAAAGCCACACAGCTGGTTGTGAGAACCAAGGGGACAAGGGCAGAGATTTTGGCTCATAATTTGACAGTTTTTTTCATAGACTCTTTGTAGGAATGGAAGCTGGGCAGATTGGTCTCTAATCCCAAAGTATGTCCTCAGACTTTTTTTTAAAATAAAATTATAAATTACACATATAGCCCTGTCCAAAATCATAATCTCAAAGTTTCCCTCATCCTGAAGAACGTTTAAAATTTTGTAGTAAGATTCACAGGGCCTCCACTGCAGTCTTGCCACTTGCTCACATGGGTACTGCAAGCTTTCAAAACCACTCTTCCATCCTCCTGTCTGGCTCCCTTCCCAACTCCAGTCAACTTTCCACCCTACCCAGTCACATGATGATGTCATTTTTCCAAGTATCTGGCCTTCTTAGAGAAGACAGGGGTTTAAAGAAGGAAAAAACATAACCGAAAAAACACAAAGGAGCTTCCAGTTGGTTATCTGTCCGCTCCTTAACCCTGCCAAGTCCTTACCATTTACAGGATGGGAAAAAGAGGGGATTGTCTCTGACCCTATTTTCACCTGACATAACCGAAAACTGTTTTCTCTATTGTTTTTGTTCAGTCGCTCAGTTGTGTCCAACTCTTTGTGACCCCGTGGACTGCAGCACACCAGGCTTCCCTTCACCATATCCCAGAGCTTGCTCAAACTCATGTCCATCAGTGAAGCCATCCCACCATCTCGTCCTCTGTCATCCCCTTCTCCTGCTGCCTTTAATCATTCCCAGCATCAGGGTCTTTTCTAATGAGTTGGATCTTCATATCAGCTGATCAAAGTATTAGAGCTTCAGCTTCAGCATCAGTCCTTCTAATGAATATTCAAGACTGATTTCCTTTAGGATGGACTGGTTTGATCTCCTTGCAGTCCTAGGGACTCTTAAGAGTCTTCTCCAACACCATAGCTCAAAAACATCAATCTTTCAGCATTCAGCCTTCTTAATGGTCCAACTCTCGCATCCATACATGACTCCTGGAAAAAACCACAGCTTTGATTCTATGGACCTTTACCCTGTTCCACTGATGGCCGTCTTCCTTGCTTCTTCACTCTGAACCTCCTTGATTGCATCTCCATGGAATCATGCTGGTCCTTTGTGCATACCTAAAGGGATTTGGGCTAATTTGGTCTTCTGAGGATCCCATTTGCTGTACTGATCCCTGGGCAATCTCAGGTTGAGATAATGTGGCATCCCACACCACATCCTACCCATATCTCCATGAACAGTCACTGAATATTCTCTTTGAAATGCATCGCTTAGAAAATCTGTAGCTGTTGTTGAAGCCACAGATTACCATTCTGAGTGAGCTTTCATCCTCCCCAGTTCCTTCCTGTGAGCCTAAAAATGACTTACAATGCAGAGATGCCAAACATATAGCATGTATATGGCAACTGGCACTTTCCTGTGGTGGACACTATTCATGGACTTCCCACTCCTACTCTGCAATTTAACCACTAGTGAATCTAGTCAGTTAGACTTCTAAGTGCATGCTAAATTGCTTTAGTCATGTCCAACTCTTTGCAATCCCATGGACTGTAGCCCATCATGCTCCTCTGTCCATGGGATTCTCTAGGCAAGAATACTGGAGTGGGTTACCAATCCCTTCTCCAGGGGATCTTCTTGACCCAGAGATAGAACCTTGGTCTCCCACATTGCAGGCAGATTCTTTACTGTCTGAGCCACCATGGAAGCCTCCTAGACTTCTATAGTTGAGTTCAAATAAAATCAATTCTTACCCATCCTTCACCCTCCACCATTCCGTTTCTTCTCAAGGCTCTTTACCCAGAGTGATTTTTTTTTTAAGCTTCAATCTTTTAAACACAAACCAGGGACTTCCCTGGTGGTCCAGTGGTCAAGAATCCAGCTTGCAATGTAGGGGATGCGGGTTTGATCCCTGGTTAGCTTCCCTGGTGGCTCAGACAGTAAAGAGTCTGCCTGCAATTTGGGAGACCTGGGTTCAATCCTTGGGTCAGGAAGATGCCCTGGAGAAGGGAATGGCAACCCACTCCAGTATTCTTGCCTGGGAAATCCCATGGACTGAGAAGACTGGTGGTCTACGGTCCATAGGATCGCAAAGAGTCGGACACCACTGAGCAACTAACACTTTCACTTTTTGGGGGGAATGGAGATCCCCTAAGCAGCAGGGCAACTAAGGCTGTGTGCCACGACTAGAGGAGCCCCAGCACCAACAACAAAGAGCTTACAACAAAGGAACCTGCATGCTGCATCTAAGACCCAACACAGTCAAACAAATAAATAAAGATTTGTAAAACTCCATAAACCAGACTCTAGCACTTTGCTACTGAAAATCCTCCATGGCTTCCACCACAATGAGAAGAGGATGCCAATGCTATCCTGTGCTCAAGCCCTGCATAAGCTGACTTTGTTGGTAACTACTGTCAGCCTCTCCTGATTAGCATGTGAATTTCCTTACAGGAAGGAGTTTGGCTGCTCAGTTCAAGGTAGCAGCCCTAGTGCCTACAGCAGTGCCTGGCACATCAGATGTCTGTACACTGAATGAAACTCTCGCTGATCCAGAATGTGGTCTAAGAATCCTCAATGTGGCACTTCAAGCAGCCACCACTGAGTTCTCAGAGACGGCATGCAAGATGCACCCTGCTTTCAAAGCCTGTCTGGGCAGGTCTACCCACCTCCAATTATCTGGGAATGAGACAGTGTACAAATAAATCCTTTTGAGCCTCCAGACCAGCCGATTTCCTTTCATTACATGCAATAAACTTTTTAGTTCTTTACTCTTTGCAGTGGAAAATGTTTTGGTGAGGCAGAGCTTTGGGCCTGACACAGCTGCTGACAGGATCCCTCAGCACTGGGTATTCAGTGGCAGGGACCTTGGGCAGTCTGTGGGGAACTCCATCCATGTTTTAACCTGTGCATCAAGGAGGCTGTCAATGCAGAGAAAGATCCTTAGGAAAGACAGGCCAAGCTCTATTGCTTCCTTGGTACATTATTTTTCACAACTGCTTGAGTCACAGTGATGGCTAGAAAGAAGTTCCAGAAAATCTAAACTTCTGGAAAGCCCAGGAGTCCCAGAACCAGAGGAACCACTGGGAAGATGAGGGAAAACATTTAGAAACTGGGAGCCCAGATGCGGGTGAGCTCTGGGCTCACTGATGGGTTTCCTTGTCTAGGGACATCTTGGAGCAAAAAGGTGAACATTTCTCAAGCTCCCGCCAGGTTTCTTGGGGAACAGGGATGACAGCAGGAGGGAATGAAGATGAAGGGAGAGAAGAGTAATTAGTACTATTAATTACATCTCAACCACAGCCTACGTTTCTGCCCCGGGATTAAAGAAACATTCATTTGGAACGACTATTAAGGTCTTAAATTCAATGCTTCACAAATCAGGGCAGTGGAATGAAAATTCTTTCTCTGTAGGGACCAGCAGGCAGAGAGAGCAGAGTTTTCTATCCCTGTTGCTGCAGCCCAGCTGGAAAAGCCAGTGCTTGTGAGCCTGGGTGGAAGACCATTCACTTGTTATTGTTGTTGGTGAGTTTTTTTTTTTAAGTTGCTTCAGGCAGGGACGTGTTCCAAATGTATAATCTAATGTGCTATAAAAGTCACTAATGCGATTATACTTTTACATCATATTAGAGAAAATGAATACTAATTCAATACCAAACACTAATTCGGTAGAACCCCAAACTGCTGAGAGGCTACAAAGCATTTACTGTGCTGAACTTTCCGGCTGGTGCCCGAGAGAGTGTGGTGGTGTTTCCTGGAGTCAGGCACCCTGGGCAGTCAGAGAGGTTGGGGTGTGCCATCCACCCTGTGGTGTAGATGGTTTCCCTGGGAACACACATGGTGTCACCTCAGGAGGGACTTCTCAATGCTCAGAAGCATGTTTTAAATCACAAGCAGTGCAAATCCATTTGGATTTCTAAATGCAGTGTGTTCAACAGGACTGGCAGACGATGCTTCTAAATCCAAGTCAAGGTGGAGAATGGTTTCTCAGAAGGAAGACTGCCAAGAACTATGGCCTAGGAAGCTATACTAATGGCCAACATTTAGCTGAGTATTTACTACATGACAAGCACTGTTAAACTTCCCTCCCATTCATTCATTTAACCCTGAAGACGATCTTCTGAGGTAGGAACTTTTTTATACCCATTTGACAGGTGAGGAAAATGGAGGCCCAGAGAGGTAAAGTGATTCATCCAAGGCTACACAGCCAGTGAGGAGCACAACTGGCGTGTCAGGCCAGGCTATCTGATTCTAGAGCTGCATTCAACCTACTTGCTACTAGGTAAGAAAGCTGGGTCGACTGACCAGACAGTTACCTGCATTATCTCATGTTAATCTTGAGGCCACTCTTTGGTAGGTTTTTTATTATTCCCATTGTACAGCTGAACACACTGAAGTTGAGAAAACTGATCTACCTTCCTCAATGTCACATACAAAGTGAGGGAGCCAGGAATCAAAGCCAGGGCTCATAAACACTGTACTTTACAACTTCCCAAGTCCTCAAAACTAAAGCCACAATCCTCAAAGGGAGGTCTCCCTGTCCAAGTCACTGTTCAATAGCCCCTCTCCCAGCAACCTCCTCTGTCTTCCTGGAGACTCTTCTCCTCCCACTTCTGACCTGGGAGTCCACAGAAGGGTAGTCTGAATCAGCTTCCAGAACAATTCTCATTCCCTGGAATCTCGCTTGGCAGGACCCCTGACTCCTGTGGCCCCCCCACCTCCATATCACAGGTATGCTGTCCCATTTTACTATCAGACATCACTGCATCTCCCAATCCTGGTCAGTCGCATCCAGAAATGCAGGGCTAGAATTACGATGCACTGGCTTGCCTTCATAAATAATATTTTGCAATTTCCTCGTCCAGGGGCATGGATAAATTATTCTTCTGCATCAAGGTTACGATGATCAAAAAGGTGGCCCGGCTGGCCTTCCTCGAGAGGGGGGATAAAAAGGAGGCTCTGATTACATCAAGGCGCCAGGCTGAGGCGGGGCTCCGAGTCCCGGGCGCCTGTTTTGTGGCTGCACGACAATCAGATATCTGAAAATGCATGAACTCTGATTTTAAGGTCCTGCTGGAGAAGGAACTGATGTGACAAGCAGGCCTGACGTTCACATCATTCATGGGGGCTGACAGAAAGAGCCTTCTGATAACAGTGCATTTAGTACTGTTTTCTTGTTCCCTTCACTGAGCACCCCACGCACCCAGCCACAATCACACACATAAACCTGCGCGCACACACACGTGCACACTCTCTCTACACCAGTTGTTATAGGCTGAATTGTGTTCCCCAAATTCATACGTTGGGAGTCCTAATCCTCAGGACCTCAACATATGACCTTATTTGGAGACAGGATCTAAAATGAGGTCATTAGGGTGGTTTCTAATCCAATATGACTGGTGTCTTTATAAAAAGCAGAAATCTGAATACAGACATGCAGAGAAGGACAATGTTTTGTGAACATGAAGCTGAAACTGGCCTTCTCCTAGGCAAGGAGAAAGACCTTGGAAGAAATCAACTTTGCTAATACCTTGATCTTGAACTTGTAGCCTTCATAACTGTGAGGAAAATAAATTTCTATTGTTTATGCTGCCCTGTCTGTGGTACTTTATTATGGCAGTTGAACAAATGAATGTACCAAGATAGACTGAAAAAATGTGGAATTAAGGCATCAAGTGGATCCTACTGGAATACAGTCAGTAGTAGTATCTGAGGCTTATCTGTGTTCTGAATTATATAATCTGCTTACGGTCTGTTTGCCAATAAAAGAGAGGCTCCACGAGGGCAGCACGTCTGTCCTCTGCTGTATCTCCAGAAGCCAGAACACTCCCTGACTCATAAGTATATCTGTTGAAGGAATAAGTAAGTGGATAAATGAATGAAAGCCAACAAGAATGAGTTTTGCTTCATATTTATGCTTCACACGAAGGATGGTAGCCAGGATACCTCTTACAATAGAATGCAGGGGCTTACCCCACCAAGAGTATCCCTGCCCCCGGGGTTGCTTCATGAGATGCAAAAAAGAGAGGAACCTTTGCCCTAGTTCCCTCCACCACCAATTTTTAAGTGCTCCAGAAATATCTCCTAACTGACAGACAAATGGGAACAGAAAGCCCAATTCTTGAGAACCACTCAGAAACATCCAGTGAGATGGCCTCACACAGCCCATTAGCATGTGATGGTGGGAGTGGGTCTGGCCAGCCTTCTGCAACTTCTCAGCCAGCCAAGAGACCTCGCACCCGCCGGGGGGAGGCCAACAGCACCAGACCCCTCTCTAGCTGAATGGCAGCGCTGAGAGCGGGTGACAGACAGAGTCCACCACTCTCCACACATGCTCGTGACACTCCCCCAGCCTCAGCAAGATGGCACCAAGCTACAGCCTTCTGCCCCTCCCCCGCCACCCGCCCTCCGTGCACCCAGTAGGCGCCCAACTCTCACTGCCCTCCCAAATCTGGATGGAACTGAGAACTCTCCCTGTCAG
>NW_011494732.1:8132209-8139260 GCF_000754665.1 Bison bison bison | reverse complement strand
GTATATCACTTTGAGATATATACCATATTAGCAGAAAGAACTGAATTATATTGCATTCATGATGCAATTAAACACTTCACTAGGAATCAATGTAAAACTGATGAGGCCTGAAAGTAGTGCATATGGCTTAGAACATTATAAAACATTACCTTCACTCAAATCCTTTTCAGTAGCAATTTAAATCTTCTTACAGTTACTGCTGCCAATGGTAAACCATCTACTGATTCATAACAGTGCATGGTAACGAATGAATTTTTTTAAAAATTTATTCAACTACTAAATTACCCATGAATCCGGAATAGCTGACAGGAGTAATCTGAATTATTATTAGCTCTGCAAGTATTCTGCATTAGCCAATTTAAAACCACGGTTCTCAGGCAGGAACCAGTTAGTACAGCCAGAGTGTTAAATGACTGCAATAGTTCTTCATTTTACTGCTGCTTACATTTAAAGGTCAAGAGATAAAAATTACATATGACTCCAAACATAGGAAGGGTGTTTATCTTTTTCTATGAATCGGGTCAGTTGTAAACTTTAAAAAACATTTGAGATGCAATTGTACAAACTCAAAGGCCTTCGGGGTATTCAGAAATCAGGGGTGGGGGCACCTTCTCCCCGCTTCATCACTGCAAAGAAAGATGACACATACCCTCTTCCTGGTGATTGTGCTCCCCAATAATCTAGTCCCTTATTTTGACTCTCTGACCTTCACATGCCCCCAGGCTCTTCCCACTGCTCGGGCAGCTCTGGAAGGATCTAGAAGCCACAAAGTTGGAAGTCACAGGAGTGGGAGCTCCCTCCTCCCCAAAAGGGCATTTAGGCCAGTCCTCTGCTTCCCTCCTAAGGCAGCCACAAGACAATCTTTCTAATCCCTACTCCCTTCCCTAAACTGCCTTCCTGTTTATGCTCACTGTCTGTTGGGTTTTTTCCCTCCTCCAAAAGCCCAGGGGAAAAACCAAAGCAAGAGAAATAAATAAAGAAGCAGCTTTCTTCAGGAGTCCAATGTTATCAATGCATGACTGAACAAGGACCATAAAACACCAGCCTCATTTCTTTGCGTGGCTGTGGCAAGACAAGCACACGGGTTGTGAGCTCTGTAGAAGGAAGAGCTGGGCAGTTCAAGGCACCACTCTCCTGTTGTTAATTTCCTTTCTTTGGGAGAAGAGTTTTTTTTTTTTTTCTTTAACCACAAAGTTAATTTATGCTCATTATAAAAAATTTAAAACAACAGAGAAGCATACAAAGTGAAAAGTTTGACAGCCCTGTCTTTCCACTTTGTATTCAGCTATCAAACAAATAATAATTAAGCACCTACTGTGTGCTGGGGCACTGAGGCTACGGCTATGAACAAAACCACTGGAAAACCCTAGGATCTACTCTTCTGGGTTTTTCTCTACTTGTCAACTAACATGTACATTCATGGATAGAATATTTCTTGAAATGGGATCCCATTTTACTACCTGCTTTTCTATTCACCCAACAGTGTCCTGGACATCTTAAACTGAAAGATACAATTCTACCACGTGTAGGGACCATGAAATTACCTAAACCTGCATGGACAATTTTTGCTAATACTATGAACCATCTTTTAAATGAACACTATTCAAGCTATAAGTTAAGGGTGTGCCCAACCTTATACCAAACCGGATGTCCAATCTGTCTGGTGGTGTGAGGGGTGGAAGTACTCCTGTGGGGGGAAATAAAAGCACTGTGCCCCCACTTCCCTCAAACAATCTTTCAAGCACAAGCTGATTTCCATGGATTGATGTGGCTTTAGAATGTGAGCACTCACAAGCTTAGGAGCAGCAGCAGCATGAACATCTGTTATCTGCAGGCTGGCAAATCCACCTTGGTGGGTTTGACAGCAACTCCCTAACATCCTCTGCACTGCCAGGAGGCCACCAGTTAGACCAGTGGGTCTAACTGGGGGTGATTTGCCTCCTGGGGGACACTTGTTGATGTCTGGAGACACTTCTGGTTATCTCATTAGGGGAAGGATGTGTGCTTCTGGGACCTAATGGAGACTAGGGAGGCTGTAAAACATTCTTCAATGCAGGGGACTTCTCTCCCCACCACAACAAAGAACTATCCGGCTCAAAATGTCAACAGTGTCAAGTTCAACCTTGCTTTAATTAAAGTCTGGGTCATATGATTGAGAGACTGAGTTTTGGACAGACCTGTGTTCGTGGCTCAGTTAAGTGATTAGCAAGCTATGTGACCTTGGACAAATGACTTAACCTCTCTGAACCTCAGTTCTATTAGTGTCTTTATTGACTAATTAACAGTGTCTACTTAGGGTTCTTAGGAGGATTACAGGAGATAATCTGTGTCAAGCATGCAACGCACCACCACTTATTATTACTCATATAATTACATTATTATTATCAGTACTAATTGTGGCAGCAGCGAAAGTGGTGTTTTTTTTATTGTGGTAAAATACATATAACACAAAATTTACCATTCGAACCATGTTTTAGTGTACAGTTAAGTGGCATTAAGTACATTCATATTGTTGTGCAACCATTACTACCATCCATCTGCAGAACTCTTTCATCTTGCAGAACAGAAACTCAGTACTTATTGAACACTAACTCCCCTAAGAATGTGACTCTTCTAAGCGCCAATCATAGAGTAGGATACAGCGGAATCATACAGTATTTGTCCCTTTGTGACTAGCTTACTTCACTTAGTATAAAGTCCTCAAGATTCAATCATGTTGCAGCATGTGACAGAACTTCCTTCCTCTTGAAGGCTGAACAAGAAGTTCCATCATATGGATATACCAATTTTGTTTACCCATTCACTCACTGACGGGTACTTGGCAGGTCTGACTCTGGAGGCAGAACTCTGACTGTCACGCTAGACTACCATGCAGCACTAGACTTGGTGCTGACCCTCTCTGCCTCTGCTGACTCTCTGGAACATGGGGTAATGAAAGAAGCTACCTGCAGCTACCCCAGACTATTCCAGTCCCCACCTCCCTCACCATCTACATTAGTGTGCTAGGGCAGCCATAATAAAGTACCGCAAATGGGGCAGCTTAAACGACAGAAATTACTTTCTCATGGTTCTGGAGGCTGGAAGTTGCAGACAGGTGCTGGCGGAGTTTGTTTCTTCTGAGGCCATTCTCCTTGACTTGTAAATGGCCATCTTTCCCTTGTCTTCATATGGTCTTCCCTCTGTACACAGAGGTCTGTAGCCTAATCTCCTCTTCTTATAAGGACACCAGTCACATTGGATGAGGGCTCACCCCAGTGATCTTATTTTAACTTAATTATCTTTAAAGGTAAAAATAATTATCTATCTTCAAATACAACTACATTCTGAAGCATTAGGGGTTAGGACCCCAACCCCTAGTTGAGAGGACACAATTCAACCCATAACACCATCTTTTACCAGAGGCTGGGGAAAAAATAAAAGCTGTAGGGTCTGATTTCCTAGCCTCCCTTGCAGCTACAAGTGGCCACTGAGAGTTCTGGACAATGCAATGAAGATTAGATATCCCTCAGGAGGGCTTTGCTTTCCTAAATTAAAAAGTAAGATCCTCACTGGAAGTAAACCTTTTGCCCTCTGCCCCTTTGGCTTTCCTTTCTTATTCCTTCTTAGCCTGGAAACATGAGACCTGGAGGAGGAACAGACAGCTTTCGGCTATAAAAATGAAAGCCAAGATGGCGGAATGGAAAGACAGAAGGGTTGCCTACCTGTGAACTTTATTATGTGAGAAAAACAAACTCCGAAACGTCCTTCAGTAGGTGAGTAGATAAATAAACTGTGGTATATCCAAACAATGGAATATTATTCAGTGCTAAAAAGAAATGAGCCGTGAAGACAGGAGGAAACTTGAAATGCATATGACTAAGAGAAAGAAGCCAATCTGAAAAGTTTACATACTACATGACATTCTGGAAAAGGCAAAACTCCTGGAGACAGTAAAAAGGTCAGTGGCTGCCGGGGGTTGGAAGGTGGGGAGGGATGAAGAGATAGAGCGCAGAATGTTTACAGGGAGTAAAAGTACTCTCTATGATGCCATATTGGTGCATACATGTACATCATTACACGCTTGTCCAAAGCCACAGAAAGGACAACATCAAGAGTAAATCCTAATGGAAAATGGACTTTGGGGGATGCTGTGTCCCTGTAGGTTACCTACTATAACAAATGTAGCACTCTGGTGTGTGATGTTGATGTGGGAGAATCAGCATATGTGGCGTCAAAGGGGATATGGGAACTCTGTGTACTTTCTGTTTGATTTTGCTCTGAATCTAAAATTTCTCTAAAAATAACATCTATTCAAAAATAAATTAGTAAACCTAATGAGCTCAAGGCACTGTTGGCTGAGTTTCCAGTTATTTGTAGCTGGGTGAGTTCCTTAAAGGAGTAGACCCTCAGAGGGCACTGGGGTCACTGGCTGGGTCCCACAATGGTAAAGGGTTCTGGACAGAGCACAGGGAACCCATACTGGACCCAGCAAAGCCTGACCAAACATTCTATGAGATCAGAGATCCTGTGTGGGCCCTTCTGCCCTCATGTCCTGATAATCTGGCAGAAGGCAGCTGGGATGGTCAAAGAGAAAAAAGCGTGTGGCTCAGAAGATCTCTTGGGAAAGCAGGAACTCAAACTCGAGATCAGGAAGCGGGATTAAAGATGGGTGCCAAGCTGCCCCTAAGACTTTCCTCCTGATATCATCCTTCCCCTAGATCCCAGCAGAAGATTCTGCTCTGTGCATCCCAGGGGCATGGAAACTTCCCACAGGTGAAAAGTTGTGACCAAAGAACTCAGTACCCAGTTTACTCAGAGTCAAGAGAAAGAGCCGCTTCCATGGCCCATGTTTCCTTGCACACACAGACTGTTGGATAAAGATCTTTGGACAGGCCCAAGAATTTTGCCCCGAACTGCTGCCTTCAACAACTCCACTCGGTGAAACAAGATTCAAGCATAGCTCAACCCATGGGGATGGGGATAAGGGGGGACATTCAATCATTCATTCAGGGACTTCCCTGGTGGTCCAGTGGTTGAGAATTTGTCTTGTAGTGCAGAGTATGTGGGTTTGATCCCTGGTCAGGAAACTAAGAACCCACCTGCTGCAGGGCAACTAAGTCAGCGCTGCAAAGAGGCACACACACACACACACAAAATTCATTCATTGTCTTTTAAGTATTCAGAGATTTCAAGCTGGATGATGGGACTTCAGAGATGAACGGGGTTGGGGTATGACTTGAAGGTGTTCCAGGCAAAGCTCAGAAGAGGGAGGTACACAAAGTCCCCATTATGAGTGTTGTCTTTCTGCAGAGTGAAGTTCAAGGATGGCTCAAGATGAAGCAGCGTGGACGTCTAGGGGTTCCTTAAAGTAATCCTCTCATGCCCAGTGAGGAACCAGTAAGTCAGTAATTCACTGAGTATTTATTAAGCACCTTCTGTGTCCCAAGTACCATTGTGGGCATAACCAGGGTGGGGATGGGGAGATATTCAGGCCCCAGTCTGGCCTTCAAGTACCTCATGATCCAACAGTGAAGGATCACAAGGCAGAATGGGCACCAGGCAGTGGTGAGACGTGAGAGTTCAGAGAAGGTGAAACTGGTCAGAGAAGCATTCTCGGAGGCAGCAGCCACTCTAGAACCACAAAGGCCGAGTCAACTCGGACAGAAACGGACTCCATCAGGGACAGCAAACAGGTACTGAAGAAATGCTAAGAGGTTTTGAGCAATGACTAGACATCCCCAGCCTGAGTGGATCAAACCCCTAAGAAGGGGAATCACAAATCTCCTGATCGTGATGCAGAGTGAAACTGAGTCCTGAGAGCAGCAAAGAAAATGTCTGCACACACGTCCCAGGCCACGCATGCCGGAAGGCAGGTGCTGGATAGGTGCTTAGCATTTGCACGCACATCGATGGAGAAGGCATCAGGCGCCAAGGCCTCCGGAAGAAGTGGGCTCAAACTTGGAAAGGAGGCATTGTCTCTTTAAGTGAGCATAACACTGAATCATCCTTTCTCTTCCTATTTTGGGTTTTATTAGCAAAGCAGTACAATGTTTATACTAGTGGGTATTACATTTGCCAGAACAATTACAGTATGACAAATGGTACATCAATGTAATCCATCAACCTCGCCAAGACAGGAATCCTTTACTCGGGACTGCCATTAATTCTGCACTCCCGTCTCTGGGGTCCTGGGCCCGTGTAGCCACGACAACGTGGACGACGCCTGGTGCAAATGCTCAAGCTCCATGAAGGATGGGCACTCCTCGGTGTGCCGGAATTTAACCTCCGACACCCGCATATTAGTCTACTCGGAGGAAGAAATTGAAGCGTGGGGCTGGAAAAAGCCAGGGCACTTGGGGGAAGAGCTGTATTTACTCCATCACGGCACAGTGTCTCAGAAGTGGGGGAGGGTATCCACCTGTGGGTCGTGTGGCCTGACAAGCCCCAAGTCGCAGGTTGCTGGGTATCAGCTCCAACCGTGCAAGTGCTCAGCTGTGTCCAACTCTTTGCGACCCTATGGACTGTAGCCCATCAGGCTCTTCTGTCCATGGGGTTCTTCAGGCAAGAATACTGGAGTGGGTTGCCATACCCTCCTCCAGGGGATCTTCCCAATCAAGGGATCGAATCTGCATCTCCTATGTCTCCTGTATTGCAGACAGATTCTTCACCTGCTGAGCCACTGAGGAAGCCCCATCAGCTCCAAAGCCAGGAACAAATTCAGGCATCAGCTGAATGGATGCGTCAACTCTCAGTAGCAATGGCAGCTCTTAAGGAAAGCAGATGGGGACACGGGACAGAAGGTATCAAAGACACTGAGTATCTGGAGAGGGGGGAGAAGGAGCAGTTGTTTTTTGATGGATACAGAAGGCCTCAGATTCCAAAAGAGCAAACACCTCTCTAGGCACATGGAGGAAGATGATACGGCGCACACCTGGAGTAGATCTGACTGATCTACCCCAGCCCCAAACCGCCGATACGTACTTTCTGGACCCTGATCTTCCTCTGCCTCCCCCAGCCGTAGCTTCTGAGAGTAGCTAAATCTCAATGGTTACACATGAGACTGCAGTCATCA
>NW_011494732.1:8124469-8132109 GCF_000754665.1 Bison bison bison | reverse complement strand
AAATTCACCAGGAGTTTCAGGGTTCCTCAATTCATCCTAACCAGCAAATTACG
This sequence comes from Bison bison bison, assembly GCF_000754665.1. Taxonomy (NCBI): domain Eukaryota; kingdom Metazoa; phylum Chordata; class Mammalia; order Artiodactyla; family Bovidae; genus Bison; species Bison bison. The sequence goes on along the minus strand of NW_011494732.1, from coordinate 8,132,056 downwards.
AGCCGGGAGCAGCTTTATAAAATATGAAACGGCTGCTGTCAGTTTTTCCATCAGTTCTACATATTTTGCTGTTAACAAAAGGAACCGATAACCACTTCTCATAAGGAAAAACAAGAATAAAATCAAAGGCTCCTAATGGAGACAATCTCCAAAGTGCAACAATACAAGCCCATTTCTTTCTTTTTTTTTTTCCCTTCCCTGACAAATCAATCTGGCCATGGTCCAAGGATACAGGCAGACAGACGGAGCTACCTCACCTGTTTTATTAAGCCATTACCAGAATCATTTTATTCCCATTTATAATGTTCAATACATGGTCTGAAGACTTTTCTAATATAGTAATTAGATGGAACACTAGATAGATGGATTAAATTGGGACGATATTTTATGCCTTTGTACGTTGCTTTACAATATTCTGCCTGGTTTCTGAGATACCAAAGTGTGAGCATGTGTGTATATATATAAATATACCCCTTTTATTTTGGATGAGAAGGCTGTACTTTGCATGTGGCTCATCTCAGAGTGAGCCTTCCCATGGAAATCTGATGGAAATGTATGAACCCCTGATAGAACTCGCCAGGAAATCCATCCTATATTCCATCTCCCCTTGCCCCCAAACAAAGGTTGCTCAAGTATCCTCGCTGTTGTCATGGTCACTACAGCTGACATTTACTGGGTATCAGGCATGGAGCTGAGACCCTGACATTTCTCAGGAGGTCACATAACTTGGGGGCTCAAGAGCACAGGCTTTGAAATTGCCCAGTGCTGGGGTTAAGCCCCGGTTCTCATACATGCTTGCTGTACGATCTGGCGGAAGTCACTTTTTACCTCTCTGAGCCTCAGCTTTCCCTACCTGTAACATGGGGATAAAACCAGTACCCATATCACAAGCTTGTTATTAAGATACTTTGATACTAAGATGATGCTTAGCATGGGGCCAGACAGAGAATAAGTGCTCAGAACATGTCATTTTTATTATCATCTCACTTAGCCCAAGGAGATGGCATCATGCCTCTTTTACAGATGGTGAAACTGAGGTTTGGAGAGGGGAAACATTTACCCAGGTTACCAAATAGGTGGGGGGCATGGGTATCTGTGTCCACAGACTGCTCACTTAACAACCACAAAAGACTGTCTCCTTTGAAGGGAAAAGAAGGGATACCTCTACTAAGAAATGCGTGTTGCAGGAGGAGGAGGGATGTTGAACTAATAAGCCCATAAGCCCCTAATTTGTACCTAAGATATGGACTTAAATTATAGTCCTAACTCTAAGGGTCTAAGAAATCTAGACTTGGTGATCAACAAAGATCTCCTTTTATGTGCCCCCTCCTCTCATTCCGTGAGATGACACAAAAATGAAGCCAGAGAAATGAGTCCTGCAGGTGTCACCTGAGCCCACTCACTTCTCAGGCACCTTCCTTACATGGGAAAACTGAGACACTGAAAGGTCAAACCGGGAGCATCATAGCAAGATAGGACACTACTTTATAGAGCGGAACACTGACGCTCAAGAGAGGTGGTGCAACCTGTCTGTGGTCACACATCTGTTGAGGTCACATTAAGGACCTCTTTCTGCACAAGAGTGCCTCAGTGATCCTCCCAATTCCAATTATGCAAAAAAAACCCAATCCTGCCCTCCTTGTTCCCCTACCATCAGACGCCCCCTCAGCTTGCCTGGGCTAGGGCTATATTTAGCTGCAGCATTTTTTCCAGTGTGTAAATGGAGAACGTCAACTGGAAGAAACCTATTAATATAAAAGAGGAAGATGCACCCAGCCACAAAGTTAGAAGCTGACTGCTTCGGAAGACCTGTCTTTGCCATGACCAGGAAAATAAAACTACCCTCCATCTACATTTTTTTTTTAATATCAAGAAGGAGTTCTTGATTTGACAGGTAGTACTATAACTCATTTTTTTTTAAATAACAAAGAAAACGAGTAAAACTCCAAAAATTTCTTTGCTGTCAGCTCCATCTACAGTAGTGACGCTCACCTCCAATGAGCAAAAAAGTGAGACTCACCTCCAGGTCAGCTGTCCCCCCATCAACGGACTCCTGGATCTGCTGTTCCCTCTCCTTTGCCCAGAACTGGACCCCTATATAGCCTTACATGGGCACTTTGGAAAACTGTTAAATCAGTTGCCAGCTCACCCCAACTCTTGTGCTGCTTTTGAAAGCACAGCCAACACAAAAGACCTCAACACTGGAAAAATTTCTAAAAGGAGCAAGGTGAAGGATGGGAAGCTGAACCAGAATAGGGATGAAGAAGAACACTGAAGTTATTAGACGTGACAAATACTGACATTTACTCTGGGTCAGGCCCCGTGACCATATCATCACTTCTCTCAACCACTCCATACCCATCTCCATTTTCCAGAGAGGTTAAGTGACTCACCCAAGGTCACAAAGCTAGTTCAGGGCAGAGCTGGAATTTGAACTCAGGGCTGACTGATTTTAACATCTAGGACCTGCAAGAATGAAGAATCCTTTGGCAGACTGAAGGTGGGCCCACATTTTTGATATAATAGACAGTTTCTTGGGGGAAAATTGCTCTTCTGAAATCTTATCCTGTTTGAAATGACCTTGGGAGGATCAGCCCTGTGGAAGGAACGGACAAGTCTGTGCAATGCATATAATCATCTCTTTGTTCATACACTTTGGATAATAGATTTCCTTACATCAGGTTTTCTATGCCACAATACAAAAGCCTCCCAAGGAAGGGGAAGCAACTGGCTGGCTCTGAGAGGAGGTGGAGAGTTGAATCAGATAAAGCCAAGGACCCTCACTACCTTAGAAGAGCACTTTCTGAAGATCCGGAGGCCTTGCCCCAGTGCAGAATTAGAAAAGCAACTACCTCAAGCCAAGGCCTCAACTGCCAGGATTTCTGAACATAAGCTCATTTCTGGAACCTGTTGTCCCAGGGCTCCTTTCCTGGATCATTGGATCTCCCAAGGAGGCTAATTTCACAACTGTCCAGGGACTCACTACACCGACTGCTCCTTCTGGAGTCTGACTTTGGTGTTTCTTGCTGCAGCCAGACCTCATTTCCTTATAGAACTATCTGCGGTGGTAACAATGCAACTTATCCAGCCCATGATACAGACTCTTTGACTCTATGGCACCCCACTCCAGTACTCTTGCCTGGAAAATCCCATGGACGGAGGAGCCTGGTAGGCTGCAGACCATGGGGTCACGAAGAGTCAGACATGACTGAGCGACTTGACTTTCACTTTTCCCTTTCATGCATTGGAGAAGGAAATGGCAACCCACTCCAGTGTTCTTGCCTGGAGAATCCCAGGGACGGGGGAGCCTGGTGGGCTGCCGTCTATGGGGTCGCACAGAGTCGGACACGACTGAAGCGACTTAGCAGCAGCAGCAGCAGCAGCAGCAAGAGGGAGTGTTGTGATTTTTTTTAGATGAGCAAACTAAGGACCAGAGATAGAAAGTGACTTATCAAGAGTCACACAGCAAATAAGGATTGCAATCTTCCCGAGCATGAGCACTGACCTCTTCACGTGGGGCCCCAAGGGGGAAAAGGAAATTCTTGCATCTTAGGAGGAACTCCATCCCCTCCCCCCACACCCTCAGCCCTCAACCCAGGGATCATTCTGAATCATTCCTTTCTCCTCCACTGAAAAAAGTGAAAGTTGCTGTCGTGTCCAACTCTGCGACCCCATGGACTATACAGTCCATGGAATTCTCTAGACCTGAATACTGGAGTGGGTAGACTTTCCCTTCTCCAAGGGATCTTTCCAACCCAGGGATCGAACCCAGGTCTCCCACCCTGAATCCCCACCATTCTGCTTCCTAGATGTTTCTTGAATCCTGCCCCACCCCTTGCAGTTTCTCCACTATCCTCACAGTCATGCTCACTGGGCTTTTCACAATCTCTTGTCTGGATCATGGGCTTGGTTTCTCCTTGAGCTCTACCTCCATGCTGGGCCCCCCTAAACTCTTCCCCCTGCAGCAGCTCAACAAATGTTAGTCATTTGTATCATCATCTGGCTTGCCAAGGAGATGACATCATGCCCATTTTACAGATGGGGAAACTGAGGCTTAGAGAAGGGCAAAACTTAACCAAGGCTGTCAAACAAACAAATGGCAGGCACAGGTGTCTGTGTCCAGAACCTGTTCACTTAACCATATCACTTCTGAAGAGGAGGAGAGACACCTGTACCAAGAAGGTGCCTAAACTCCAAATACCACTCTAAAATCTAAACCCCAGTTGCCGTTTTTACTCCCTACTCAAAACCCATTTGTGGCTGCTCCTACACTCAAGATAGTCTGGTTCCCTCACCATGAACTCATGGTTCTATCCACCTTCCTCTCCCATCGAGACCTAGACCTGTCCTGACTCGATGCTCCAGGCCCATGGACCATTTCTGGGTATCTCACCCCCACGCTCTGCCCATGAGTTCTGCTGGTCACCAATGCCACTTGCTATTCTTCCCTCACTGACCCTGCACATCCACTCTCTGCAGTCCATCTCAGGTGAGGAAGGCAGAAAATGTCCCCAGCACATGCCCCTCTTCTTTCTGCTCGCCAAGTCCTTTCCTTTCTTCTCGAACCAAGTATATGGACCAGTCAGACCAGCACGATCCTTTTTGTCTCTAGAGCCTCCAGCTGACAAGAAGGAAGGTCATCTCCCAGTCTTGACCCTTTTATCCCCCTGCTGTTCTCCCTCCCCGCTTCCCCGAGGATCCTGTGACTCAGGAAGGCTGACAACCTGCTGGAGATCACACAGCATCAAAAAATGGGACTTGAGTCCAGGCTGGGTTTTGGCTTGGTTCGGGTGATCGACAGGAAGAACCTGAGATGGGGATTCCTGTGCTGGAGACTCATGGAGGGAAGGTGCTCAGGAGGAAGCTGGAGGAAGCTGGAGGGAAGGTGCTCAGGAGGAAGCTGGAGGAAGTGAGGGAAGCAGGCAGGGGCTGAAGGGCAGAAGAGTGGAGAGATGGGCTCACCAAGAGTCCAGAATCGGCCTGATCCCAGGGAGAGCTCTGGCAGGTGAGTGGCACCACAGGGAGGTCCTGCCTTGAGGGAAGGAGACCAGGCTGCTGGTCCCTTGAATCAGTCACTCAAAGGCTGTGGGGTGCCCTGAGAGTGGGGTGGGATGTAACCTCTCTGGGCAGACAGCTCCTTGGGGCTGAGACTCCCTGGGAAAAGGGGGGCAGGTGGGAGCTACTATCAGCCAACTCACAGCAGCTGGCAGTGCTGTCTGGTAAAGGGATCTGGAGGTACCACACCAACATCCCTCATAGATCTATGGTCCTCCTCCTTCCTAAACTTCAGAAGAGAAGGATGGCAGGGTTGGGGATTCTTTGCCTAACCCAAAGCCAAATGGTAGCAGTCCATTTCCTGGAAGGGAAACCCTGGGGGCTGCTGTGGGGAAACTGAGGTTCAGGAAGGTTAAGCAGTCTGACTGAGGCCACACAGCATTTCATCCCATTTACTAAAGAGCCACTACCCTTGGTAACAATGAAGAGCCGACAGGCAGCCTCTCTGCTGTTCTTTCCTCTCCCCTCCCCATGCCCCTATCCCTACCCTTTCCCCACCCCCACGTAGCTGCCCCTCCCCTTGCTGGCTCCCCAGCGCCCGGGTGCTGGATGGAAACAGTGACACCTTGTCAAACAGCCTTTTGATAAATGCAAATCTCTCTTAATTTGAATTTAATTATCAATGAAGTGAGCGACTCCCAGATCGCTTCTCCCCATCAGAAACTGGCAGATACATCTGTGCACAGAGCGAGACTGGCATCTGCTGGTCCTCACTCAAGCCAAGCCCCTCCTGCCTGGCCGTGGCCGCTGCTCAGGGTAAAGGGGGAGGGGGGATGTAGGAGTCCCAACAGCTGGAGCCCCAACTTCTGCAGATTTCTACAATTCACAAATGAGCCTTTCACAGGGCACCCAGAGAGGTTTTGGACACTTGCCCAAACCCCCACATCAGGGCTGGTCCCTGGTTACCTGATGGTATTACGGCCAGAACTTGTTCTACTGACCAGCAGCCATCATCAAGGGTGGGGGGTGGATGGCCCTGCACCTCCCTGGCTTCATGCTCACCCCTAAGTAAATTCTGGAGACAGGATGCCAATCAACACTGACCAGACACTTAGTGTATGTCAAGCACTGTACTATGCCTTTATTCACACCAATTCATTCCATTTGTGCAAAACGGCCGGCTCTAGGATGGGTGCCCTGACAACCCTGACATACGGACATGGATACTGAGAAACTCAGGGTCTCCCAGCCCATAGCACACAGGCTGGGCTCTCACCATGTGATGTGTAACATAACAGCCACAGTCAGTGTGGGTTCAGCCTACAGGGCAGGCGGACAACAGGTCTGAGCAAGGCAGCTCAAATTGTGGGCAAGAGCCCAAAAGTAGACTCCTGACCTTAAAAATTACACCTCACTAAAAATAATATGAACAGCAACACCTATGCTGTGGCAGCCATGCAGCCAGCATGCTATAGAGACGAGCTCACTGACCCCTGTGAGCAGCCCCATTTATAGATGAGGAAATAGAAGTGTCCAGAGAAAAAATGCAGCAACTCTTAAAGTCAGGTTACAAAATACAAATCTCTGTATACAAACTAGGAAATCCAGATGGGTCAAAAATAACGATTACTCAAAATCCCACCACCACTGACAAGTGCAACAACCTCTCTGAGGTTTTCTTCAGGATAATGTAGGAAAAAAAAAAAAAAAAAAAGAGGGGCACAGTGGATAAATTAGACCAGAATAGCAGGATGCTGACAGTTGTTGGAGCTGAGAGGTCAGAAAAAGGGAGCTCATTGTGTTTTTCTATTCTATAATGTTTGAAATTTTCCATAATAAAAAGTTTTAAAAACTCTCCTGACATAGGGACAATCTCTAGTAATGCTTTGGCATCTTCCGTTTCAGACCTTTCCCTCCACCAAAGTGACTGACATTAATCCAATTTTATAACAATAACATCAGCAGAACAGAGGAGACAATGGGACCACCTTGGACCATCTCTCACCTCTGGCCCTGAGCTGCACCCCTCTCTGCCCACACTGCCCTTTAAGTAGAGGATTCTTGGACAGCCCACTCCACCCACCTGGGATTTTAAGAGTAAGAGCCTATAAATTCCCGCACTGCCTTCAAAGGCAGTGGTTCTTGTCCTGGGAGACGAGCACCCTGAAAGATAGTGCTGGGCCCTGGAGCCAGGCTCCCAGAGGTCAGGATCCTGGCTGGCATTACCTCAAATAAATCTCTCTTAACTTCTCTGAGCCTTCCAAGCCCCCCTTAAAATGGCAACCTTACGGCACTGCTGCATCAATTAAAAGGGATGATGTGTGCATGTGATGAGGGCTTCATAAACTTTCCCATTACTTTATTTTTGGAAAATATACCTCTTGCCAGTTTTCCTGGAAAACACTTTTCCATCCTTCATGACACACCTTGAGTCACCTCCTCCAAGAAGTCTTCCCTGACCTCTCCAGGCAGAATGTGGTTGATCTCCCTGAGTGTCTTCTTCACAGCTATACCAGAGTCACATTCCTCCAAGTACATATTTGGTTCAACTACACCATCAGCTCTCCTAAGATGCCAGCTTGTGGGACTTCT
>NW_011494732.1:8120450-8124369 GCF_000754665.1 Bison bison bison | reverse complement strand
CTCCATAATCACAGGAGCCAATTCCTTATAATAAATCTCTTTGTGTACACACACACACACACACACACGCACACACACACACACACACACAGGTTCTATTACTTTGAAAAACCCTGACTAATGCAGGTTTTGGTGTACCACTGAGAGTGGGACTAAAAGAAAAGAATTTTAAGGATGAGTTTTCTGAATTGATCCTGGGGTTTCTGGAACTGGCTCACTAATCCAATTAGATATAAGGTCGCTAATGAGTTTATTTCCAGTAAAGGGTACTGACAGTCCATGGTGTGACTGTTCATAGAAATATGCAAAATACCACCACTGGGTCCTCCTAACCAACCACTGAGAGCAAGTAAGTATCTGAGTGACTGGATCTATGATGCTTTCAAATAATTTTGGCAAACTAGTACAACGAGGTCAGCTTGTGATCCACGTCGATGCGTGGCAGGGGCCACCATGGTGTTGTGAAGTGATTGTCCTCCAATTAAAATAAATAAAAAATAAGGTCAGCCTGTTACTCCTGATGTCACTGGACAAAGTGGGGAAAGAAAAGGATGAGTTCAGGGATTTGAACTCCCAGCTCAAGTGACACATAAATGATCTGAAAGCTTTTCTGTGTGCCTTGAAGGAGACCCTTATCATCTGTAGCAGTAGGGCTGAGACTGCTGAAAATCAAACCTGGAATCTCATCTTGCAACTGGCTGAATTACAACCAAGTTGAACTGCCAGCCTGTAGAGTGTCTGCTCTAACAAGCAAGGGCATTCACTAGGAAAGAATGAGATCCTGCAAGTCAGGATAGGGATGCAGGGGAAGACCTTGATGATTTTGGGATACTGAACCCCTACATTCTGATGAGGCTTCTTTGCCAGTGAAAGAGGACTCCTGAACCCACAGTGGGAGTGGCTTCTTCATGTGCTATCTGAGGGGATCAACACAGCATTGCCCGAAGAAACTGTAAGCCGTCCCTGAGGCAGTGGCCATTCAAGACAAAGCTGATTCTCCTCAGGAACCACCCCTGCCTCTTTGCTTCTAGGGCTACAACCAGACTTACATCCCAGCAGCCACTAAGGTGAGGTACAAAGTGTGTCCTGAAAGGAGGTGTGCTACATTCCAAAAGAACTACTTGAGCTTTCTAAGTTATACAGAAAGAAATCTTGGGAATATATGTGAGAGTGGATATTAAGAATGTGGGATGACGGTGGAAGGGACATAGAGTTGGATCAGGTAGAATTTATTGGTATGGACTCACTAAGCAGATCTTCTGCGTTTAATGTTGCAGCTCAGGGAGCTAGGTAGGTCTCTAGCTGGTTGGTTGGTTGAAATAGGGACAAAGATGTGGCCCACAGTGAGTGAGTTGGAAGTACTAGACCTACCTTGGGTTTTACAGGAGAGGAAAGAACTCAAAGGCGTGGGAAGATTGGAATGTTAGACTGGATTTTTGTCATTTAAGACCTACTTACCCACACTGATTGGGAGGGGTATGCATCTAGAAGACAGATCTTTCACCACAACTGTGAGAAACAAGTCTGCAGGGGGAGCCCTGGCAGTCTCTGTGACGAGCTCTGTGATTGCTGTTCTCTGTGGGCCAGACCTTACAGTGAGAACTGCAGTCACAGAATTGGGAAACCTCAGTACAATGGGAGTAATTGGATCCCAGGGTGGTGGGGCCAGGTAGTGGCACTCAACAGCCAAAGGTAAGGTGGGCACTGTACCAGAACGGGCAGAAGAGGAAGAACTGCAATCAGAACAGTCTGACTCACCCAGACCTATGGCGCTGGCTCGTGATAATGATGTTTTCAGAAGTGAAACAAACAGGAATCTACCAAATTCTCACGTGATCTGGATAAGCAGAAAGTTCTAGATAATGTGAATAAAAATCTAACCTAATCATAAAAAAAAAGAGTGATGGCCCCTCAATCAGTTCTCAGACCCAGAGCCCCTCAAATGCAGGGGAGGCCAGGTTCCCTTGAGGAAGGACTCTGGTATGCTATGGAAAATTTATGCCATGAAATTTTATACCATGAAATCCTTCTCCAAGCCTTCTCCAAAGGGACCAGTGGCCTTTTACCAGGGTGACTTCGCACTAGAGTAAAGGAAATAATCAAACCTTTTGGGGACAACTTATGGAGGTCAGGTGATTAATGGAGCTTTAGTTCAGGTTTGCCTCACAGTGGGCCCAGTGGGTCCTGGAACCCATCTTGTGGTTATTTCCCCAGTTTCCAGAACACATAATTACAGAATCTCCACACTGGCTCCCTGACCTGTGAAGTGAGGGCAATTATGGTTGGAAAGGCCAAGTAGAAGCCACTAGTACTGCCTCTACCTAGGAAGACAGTAAACCAAGAGCAATACTAGCTTTCAGAGGGACTGCAGAGATCAGCACCACCATCAAGGACTTCAAAGATGCAGGAGTGCTGATCCTGCCACATCCCCATTCAATTTGCCTATTTGGCCTGTTGCCAACAAAGGTCCGTCTAGTCAAAGCTATGGTTTTTCCAGTAGTCATGTGAGAGTTGGACTATAAAGAAAGCAGAGCACTGAAGAATTGATGCTTTTGAACTGTGGTGTTGGAGAAGACTCTTGAGAGTCCCTTGGACTGCAAAGAGATCCAACCAGTCCAACCTAAAGGAGATCAGTCCTGGGTGTTCATTGGAAAGATTGAAGTTGAAGCTGAAACTCCAATTTGGCCACCTGATGCGAAGAGCTGACTCATTTGAAAAGACCCTGATGCTGGGAGAGATTGAGGGTGGGAGGAGACGGGGACGACAGAGGATGAGATGGTTGGATGGCATAACGGATTCGACGGACATGAGTTTGAGCAAGCTCCAGGAGCTGGTGATGGGCAGGGAAGCCTAGCATGCTGCAGTCTGTGGGGTCGCAAAGAGTCAGACACGACTGAGTGACTGAACTGAACTGACTGAAGACAGATGGATCTTGGAGAATAGTGGATTACTGTAAGCTTAACTAGGCGATGACTTCAACTGCAGCTGCTCGACCAGATGTAGTTTCATTGTTTGAGCACATCAACGCATCCCCTGGTCCCAGGAATGCAGCTATTGATCTGGCAAATGATTTTTTTCTCCATATCTATCAATAAGGTCTACTAGAAGCAGTTTGCTTTCAGCTGGAAAGGCCAGCAATATACCTTCACTGTTCCACCTCAGGGGTAAATCAACTCTCTGGCCCTACATCATAATTTAGTTCCCAGCGATCCCGAGTCTCTTTCCCTTCCATAAGATAACACGCTGGTCCATTACAAAGATGACATTATGCTGACTGGACATACTGAGCAAGAAGTAGCCACTACTCTAGACTTCTTGGTAAGACTGTGTGTCAGAAAGTGGGAAATAAATCTGACAAAAATTCAGGGGCCTTCTACCTCAGTGAAACTTCCAGGGGTCCAGTTGCGTGCGGCACTTTGATATATCCCTTCATGACATGATAATCACAATGGTGTGATCACTCACCTAGAGCCAGACATCCTGGAATGTGAAGTCAGGTGGGCCTTTCTAGCATCACTATGAACAAAGCTAGTAGAGGTGATGGAATTCCAGTTGAGCTATTTCAAATCCTGGAAGATGATGCTGTGAAAGTGCTGCATTCAATATGCCAGCAAATTTGGAAAACTCAGCAGTGGCCACAGGACTGGAAAAGGTCAGTTTTCATTCCAATCCCAAAGAAAGGCAATGCCAAAGAATGCTCAAACTACTGCACAATTGTACTCATCTCACATGCTAGTAAAGTAATGCTCAAAATTCTCCAAGCCAGGCTTCAGCAATACGTGAACTGTGAACTTCCAGATGTTCAAGCTGGTTTTAGAAAAGGCAGAGGAACCAGAGATCAAATTGCCAACATCCGCTGGATCATCAAAAAAGCAAGCAAGTTCCAGAAAAACATCTATTTCTGCTTTATTGACTATGC
>NW_011494732.1:8119377-8120350 GCF_000754665.1 Bison bison bison | reverse complement strand
CAAAAAAGCAAGCAAGTTCCAGAAAAACATCTATTTCTGCTTTATTGACTATGCCAAAGCCTTTGACTGTGTGGATCACAATAAACTGTGGAAAATTCTTCAAGAGATGGGAATACCAGACCACCTGACCTGCCTCTTGAGAAACCTATATGCAGGTCAGGAAGCAACAGTTAGAACTGGACATGGAACAACAGACTGGTTTCAAATAGGAAAAGGATTACATCAAGGCTGTATATTGTCACCCTGCTTATTTAACTTATATGCAGAGTACATCATGAGAAACAATGGGCTGGAAGAAGCACAAGCTAGAATCAAGATTGCCGGGAGAAATATCAATAACCTCAGATATGCAGATGACACCACCCTTATGGCAGAGAGTGAAGAGGAACTAAAAAGCCTCTTGATTAAAGTGCAAGAGGAGAGTGAAAAAGTTGGCTTAAAGCTCAACATTCAGAAAACAAAGATCATGGCATCTGGTCCCATCAGTTCATGGGAAATAGATGGGAAAACAGTGGAAACAGTGCAGATGATTATTGCAGCCATGAAATTAAAACAGTTGCCCCTTGGAAGGAAAGTTATGACCAACCTAGACAGCATATTCAAAAGCAGAGGCATTACTTTGCCAACAAAGGTCTGTCTAGTCAAGGATACGGTTTTCCCAGTGGTCATGTATGGATGTGAAAGTTGGACTGTGAAGAAAGCTGAGCACCAAAGAATTGATGCTTTTGAACTGTGGTGTTGGAGAAGACTCTTGAGAGTCCCTTGGACTACAAGGAGATCCAACCAGTCCATTCTAAAGGAGATCAGCCCTAGGATTTCTTTGGAAGGAATGATGCTAAAGCTGAAACTCTAGTACTTTGGCCACCTCATGCGAAGAGTTGACTCATTGGAAAAGACTCTGATGCTGGGAGGGATTGGGGGCAGGAGGAGAAGGGGACGACAGAGGATGAGATGGCTCTGTCTCGGCAGTCAC
>NW_011494732.1:8084847-8119088 GCF_000754665.1 Bison bison bison | reverse complement strand
ACCATGGGCAGGAAATGTTCAGAATAAGAAAATCCACAGAGACTGAAAGTAGATCCGTGGTTGCCAGGGGTTGGGGGTGGGGAGAGGAATGGGGAGTAATTACCAGTAGGTACAGCGTTTATTTGAGGGTGATGGAAATGTTTTGGAGCCAGATAGAGATCGTGGTTATATAACATTGTGAATGTATTAGATGGCACTGAATTGTTCATGTAAAAATAGTTAATTTTATGTTATGTGAATTTCACTTTGATTTTTAAAAAAGTGCTGACTAGAGCCAAATCACCCAGGTTCAAATCCCAGTTTGACATTTGCTAGCTATGTAAGCCTCACCCCATCGAGCCTCAGTTTCCTTGTCTGTAAAATGGGAACAAAAATCTTACTACCCTCCATGGGTTTTACGGGGATTAAATGTGCTAATGCATATGAAATACAGGGCTTCCCTTGTGGCTCAGCTGGTAAAGAATCTGCCTGCAATGAGGGAGACCTGGGTTCGATCCCTGGGTTGGGAAGATCCCCTGGAGAAGGGAAAGGCAATGCACTCCAGTATTCTGGACTGGCATGGGGTCAACAAAGAGTCGGACACGACTGAGCGACTTTCACTTCACATACGAAATATAAACGATCTGACGCATCCTAAGCGGTAAATGTTAACTGTTTCTGCTGTCACTCCAAGGTCGCGGAGTTTCCTCAGCTCCTTCAGGACTGGGTCAGCTAGAGGCACAGAAGATGCCCGGGGGCCCAGCAAGGCTGGCCAGGGCTCCCAGACCCCATGGCTACATCTGACATTCAAGGAAGGGACCAAACATTTCCTGCCCATTAAATTAAAGCAGAAGCTCTCTAGGAAGAAATAAAACTGTAAATATCAAAGCCAATGCATAACCTTCCTGGGCTTTGCTGCAACTTCCTTTCTTTAATAATTATTGCTTAAAAGAAGTAGTCCGGGACAGTAGGGTGGGGTGGGAGGTGGGCTGATGGGTCTTCCATTGCATTTAAAGTTCACTGCACGCACTGACTTGTGTCCCCATATCAAATATCTGCAGCCACAAGGAGCTAGCCAGTGGCTGTTTGCTCTCTCAACGTTATTTATTGCTGGTGTAAATTGCCAGGATCTCCCCCAGTGCATAACTTTTTTCCTGACTTGTTTCTTTCCAGAAGATCCCAGACTAGGGGGCCAGTCTTGCAGACGCCAACAGAACAATCTTCTTTCAACAGCATTAATTATCTGTATGGCTTTCCATAACAACAAAAGAAAAAATCTTGACCCTACTGCCTGCCAATATTTAAGGCACTAGGAGAGGGAAATCCTTTTATCTTTGCATCTCCCAGAGCAGTTTGGTTTGATAAAACATCCTTCCCTCCCCCCCACCTCCCTTTTTATATTCCGAACTTTCTGGCCTGATTAATTCTTCCCATCTCAGTAAAGGGCTGTGTATACTCTTGAGTGTTGACTTGATTTTCTCCTATAAAAACATCCTTGCAAGAAATTAAAACAGCGCAGCCCATTCTTGCTCTAGAAGCTACTTGTAAAGAGTCTTATTCCTCACTCATGGAAGGGGGGTGGCAATTAAAAGATTTGTAGGAGAGGACAAGGGTCGGGGGAGAGAATGTGGAAAATGGAATATGAGTTGAGAAGATTTCTTTATTTTAAATTAAAGTTAAGGATTAAAGGCATCAGGATTTCAAGAGTTATCGTGAAAGGCTTTTTAGCAGTCCCAAGTGGACGGGCCATAATCTTCTTTTTAAATGGCTATATTTAGACCACAGAGCACTCAGGCAGTGGAACCAGAAACTTCCAGCAGGGGACTGCAGGCAGGATGGAGGATGGTGTTTTAATATTAGCTGTGGAAGCAAGATTTAACCACCTAGGAGTGATTTGTTTTTGAGGAACATGTAACACTTGGAAACTGCACATATATTTTAATCAGTGGAAGGGGTTCACAGCCAGAGTTGTGTCAAACGCAAACCTAAGAATTTGGGAAGGCCAGACCTCACCCCAAATGCCTCTCCATTCAAGGGATATCTGATTCACACCTATATGACACCTATGATGAAAGCATTCGTGGCTAAAAACACAGATGTTTTCCAATGTGAGAAACTATCTTAAAATCCTGCCTCTCTTAACAGATCAATTAGTAGATAAAATAAAGCAAGAAGGAATTGTTTAAAGGAAACACATTTATTCATGCCATGATCTTGTTTCAGCTCAGTTCAGTTCAGTCACTCAGTTGAGTCCGACTCTTTGTGACCCCATGAACCGCAGCACGCCAGGCCTCCCTGTCCATCACCAACTCCAGGAGTCCACCCAAAGCCATGTCTATTGAATCAGTGATGCCATCCAACTATCTCATCCTCTGTCGTCCCCTTCTCCTCCTGCCCTCAATCTTTCTCAGCATCAGGGTCTTTTCCAATGAGTCAGCTCTTCACATCAGGTGACGAAAGTATTGGAGTTCTTGTTTACTAAATCTGAAATTTGATTGAGTTCACCGCTTCCCTGGTTGAGGACTACTGGGTACTTTATAAACGTTATTTATAAATAACCTTTATGACATGTTTAATCAATATGGTAATGAACGATTCATCTCAAAAATATAAGATACCAATGTATTTTTTTTAATGTTCAAAGTGAAATGCCAGTGTGGACGCAGCCCAAGAAGCAGAACCCTGAAAAGTCTGGCAGGCAACAGGCAGGAATCCAGACAGAAGAATTCAGTGGAACAAGAACCCTTTGGGCTTCTGAAACAGCAGGACCTCCTGGGCTGGTTTCAGTGGGGTTTGGTTTTTGTTCATTACTAGAAGCATGAGTAAGTGTTCTAAAATCAAAAGTGACAAAGACCCAACCTGCCAGGCAACATAATCCTCTCCGAGGAAGCAAAAACACGTTTCCCACATTTCCCTCAAATTGCAAATCAAAGCAGACCCCGACATATTTTCTCTAAGCTAATCTCCAGCAGCCTGGTAACTTTAAAGGGGTTTAATTTTTTTTTCCTTTTTTTGGAGACATTCTCTTCCCTAATAGGACACTGGAGAATAGGTGTCTAAAGGGGTGCTGGGTGGGGCTGGGGTGGCTGAGAACTAGATTATCCTTCACCTGTAAGATTCTACCAGGCTTCCCCATTCCCCTGTCTGCTCAGCACACACCTGGCAGGGGGCCTGGGAACCAACAGGGTTAAGAAGATCTTCAGGGACTCTGATGTTCCCTGCAGATGCTGAACCATGGCTATTTGTGGTTTTAAATTGAAGAAGTCACAATCTAACCCACGATATTTCCAAGTCTATGCAAAAGCTAATGAACCTGCAGGAAGTCTTATAAAGCACATCTAAATGCACCAGCTTGTCATTCATTTATTCGTTTATCCAACACACGTTCTCCTGAGCACCTACTATGTGTTTGACCCTGTTCATGGCACCAGGGCATACGGCAGTACTTAGAAAAAGGGAGACGGCCCCTTGTTTTTATGGAATTCAGAGAAGCACAAGCCAGCAAAGAACTTCAGTTCAGTGTTGGAGCTGGGTGACGGGTACATGGAGATCCTCCACACTATTCTTTGTGGACATTTGAAATGCTCCATAAAACAGTTTTAAAAAGAGAAAAACAATAATAAATGCCACTTATTTGATCAATTTGTTCATCAGACAAATATATGTTAAATGAGATCCAAGGGTTTGGCACTATGGCAAGAGAACAAGACTGAAGGGTGCCTTACCTTCAAGGAACTCAGTCTAGCAATGGTGGATTTTCCCCATCAGATGAGTGAGGACTGTCTGAAAAATTGGGGGGATGGGATAGGAGGGAGGGGTACTCAATAGACCAACACAACCTACCAGCTCAGTGGGAACATTCCAGGTGATTGTATGCAGAGATTCTAAGAAGAACACTTTCTGGATTAAAGGAACACCATAAATGAGAGATGGCAAGCTATGGTCCATGGGCCAATCCCAGCTCACCTTGTTTTGTGAATAGATTTTCCTGGAACACGGCGTGTTCATTCTTTAAAATCTTCTTTACAGCTGCTCTCATATACTACCCTGGCACAGCTGAGTACTGAGACACAGACAGTATGTCCACAAAGTAAGAAAGTATTTACTATCTGGCCCTGTAAAGAAAAAGCTTCCCATAATCGGCCTTAAAGTGTTCTTCACAGAACATTGTTGAAAAAACTGACAAAGTTTTTGAGAATTAAACCCCCAATCTGCCTTCTTCGGTGGCCCAAGTTTTTCACACACTGAGTCTGCTTAGAGCTGTAGGTCTCTGCTTGGCTATCACTGGAAAGCTTTTTAAAACCCTCATGCCCAGGCCTACTCACCAGACCAATGACATCAGACCCTCTGGCAGTGGGTCCTGGAGGGAAAAAAAAAAAATCTGCATTTTTAAAAATCTCTCTTAGATGATTCCAATGGGAAAACATAGTTGAGGATCCTTGGCTTGAAAAGAGATATCAGCTTGGCGCTAAGTTTTCAAGGATGAATGCAGATGGTTCATCCAAGGCAGTAGCTGCACAGAAGATGGCCCACCTCTGAAACTGGCTGGATCCACGGGGCGGGCCAGCTGGTCCTGGACTGACTCTGATGCGGCCACCCAATTAGGAAAGCAGGTGGGTTACAAGCTGTGGTGCATCAGTAAATGCTTAACAACCAGCTCTCCAGGGGAAAAAAACTCTGAAAGGTGGTGACGGCTAGTTTCTATGGCATAAATACTTCCACCATGGCCAACCTCAGCCTACCAACTAGACATCACTGAAAGCGGGGCTAGGAAGATATGTACAGTAGTAATACAGGTGGTGCCAGTGGTACAGAACCTGCCTGCCAATGCAGGAGACTGTAAGAGATGTGGGTTCGATCCCTGAGTTGGGAAGATCCCCTGAAGGGAGGCCTGGTTACCTACTCCAGTATTCTTACTTGGAGAACCCCATGGGCAGAGAAGCCCATGAGCTACAGTCCATGGGGTCGCAAAGAATTGGACATGACTGAAGCAACAGAGCATAAACAACACAATACATTACACAGTATTTCCAGCATACAGATACAAGAGAGGTAAATAACCTCAAGAGTATGTAATACTAAAATAGAGTAAAATGATTAGGAAGTGACAAGTTTTGAGTACTGAAACTGGGTTTGAAATAAATATAATTTCTTTAACTGTACTTAGGTTATGTAGTTTAATTCTTAATAATTTAAGTATGAAATTATTTAATTGTTATTTAACATTTGATTCTTATTTAACATTTAATTCTTATTTTAACGTGGAAATTTAACAGTTGGTTCTCATGAGCTGGTACAAGTTGGTTCTACCACAATATACGCACACCTTGGAGATACTGTAGGTTTGGTTTCAGACTGCCACAATAAAGCAAATATCGTAATAAAGTCACACAAATTTTTTGCCTTCCCAATACATATAAATTATATCTATACTATACTGTAGTCTACTGAATGTGCAACAGCATTATGTCTTAAAAAATGCACACACCTTAATCTTAAAATAATGCTACTGGAAAAACGGCATCAGTAACCACATTCAATGCAGAGTTGCCGCAAACCTTCAATCAGTAAAAAAGAAATGCAGTATCTGTGAAGCACAATAAAGTTAAGTTCAATAAAAAGAAGTATGCCTGTTAGTCACTTCAGGACTCAGAAGGCCAAGTGTTGGCTGGGAGTTACTAACAGAATTTACATGGAAAATATAGTAAGGTAAAGGAACTGAGGCTTGCTGCTTCCTGACAGGATGACCTTGGCTGGTTGGTTCCCTGAACCTCAGATTTTTCATTCTATTAAATGGGGTTACTGTAATATGGGCTCTGTACCCAAGGTGGCCTGGATTCAAATACTGCTCTACAGCTTGCTAGCTGTGTGGCCTTAAGCTAGCAACTTCAGTTCTCCTATCTGGAAAATGGAGATAATTATTATATCTCCAGGTATATATATATACCTGATGGGTGATTGGAGGAGTTGAAAGTGCTCTTCTAGGTAAACAATACATGGGATGTGGTCAATAATCAATTAATGTTAGTTCTCATTATTATTGTACAGGTTTGCATAGAATCAGATCGATTACTTGTTTATTGGGTGCTAGTGGCAATCATTAATGCTGTTTGCCAAATATTTCTGGCTCCCTCCCTTCCGTGCACAAGGCAGTGCACATTTGCACACTTGGCTACTTGTGGTTCAATGAGATCAAATGACCAGTTTGGGCCAATGAGCTGAAAGTAGAAGTGATGTGTCACTTTCCAGGATGGAGTTTTGTTGTTGCCACAAGACGCTCTGAGCAGTCTATCCATCTATCCTTCCAACATTGTGAATCAATGTTAGAGCGGATAGCTACTCCATTAGCCTGGGTGCCTGAATAACTGTGATGAGCAGAGAACACTGCCCATCTGCAATGGACATGTAGCCAGTGGGACTTGTCATTGAGCAAGAAATAGGCTTTGTTGTGTTAAGTCTTTGAAATTTAAGGGATCTTTTGTTACTATAGTATAATATAGCCTATACTGACTGATACATTGCTAAATAAATGGTATTTGTGACTACTATTAAGAATACCTCCATTGTCTACAAAATTGCAAATGTCACCCCCAAACTCTTAATCTAGATCATATGCCTCAAAGAAGAACACTTTAACCAGTGCTGACTGATTGGCAAGGTAGAGGGAACAAAGCATGGTATTAATTGTCCAAAGACCTATGCTTGAATCTGCTATTTGCTAACTCTGCAATTTCAGGCCGACCACATCAGTTCTTTGAGCCTTGGTTTGCTGATCTGTGATATGGAAATAATAACAATGATCATATTTGCTCCTGCTTGACCAGGCAGCTGCACAGCTATAATGAGAGTGTACACTGTATATTAAAAAAAAAAACAAAACTATCATCACTGGAGGAAATTACAGTCTCTGACTGTGATAAAGTTAGGTTATTTCCATTGCTCTTCTTCACACTCCCAAGGGTTCCAGTCAAGTTTTTGTTTTGCTTGTATTAGCCACCTCCAGATCGAATTCAGAGTAAACAATATCTCTGGTCTCCTCTTTTAGGGCTCCTGCCCAGGACTCTATCATTTTTGAGCAACTTCTTTTTCTCTCTCACCTTGCTCTGAATCACCAACATTTTGCAACATGCCTTGGCAACTTGTGCCATCAATCTCACTCCTCAGAAAGTTCTTCCTAAAACCTTTCTTAGCAATGCTTACTCTGGGGATTTAATCAACAGTGGGACCTATATATTGACTTATGAGCAAAATGCAGAAAGAAAATCTATATACCCAAGTAATATCCACAAGCCAATTAGTTAACAACACAATGCCCCTCAACTGCCGACTTCTTAAACTTTAAGGGGGGAAAAAAAGACTTAATTTCATCACTTTGTCCTCACCACTTTTCAACGTTTTGTAGGCTTTGGCATTTCCTAATTATGAGCACAGCCTAATTCAATCAAGATTCTGCCACTGGTTTTTCAAATGTTCCAACTGATGCTGTGAAAGCAACACCTTCCCCCCACCCCCCAAATAAATTAATCCTCTGTATTATAATCATTACCTAAAACTCACTCTAGATGAATTATTTTATTTTTAAAAATCGCAGTTACACACATCTACCTGTCAAGTGAACAGGAGTTCTCAACACATACTGCAAGTCAGCAGGAACTAAGAGTTAGGCAGAAGGCCAAGAAATGAGTGGGAGGATTAGGCCGGGGTTTCTCCGTTAGCAGCAGAGACCACGGTGTGCACTGAACTGTGACTGACAACAGGCAATGACCTGAAGATCTCTGCCAAAAGAACAGGACGTCGTTCGCTCATCCACTTATAAATCTTTACTGAAAACTTACTGTGTGTCAGCTTGCGAAGGAGGCAGACCTGATCCCTGTCCTTATGGAACTTAGGACACAAAATAATTATGACACAGCTCATCTCACAAATAATTATTACCACTGCGGTAAGTACCAAGAAGGAAGACAGCAGGGGCACCAGAGGCTATAATAAGGGCTATACCATCTAGTCAGAAGGCAACAAAGGCTTCTTGAGGAGATGGCACTTAAGCTGACACCTGAAAGATGAATAAGAGTAAGCCAGAGAAAGAGTGAGGGACAGAAAACTGTGTTTATGGATTGGGAGACTCCACAGTGTTAAGAAATTTCATTCTCTAATACAAACTGATCTATAAATTCAATAGGGTGCCAGTCAAAATCCCAGGAGTTTTCGGGTTTTGTTTTTGTAGAAAATAATAAGCCAATTCTAAAACTGATACAGAAATTCAAAGGACATATAACATCCAAAGAAATCTTAAAGCAGAAAAACAAGGTTAGAGGACAATCTATCCAACTTCAAAGCTTACTATGAAGATACAGTAATTAATAAAGTGTGGTACTGCTGTAAGGATAGACATACTGATCAATGGTCCAGACACAGACTCACACAGATGCGCATTTGATTTTTGAAAAAGGGCACCAAAGGGAAAAAGGAAATTTTTAAAATAAATTTTGCTAGAACAACTGGATATCCATATAAGAAAAATGAGCCCCAAATCCCTACCTCACACTGTACAAAAAAAATTGTTTTGAGGTGTATCAGAGACCTAAACATAAAAGCTAAAAGAACAAGACTTCTAAAAGAAAACATGAGAATAGATTCAAGATTTGGGGGGTAGGCAAAGATTTATTAGACAGGATACAAACATGAGCTTGAGCAAACTCCAGGAGACAGTGAAGGACGGGAGGCCTGGAGTGCTGTAGTCCAGGGGGTTTCAAAGAGTCGGACATGACTGAGCGACTGGACAACAAAGTAAGAAAGAGTATTCCAGGCAGAGAGGACAGCGTGAGTCCCAGAGAAGGAAAAAGCTTAATTTTTTTAAGAACTGAAACAAGGCCAGCATAGCTGGAGCGTGGTGAGTGAGGAAGACAGTGGCAGAGTTCAAAACACCAACTGCTGCAGTGAACCTTATTAAAAAACCTGCACTTCAAGAGATGAAAAGACAAGCCACAGACTGCGAGAAAATAATTCCAAATCACATATCTGACAAAAGATTTAACTCTAGAAAATGCAGAGAACTCTCAAAACTCAATGAGACAAACAACCCAATTAAAAAATGGGCAAGATATTTAATAGACACATGACCAAATCAGATATAAAGTTGGAAAGCAAGAACGTGAAAAGATGCTCAAAGTCGTTAACTATTAGAGAAACGAAAATGAAATACTGCTGCTGCTAAGTCGCTTCAGTCGTGTCCAACTCTGTGCGACCCCAGAGATGGCAGCCCACCAGGCTCCCCTGTCCCTGGGATTCTCCAGGCAAGAATACTAGAGTGGGTTGCCATTTCCTTCTCCAATGCATGAAAGTGAAAAGTGAAAGTGAAGTTGCTCAGTCGTGTCCGACACCTAGCGACCCCATGGACTGCAGCCTACCAGGCTCCTCTGTCCATGGGATTCTCCAGGCAAGAGTACTGGAGTGGGGTGCCATTGCCTTCTCCGAAATGAAATACTACCACACACCAATTAGAATGGCCAAAGTTGAAAAGACGAAAACAAACTGGATAGTATCAAGTGTTAGGGAACACGGAAAACAGCTGAAACTCTTCTACACTGATGATGGAAATGGAGATTGGCACAGCCACTTTAGAAAAAAGTCTGGCAGCTTCTTAAAAAGTTAAACATACACTTATTGAATGTTTCATAAATCCCACCCCTAGGTATTTACCCTAGAGAGATAAAAACTATGATCACACAAAAACCTACATGAAATGTTTATAGCAGTTTTACTGACAGCTGCCAGAAACTCCAAACAACTCAAACATCTATGAACAGGTGAATGAATACACAGTGATATAACCATGCGATGGAATACTATCCAGCAATGAAAAACAGCAAAGTACTGACACAAGCAACAGCATAAAAAAAATTTCAAACTCATTGTGCTAAATCAAAGAAGCTTGATTTTAAAACACACACACACACACACACACACATATATATATATATACACATGAAGGAAATGGCAACCCACTCCAGAATTCCTGCTTGGAAAAGTCCATGGACAGAGGAGCCTGGTGGGTTACAGTCTATGGAATCACAAAGAGTCAGACACGACTGAGCAACTGAGTGTGCACATGCACACACATACACACACACGTACACATATATGTTCACACTCATACTTTTCATGGGGTTCATGGCAAACCACTCTAGTATTCCTGCTGCAAGAATCTCAGGGACAGTATGAAAAGACAAAAAGATGTAACACCAGAAGATGAGCCCCTCCCGGGTCGAAAGGTGTCCAATATGCTATCGGGGAAGAGCAAAGGGCTGTTAGCTATTATTAATAGCTCCAGAGAGTCGGACACAACTGAAGTGATTTAGCAGCAGCAGCAGCCATAGCTCCCGATAGAATGAAGCATTAGGCCAAAGCAGAATTGAGGCTCAGTTGTGGATGTGTCTGGTGGTGAAAGTAAAGTCCAATGCTGTAAAGAACAATATTGCATAGAAACCTGGAAGGTTAGGTCCATGAATCAAGGTAAATTGGACGTGCTGAAGCAGGAGATGACAAGAGTGGATATGGACATCTTAGGAACCAGAGAACTAAAATAGACGGGAGTGGGCAAATTTCATTCAGATGGCCATTATATCTACTATTGTGGGCAAGAATCCCTTAGAAGAAATGGAGTAACCTCATAGTCAACAAAAGAGTCTGAAATGCAGTACTTGGGTGCAACCTCAAAAACAACAGAACGATCTCAGTTCATTTCCAAGGCAAACCATTCAATATCACACTAATCCAAGTCTATGCCTCGACCACTGATGCTAAAGAAGTTAAAGTTGACAGGTTCTATAAAGACCTACAAGACCTTCTAGAAAGTGAAAGTGAAACTCGTTCAGTCATGTCCTATTCTTTGTGACCCCGTGGACTACAGATCCATGAAATTTTCCAGGCCAGAATACTGGAGTGGGTAGCCTTTCCCTTCTCCAGGGCATTTTCCCAACCCAGGGATCGAACCCAGGTCTCCCACATTGCAGGTGAATTCTTTACCAGCTGAGCCACAAGGGAAGCCCCTAGACCTTCTAGAACTAACACCAAAAAAAGATGTCCTTTTAATCCTAGGTGATTGGAATGCAAAAGTAGGAAGTCAAGAAACACCTGGAGTTACAGGCAAGTTTGGCCTTGGAGTACAAAATGAAGCAGGGCAAAGGCTAACAGAGTTTTATCAAGAAAACATGCTAGTCATAGCAAACACTCTTTTCCAACAACCCAAGAGACAACTCTACAAATGGACATCACCAGATGGTCAATATTAAAATCAGATTGATTATGTTCTTTGCAGCTGAAGATGGAGAAGTTCTATACAGTCAGCATAAACAAGACCTGGAGCTGACTGTGGCTCAGATCATGAACTCCTTATTGCAAAACTCAGGCTTAAATTGAAGAAAGTAGGCAAAACCCCTAAGCCATTCAGGTATGACCTAAATCAAATCCCTTATGATTATACAGTGGAGGTGACCAATACATTCAAGGGATTAGACCTGGTAGTCCGAGTGTCTGAAGAACTATGGATGGAGGTTCATAACATTGTACAGTGACTAAAACCATCCCCGAGAAAAAGAAATGCACAAAGGCAAAGTGGTTGTCTGAAGAGGTTTTCACAAATAGCTGAGGAAATAAAGAGAAGCAAAAGGCAAGGGAGAAAGGGAAAGATATGGAAAGATATGACCAACTGAATGCAGAGTTCCAGAGAATAGCAAGGAGAGATCAGAAGGCTTTCTTAAGTGAACAATGCAAAGAAATAGAGGGAAACAACAGAATGGGAAAAACTAGAGATCTCAGCAAGAAAACTGGAGATATAAAGGAACATTTCATTCAAGGATGGGCACAATAAAGGACAGAAATGGTAAGGACCTAACAGAAGCAGAAGAGATTAAGAGGAGGTGGCAAGAATACACAGAAGAACTATATAAAAAGTGTCTAATGACCTGGATAATCACAATGGTGGTTACTTACCTAGAGCCAGACATCCTGGAGAGTGAAGTCAAGTGGGCCTTAGGAGCATTACGAGAAACAAAGCAAGTGGAGGTGACAGAATTCCTGCTGAGCTATTTCAAATCCTAGAAGTGCTGTTAAAGTGTTGCACGCAATATGCCAGCAAATTTGGAAAACTCAGCAGTGGCCACAGGACTGGAAAAGGTCAGTTTTCATTCCAATCCCAGAGAAGGGCAGTGTCAAAGAATGCTCAAACTACTGTACAACTGCGCTCATTTCACATGCTAGTAAGGTTTGTTCAAAATTCTTCAAGCTAGACTTTTTAACAGTATGTGAACAGAGAACTTCTGGATGTACACGCTGGGTTTAGAAAAGGCATAGGAACTAGAGATCAAATTGCCAACACTCGTTGGATCACAGAGAAATCAAGAGAATTCCAAAAAAACAACTACTTTTGCTTCATTGACTACGCTAAAGCCTTTGAATGTGTGGATCACAACAAACTGGAAAATCTTTAAAGAGATGGGAATACTAGACCACCTTACCTGCCTCCTGAGAAGCCTGAATCCAGATCAAGAAACAACAGTTAGAACTGGACATGGAACTGATTGGTTCAAAATTGGAGAAGGAGTATGACAAGGCTGTAAATCTTCATTCTGCTTATTTAACTTATATGCAGAGTACATCATATGAAATTCCAGGCTAGATGAATCACAAGTTGGAATCAAGACTGCTGGGAGAAGTATCAACAGCCTCACATATGCAGATGATAGAATTCTAATGGCAGAAAGTGAAGAGGAACTAAAGAGCTTCTTGATGAGGGTGAAAGAGGAGAGTGAAAAAGCTGGCTTGAAATTCAACATTCAAAAACTAAAATCGTGGCATCCAGTCCCATCACTTCATGGCAAATAGAACAGGAAATAGTGACAGATTTTATTTTCTTGGGCTCCAAAATCACTGAGGGTGGTGACTGGAACCATGAAATTAAAAGATGCTTGCTCCTTGAAATAGTCACGTACAGATGTGAGAGTTGGATTAAGAAGATTGAGTGCCAAAGAACTGATGCTTTCAAACTATGGTGCTGGAGAAGACCCTTGACAGTCCCTTGAACTGTATGGATATCAAACCAGTTAATTCTAAAGGAAATCAACTCTGAATATCCATTGGAAGGACTGATGCTGAAGTTCCAATACTCTGGCCGCCTGATGCGAAAAGCCAACTTACTGGAAAGGACCCCGATGGTGGGAAAGATTGAAGGCAAAAGGAGAAGGGGGTGGCAGAGGATGAGATGTTAGAAAACATCACGAACTCAATGAACATGAGTTTGAGCAAACTCCAGGAGATAGACAGTGAAGGACAGGGGAGCCTGGTGTGCTGCAGTCCATGGGGTTACAAAGAGTCAGACATGGCTTAGCTAATGAACAACAACAACATGTATTGCATCATTCCATTTATATGACATTTTGAAAAAGGCAAAACTTCAGAGACACAGGGCAGAGCAGTGGTTTTCAGGTATAGGGGAGGAGGAAAGGTTTAAATGTAAGGGAGGAGCCTAAAAGAACTTTAGGGGATGGGTTAACTGTTCCATATCCTGATTATGGTCAAAGCTCACAGAACTATACAAATGAAACAAAATTCCTCTATGTACATTAAAAATAAAATTTCACCAGTCATCTCATTGTCTACTTAAGCATTTTGCCAGGTTCCCTACCACTTACTGGAGAGAATCAAAAGTTCTCAGCTAGATGTCCAAGGTCTCAAAACACCTTCCCAGGCTCCTCCCAGAAAGTACTCTCTACCCACCCGTGCTCCCTGGCTCCCTGGCCCACTCTAGCTGTTAGAAACTTCAGGGTTCCAGGCCCCAGGACTTTCAATTCATGCTGTTTCCTCTGCCTGGAATCCTTCTTCCTTGGGAAACTCCTATTCATTTCCCCAAATGTGGTGAAAATGTCACCACTCAAAGTGTCTAGTGCTGAGGCTGGGTCCACAGAAATGCACATGCAGCCAGGGTGGGTAGGCTGATGCGGTTCAATGCCCTAGCACTTAAGGAGATGGTGGCCAAATTACATCTCAGATCAAAGCATCTACGTTCGAAAAGGGTAATCATGTAGGAAAAGCAAGAGAGGCAAGGGACATCTGTCCAACCTTTCTTATTGCTTATTTTAACCTAAAGAAAATGATGAACTGGAAACTCTCAGGAGATGGAGGTCCAGACAGGGTCCAGCTACTTGAGAGGGAACCAATCTTCAAGTTCCGCCCCTTTGGGGCCTCCAAAGCACACAGCTTAGGCTAAGTTTCCCCCAGGCCTGCTTGTACCCATGTCACAAGTCACAGTGAAGAAGCAGTTCTTTCCCCATGTCCAGACAGATGAAGGCAACAGCAAAGCCCCAGAACGCCGCTTAAGAAAGATTTCTTAGGCTGTGGTTCTGCAAGTCAGAAATTTAAAAAGCGGGGTTTCAGCATCATGCAATTAATGCAGCAAACATTGATTTCTGCACTGTAAGAGCCTGGTTCATTAATTCCAGATGCTCCCACCAGTCAAACCAAGGTTCGGCTTCTTTGCAAGATGAGGCAAATGAGAATACTGAATTTTAAAATTCCTTTCTGCAGCAACCTTTATTACCAAACAGAGCATAAAACCCACCCACCCAGACTGCTTAATTCTTCCTAAATAATTAACAACACCTGCTCACCTCCCCATTTACGTGGGCAAAACTCATCATGCTGCTCGACGCCCTAGTGGTCTCTCCTTCCTATGAGTGGAGAGATCAATTGGCAACCAACCTCTGCCATCCCCACCCAGCCCTGAATAACTACTGATTTACTTAGTGGGATATTCCTCCATGCCTCCAAATACCAGATATCTACCAGATATCCAATACCAGGATTAGATTTTTCTCTGAATCACCTTTGTAAGGTAAAGACCCAAAAGGGACTTCCTGAGAAAGACATCTAGGGGTTCCTTGAGGTGAAAATGAGCAAAGGATGTCTCTCGGGAGAGCCACTTTTCCTTTGGAGGAGGCTTCCGCAAGTTGAAACCTTTTATTTTTTTTTTTAAAGGTAAATTTCCCTTTAGGGGAGTTGGTGGATTTAGCGAGACTCAATTTCTATAATTCAAGCCCAGGAAGATACAGGAATTGACCAGCCGTACGGTTGGGTTTTCTTGTTATTTAAAAGAGCCTTGCTACTCAGTGTGGTTCACTAAGTGGTTCACCATCTCCAGGAGTCTGTTAGAAATGCTGGACTGTTGGGCCCCATCCAAGTCTTTGCATTTAAACAAGAATTCAAAGTGATTTATGTTCATGTTAAAGTTTGAGAAGCACTGGATCAGGTGGTCGGTTTCAGAGACATGATGAACCATTGCCATATTTGAAAGGTGAAAGTAGGAGAAATACTTTTTGCTGGGCTGCCCTAAGCCAAGATGCCCAGCCCTGCCCAGAACTATTACAGCCCTCAGAAAAAAACCTTCCAACAAGACTGCCAGCCGAGGTCACCGGGCCACTGCCCAAACCATGACATCCTGACAGGGTTCAGAAAACCCCAAACCATGAAGCTCTCAGTACTATCCAGAGTGGCCCCTGGACCAACAGCACCAGCATCACCTGGGCACTCATTAGAAATGCAGAATCCTTAGGACACTCAAGGCCTACGGACTCACCAGGAATCAGAGCAGCTCTCCAGGAGAGGCCTATGCACTCTAAAGTTTGAGGACAACCAACTGAGATCTCTTGCCAAAAGGATTCCAGTGAAGTGGAAATGTGAACCTCATGCTGACATCTGGCAGCCATCATGCTGTTTTGAGGGACTCCTTCAATTGGTCTCCAACTCAACATGGCCCATGGAGATAGGGGAGACCCAACATTGGTTTCTAAATGAAAAAGAAAAAAAGTTGTTGGGGAAAGAGTGAAAGTGATTAAATGGCTCCCAGTGGGTCATTAACCTGTTACAGGGTTGGGAAAGTGATGAGGGGTCTGGGATCCATGTTCAAAGCCACCACCTTGAACCACCAGTGAGTTTCTTTGGCAAGAGGCATCAACAGACCCAACTCCTCCCCTCACCTGTACCCCATCCTCTGCCCCATTCTCTCAACTTATCTAAGGGGAACTCAGGGATGAAACAGTCTTTTGAATGTGTGGGTTCCTCCTTCGTCGCTCCCCTCCACCAGCCATCTCAGTTATCCTGGTGAACGCAAGGAAGATTTCATGCACCAAATACCATCCGGCCCCAATTGTCATTTCAGGATTCGCACCGTTTTAATGAATGCCAAAACTGTTTTTTCACTTGATAGAGCCTGACAAGACCAACAATCACAGATTAGAGAGAAACTTCTTGCTTTTCAACAAAGGTTAATAAATAGTGACAGCATTAAGTCTATTCTGATTAACTATGCTGAAAGATATTATTGCTGTTTGTAACATGAAATCATTATTGGATTAAGCACAGCATATAAAAATGAAATGTGAGTTTTAATCTCAAACACAGACATGCAGGCTGCTCAGATAAAGGCAGGGGTAACACTCAGAGGCCCGTATTAATTTTTAAGTTGCTCTGATGAAGGGATATTATCTGTCGTTTGTCTGGTCTGGATTTGATGGTCCCTTGGTGAACTCTCTTATTACTTGCCCTCAAAAGATGCTACGAGGCAAACAGCAGTGACACTCCCCACCCTTTGCTAAGCTGTATCACACTGGTGGTTGGATAAAGTGTGGCAGGCCCCGAACAGGGACTGATGGATCACAAGTGGCTTCACTCTTCTAGGGGTTCTCTGACTTCACAGACCTTCCCCAAGAAAACGCCAATCCCGATAAGGGGGTGGGCTGAAGAGAGTGGAGATCCACCCTGGTTTTCTACATGAAGAAATTGGGGGAAAGGAATAAAAGTGGATAAATGGCTCCTAGCAGGTCATTAACCTGGGACACCCAAGGTTAAAAATCACTACTTTGCCTCCTTCCCCACGATCCCATCCACTGTGGACACTGAAAATGTCCTGAGGTGTATTATTTTGAGATGTTCTGTACCTTCATTCATTTGGCACCCAGACTGTGGTCTCTAAATACCATTTCCTAGTAAAGGGATCCCTCCCTGGAGCAACATCTGAGTCCAAAGCTGAGGTGTGAAATGTACACGGTGAGTCTGGAAATCTTCTCAGAAAGCAAGGAGATGGTCCAAGACTACTGGAGGAGTCCAAAGGATTCAGGAGCCAACCTGCAGAGGTCCCCACTCACCAGAAACAGGACAATCTGAGCTGAAGAAACGTAACTGAAACGGATGAAGACACTCTAGTGATACTTGTATCCACGGGTTTACAATGATATTAAAAAAAAAACAAAAAACACCCTTATTGGGTACTTTTGGGGGATACCAGGTTTTAAATACTGGCAAATAAAGAGAAAGAATTGAACATTATCCTCCCTTTCCTAGACACATTTGCCTTCAGGGCGAGCAAATAATTGAAGAGGGGTGGTTTCTCAGTAGAGAAAACTTCTAGCTAAGAAATAAAAGAGGGACAGAGTCAATGTATCAACATTTTTCAACCCCTACAAAATTAATGGATACAGGCAATGATTATTAGTGTCTGCAAAACTCAGCTGGATGAAGAGCTGATGGAGAATCTGACAATGGATGGACCATGCTGGGAACTCCTAACCCCATGGATCAATCTCAGTGACACAGAAAAGGAGACAGCCAGACTTCCTGTACCTTCTGACAGAAGGGCACACCACCACCCATGATGTGGTCTTGCTAGAAATATTGAACCAAAACCTGATCAAGGCTCTGGAACTGCCATCAGTTCACCAGAGAGTGGAGGAGAGTGCTAACTGACCTACAGGGACATGCTCAGCCAGACCCAATGGAGAGAAATTCCACGGATGAAAGGCTTCTTCAGCAAGAATGAAAGAAGGAAAGAGAGGAAGAGACAGTAAGAAGAGGGTGGGGCAGAAACGGGGGACAAAGAAAAAGGAGGGGACCCAGAATAAAATATGAATTGATAAATCCATATTGATAGAAATTAACAACTGAACAGATAAATGTAAGTTTGGAGAAAGAAAGGCTCTTCAACTAGTATGTAGAAGTAATGGTGGAGAGAGGAAATCACCATTGGGCAAACACCACAGGAATAACTGTTTCAGGCAAGAAGCAGTGATGGATGCTAAAACAGGCAGGCAAAAGAATAATGAGCAGCAGAGTATTTATATTGTCTTAAAGTGTTTCCCCACAAGATGCCTATTAATTACAAAAGAAAAAAAATAAGTTCAGAGTGGAGAATCCCAGAAGATACGACCTTAAATTAAATGACCAAAGTTAACATCACTATTAACAGTGATGGGACAGATGGTCACCACGTGCCTCGTGATTTGATGCATGGAGAAAGACACAACATCACTCCTACAGCATTTCTGCCAAAATGCATAACCTGAAGCTAATCATGAGTAAACATCCTGCACTCCCAAACTGAGGGACCCTCTATAAAACCAAAGGTCAGTTCTAATCACAAGTGTCAAGGTCATGCAACCACAAGAGCACAGTGCGTTGTAGTAGAGGGACCCCAGATTCTTCTTCACCATGACACAGTCCCTGAAAAGTGTTATTTGAGATTTGTGCATCAAACAGGTCTCCTTCACTTAGTCCCATAGGGAGTCCCCCCGCATCCCAGCACTGAGCACAGAAATAGTCACTGAATGCATAATTCAATGAATAAAACCCAGCTTAATCCAAAAAGGACTTTTATTGGTTCATGTGACCTAAAAGTTCCAGGTCACTAACTTCAGGCATGGCTGTATCCAGCAGCTCAAATGATATTACCTCATCCTACTCATCTCCTGGCTCAGCTTTCCTTCTGTGGATGGGCTCTGTTTTCAGCCAGAGTTCTCACTTGGTAGCTCTCTTTCACCAGCACAGCAACTCCCCGGGAAGGAAAGCACCTGCTTCCGTAGCTCTCACAAAAGTCACAGGATTCACTCTGCTTAGACTGAATTGGGTTCATGCACTTTAATCTGCAGTTAAGGAACATGACCATTAAATGCAGGGCATGATCCAGGACTAGACCCTAAACCAGAAAAGGACACTAAGGAGCAATGGGAAAAATTTGAGTGATATCGGTATATTAGATCATAGTGTTGTATCAATGTTAATATCCTTATCTTGTAACTGTTCGTTCAACATTATGTTGAATATTTATGTTATATTATGTAAATGTTTATCTGGTTGAAGGGAGTATGGGGAATTCTCTGTATTATTGATGTAACTTTTAAAAAATCTTTTTGAAATTATTTAAAAATAAAAATTAAAGAATAATATTTTTAAACATTCCCCAACTACCCTACCTCCAAAGGCTCCCTTCAGACAACATTTCAGAACATGTCTTACTTCACAGCTCTTAGAATTGTAAATTCACTACTGCTTCTTTGCTGAATGCAATCTCTCTCCCTGGCTTGTGAGCCCTCTGGGCATGTGGCACTTTCCTATCACAGGGAATCACCATACTTTCTTCACCATCTCCTTCTTTTCCCATATAGGTTTTATTAGGTTTTTTTGTAGTTACATATTCATCTGTGGTTAGCTCATTCATTCATCTATCCAGTCAATAAGTACCTGAAGGCACAGGTGCGCCAGATAAAAATTACATGTTGAGAACCCAGCAGTGATCCAAGCACACAAAATTTCTACTCTTACACAGCTTTACTCTGCCTCCTCTCTCTCCATCATCAGTCTGAAATCTCCGGGAGATAGAGCCATACCTGCTTTGTTTCCTGCTCTGTCCCCAGTGTCTGTCACAGAGTTAGCAATCAAAAAATGCCCAATGAATGGATAAACAGACGAATGGCATACTCATAAATAAACGGCATACACACCACCACCACCTCCTTCAGCAACTACAGCAGACATTGCTAACTGATCCCGAAACTCTTTCTGGGCCAAAGAGGCATGCAATGAATTTGCCTAAGTCCACAGAAGAAGCTTTGGTTAGCATTTGTTTTAAAGACGAAGAAATAAGGGACAAAAGAAAGAAGTCACTGGCCTTAGAGCACAAGACAAAATCCAGTACCAGGACATCTAGCCTCTGCAGGTTTCACTGTCCCACAAGGCAGGAGACATTTCCATGACAGCAGTCAAGTTTTAGGCAACTGGTGGGCCTCATTAGATCTCACACCAACCTCCTTCCTGGCCCCTCACTCCCCTCTCCTGGTTCAGTCCAACTCAGGGGGCCAGGCACATAAACATTCCCTCAAATACGGTTACCATGAACTTCCCTGGAGGTCCAGTGGTGAAGACTCATGCATGCTTCCATTGCAGGAGGTGCAGGTTCGATCCCTGGTCAGAGAACTGAGATCCCATAGGCTGCACGTGCGGCACAGCCAGAAAACAAACAAATAAACAAAACCGGGTTACTGTGCCCATGTTTCAAAGAACAAAGAAACTAACATGAAAGTGGCCTCATG
This sequence comes from Bison bison bison, assembly GCF_000754665.1. NCBI lineage: Eukaryota > Metazoa > Chordata > Mammalia > Artiodactyla > Bovidae > Bison > Bison bison. The sequence continues at coordinate 8,098,698 of NW_011494732.1, read as the reverse complement.
AGCTGAGGAATCCGGTACAAAGCTTAATCCTGCTTCAGACCCCCAGGTGCCTCCTGAAACAGGGACCAGGGAGAACTTGCCCATCAGCTATGCCAGGGTGTTTGGCACTTAATTATGCTTTGTCTCCTATTTTCCTCTATTTGTTTTGTGGCTTTACAGCCAACTTAATTAACCCTCTCCTGACCAAGTCGTGAGATAACCAGTAGTTGCAGATATAGACAAGTTCCACTGCTGAAAGGCAAAAAAGTCCCAACCTCTCTCTGGGCCTGTTTTCCCATGTGAAAATGAAAGAAGACGTTTTGGGTCAGAGGGCGCTGGATTCAGATCCTGGTTTGACCACTTCCTCAGACTGTAGGCAGGTGCCTAATGCTCTCTGCCTCAGTTCCCCCATATGTGAAATGGGTCAATGCTGTGAGACTCACTAGGCCACTTTTAAGGGTCCAGTTTGGACAGCAAGTTTGATAGTGGATGCTACTCCCATCTAAATTCCCCCTTGTTTCTCACCTTGTGGGAACTTCTAGAATCACTGGCTTCTTCATTTCACTGGGTGCGCCTTGAGGGTTCTTGACAAAGATTCCTGGAGTTAAATTTAGCCTTGAAGTACATGGACTCTGTGCAGGAAGTCAGCCCAGGTTAAGTGCCCCCAGAATCAGGGACCCAGCTGCCTTGGACCAACTCTGCATTGTCACTGCCTTGGGCACTCACTGCCTGGCACAGAGGGATTTTGTGCCTTAAGACCTCTTATTTGCTTTTCATCCTTTCCTATTTTTAATACCAGGCATTTGTTTTCTCACTGAGATCGGCGGGTCCCACCCCAGACCTTTCTGCTCCCTGCACTCTCTGGCCCCCGCCTGGAGAATGGGCATTTCGCCTGCCACGCAGACGCCCCCCACCCCTCCAAAGTCCCCTGAGCCAGGGAGGATGTTGTAAATAAGGTGGCAGCTGCAACATCAGGCCTGCCCAGGTGAATCCTGCAGCTCCACGGAACTCCCCGAGGCAACAAAAGAACTGAGCTGGGAACATGGAGAAAAGAATTGTAACTGACGTCTACATGACATCTTCACCTGATTGAATTAGGCAAGGAATCTGAGGAAAGATGTATGTGCTCCAATCAAGTGTCAAAAAGGTTTCTACAAAGGAGAAACTCCATGTGGCCCAAGGACTTGCATGACCCACATCAAGAGGGTGGGCTGGCGAGGGGACTGTAGGTTTGGCCACAGAAGAGGAGGCTTGCCTGGTCTCACCAGGCCCTGTGGGTGATTCAAAGGAAGGAGTGAATGACACAGAAGACTGCACATTTGGGTGCACCAGTAGATGTTACAAAGAGACTGTTTCCTCACCCATAAAATGGGGATAGGGTCCAGATTCAATGAGATGGTATAAGTCAACACTTAGCCCACCGTCCGGCTCATAATTAGTTCTCAGCCCAGGGAGGAGGTGAGATGTATTATACTTGCTTCTGAATTTCAAACAACAAATGGGCCCTGATGCACAAAGCTCATCCATCTACCATTTTACCTGAGTTGTTGGCCAAATGGGCTTCCCAGGTGGCTGAGTGGTAAAGAATCCACCTGCCAACGCAAGAGACACGGGTTTGATTCCTGGGTTGGGAAGATCCCCTGGAGGAGGAAATGGCAACCTACTCCAGGATTCTCACCCCAAAAATCCCATGGGTACAGGAGTCTGGTGGGCTACAGACCACAGGGTCGCAAACAGTCGGACATGACTGAGCGACTGAGCACACACACACAGATGCCAGCCAAACAAAGCCCAATAGCTCCCCTTCTGTCACAGCCTTGCCCCTCCCAGTTCCCTCCCCTCCGTGCTGGACAGTAGCTGGTCCTCCATCCTGCCAGAGGCTTCCACATCTCCCTGCCTTTGAGCCTGTGAATTTCTGAAATAGAAGAATGTCTCCTATCCCTTCCCCTTTCTACCACAGGTCAGAGTTTTTGTCATTCAGGGCCCTTCTCTTGGAAGTCTTCCAGGAATGCCTCCATCAAAATCCATCATCATCCTCTCCTTGACACTCCCAGGACATTTTGCTCCTCTATCAGCAAGTAATACAGATTAGTAATTAATATCAGCACTGCAATCAGAGCTGCCATCATCACCGGGAGAAATTCTCAACTGATCCTCTGAACAACCTCATGCAGTAGGCTATGTTCTCCTTACTTTACAGACAAGGAAACTGAGTCACGGAGAGGTAAAGCCACTCACACAAGGTTCTCCCTACTTTACAGACAAGGAAACTGAGTCACGGAGGGGTAAAGCCGCTCACACAAGGCAACCTAGCTAGAAGGAGACAGACGCAGGCTTGAATTTGGGTCTATGCAGCTTAAAGACCTCACCCTTCTCTAGATGAGCACAAGAGGCAGGTGAAGAGGTGGGAACCTGCGTGCCCCACCTTGACGGAATGGAGGGGGCAGCATAGCTGCGTGCATGCATGCACACACATGTACACACACATGTACACACACACACACACACACACACACACACACACACACACAGCTTCTTTCTGGCTTCCCTGAATAGCCGTCTCCTAAATTCCAAAACATCTTCCCTTCGCTGAGTCACCTTCCTGGGAGGAGGAGGAGAGAAATCAATATTCTGTTGCCTATCAAGTCAGCTATCAAATCAACTGGCACTGGCCCCCAAGGCCACAGTCAATCACTCCCAAACCTCTGAACCCCATTTCATTACAGTTATAAGAACATATTCTTTTTAATCACCCCCAAATATTTCTGAGAAAGTGGAAGTAAATAAGACTGCCAGAGAGAAGACCAGACAATGCACCTTTACATGGAAGGGCACAGGGCAGCATGCAGGAGCAACAAGCCCTGAGCCCAGTGGGGACCACATGATCCTTGTGTGGGCAGCGACTGCCACGATGGCTACCTAGAGGAGAGTGGGTCACAAGACATGGCAGCAAAAGCCCAGCCAGGAGAGACGCAAAGACGGAGTCCTGCTCACCTTCTGTGCGAGACATGTGGCCCCTCACCCCTCCCTTCTAAAGAGGGATCAACATTCTCTGAGGGCCAGGGGGGCTGCAAGCTCATGTGGTCTCAAAAAGAACAGCTAACGTGGAGAGCAAGGGTTGAAGTGGGAGTCAAGGTGAGTGGGGTGGGTGATCCTGAGGGTGTGACCCTGAGGGTGTCTCTGAAGCTCACTGGGCTGCTATTTCCTTCTCTAGTAAATAGGAATGGAGTTCATAATCCCCTTCTCTAGCTGCTGACTCTGAACACAGCATGGTGGTAACAATAATGGTGAACAATCAATAAGCGCTTGCTGTCCCAGGCCGTTTCCTTAAACCCACTGTGTGAATGATCTCATGTTATAGACAAGGAAGGAGTAGCACAGAGAGGCGAGGAAACTCGGCCTGCGTCACACAGCTGGAAGGGCACGGAGCTGGGATTTCAACCTGGGAAAGCCCAGCTTCTGAACTGAGATCCTTCCCCCTTTCCTACCTCCTCGCTGGCCTGACAGCTCCAAGTCTTTGAACCCCAGTTATAAATGAATAGTTCGGCAAGATTAATCCTGAGGTTCCCTTTGGACCCCGTTGACCCATGGCTTCCCATGAGCCATCCTAGCATTTGGCTTCTAAATTAAATCCTTAATGTCCCAAACCCACTAACAAGCACTTAGTTATTAGGTACCTCTTATGTTTTTTATATTATGTACAGAGCAGGAGAGAGAAAGGTAAGAAATGAAACTGGCCTGTCAGAGATTCTGGCCTACTTGATGTGAATAGGATGCAGCCAGGAGGCAGTTGAATTACACACAAAACAGGAAAAAAGATGATTTTCTCCAAGAGAGAAAAAAATTTGACAAAAAAACGATAAAGGAAAAAGGAAAATAAAGACTAGAGACAGAAGCTATGGAGCTCAAGCAGGACTTGAAGGGTAGGTAGGTTTGGGGTAGACAGAAGACAGGAGAGCACTCCAGGTGGTCAGAACAGCTTGGGCAAGTGCAAGGATCCAAGTTGGGCCAAGCAAAGTAAATCCTGTGACTTTTGCTAGAGCTATGAGAGAAAAGGGGCTTTCTTTCCCTGAGTGTTTCCATGCTGGTGAAAGAGAGCTGTCAGCGGAGAATGCTGGCTGAGAACAAAGCCTACCCACACAGAGGAAAACTGAGCTAGGAGATGAGCAGGATGAGATAACATCTGAGCTGCTGGATATAGCCATGCCTGAAGCCAGCAGACCTGGAATTTTCAGGTCATGTGAGCCAATAAAAATCCTTTTTGGTTTAAGCTGGCTCCAGGTGAGTTTCTCTCATATAAACACAAGAATCGTGCCCATTGCAAGAGACAGTGGCCCCAAATTCTACCTCGCTGTGACATGAGTCCCTGAGAAGTCTATTCAAAACTCACACATTAGTTCTTTTCTTTCGTTTGATTCCACAAGGCATCTCTCTGCATCCCAGCACTGAGCACAGAAATATTCACTGAATGAATGAAGTTCCCCCCACAGTCAATGCTTACCTGTCTGCTGAAGTCACATTCACTGCCTTGTATATTTCTGCTATTATCCTCTCTCTGGCCATCACAATCACAGTTAAGTGATTAACTTCAGGAAATGTTTCAGGTATCCACAGCTCTGCAAAGTATGCATCCCTGAAGGGGAGGTGCCTAGATCTGCGCCCACTGTCTAAGGCAAGTGGCCAGATTGTGCCTGAACCCTCTTGTGAAGTGGCACAGTTGTGTACGACTCTTAGTGACTCCATGGACTGGAGTAGCCTACCATGCTTCTCCATCCATGGGATTTTCCAGGCAAGAATCCTGGAGTGGGTTGCCATTTCCTTCTCCAGAGGATCTTTCCGACCCAGGGATTGAACCCGGGTCTCTCGCACTGTAGGCAGACGCTTTACCATCTGATCCACCAGGGAATCACCCTCTTAGCTGCAGTAAATTCCGGAGCATGATCCATCCACCCATCCAAAGAGTGTTTGTTGAGCAACTGCTACACAACAGATCTTTTGCTCAAAGCATCTGCCCTGGGGAGTTTCTCTTCCATGAAACAAAGAGGCTCTACCCACACAAGCAGATAAGACCCTGACGATAAAGAGTGGTGCTCCCACTAGACAGGAAACTTGCAAACTTATCTGCTGCCAATAATAATAAAATGTTTTGTGGTGATGGTTTAGTCGATAAATTGTGTCCAACTCTTGTACCCCATGGACTGTATAGCCCGCCAGGCTCCTCCGTCCATGGATTCTCCAGGCAAAAATACTGGAGTGGGTTGTCATTTCCTTCTCCAAGGAATCTTCCCAACCCAGGAATTGAACCTGGGTCTCCTGCATTGCAGGCAGAGTCTTTTACCAACTGAGCTACAAGGGAAGCCCTAAATCAGATAAATACAAACACTGTATGATATAATATATGGGAAAACATACAAAATGTTTTCCTCTTCCTAAAAATAATCCCTTCTTGCAGACACCAAGACACCAAATTTGAACCTTGTCAATATCTCTGTTAAACTGGTAAGGAACGTTCTCTTGCAAAAAGATGAAATAATAATCATAGTAATAACAACCTTCTTAGAAAATCATTTACCATGCCAGATTCTAGGCTAAATGTTTTAACTATACTCTTCCTTTGAACCCTTGCTATAAACCTAAGAAGTGGGGAACTGAAGGCTCAGAGACGTTAAGTAACTGGCCTGAAGTCATGCAGCAACTGAAGGAACCAGAATTTCTACCCAGATCTGGAAGATTCCAAAACATCTCTGGGCCTCAGCTTTTTCCTTTGAAAAGCAGGAATAAGCAGGACTTCCTTCAAAGGTTTCTAGTACACTAGATGAGATAATGGCCACAGTGTTTTAGGACATGTCCTTGCTCATGTGAAAGGCTTTGCCCAGCGAAGTGGAGTATTTCATCATTAGTGTGCCCCTGACATGGTTTAAGGTGGGTGGGCTCAGGGCACCATGTGCCAGGCCCCGGGGAAAATATTCCTCTGTACTCAGCTCTCCCTGCTGCTGTCTGCCGCCAATGCTCAAATGTCAGTCACCTTCTGACAAGTGCACAAAACAGTTTTGGGTGCCCACAGCCACCACAAGCCCAAGCCTGCTGGATCCACCCTGGCAGGGAGAACTGCCAGGTGGCTCTCTTGCCGGTTGGCTCTCGCCCCTGGCTGCTGCCCAGGGTGACTTAACCGAGTCTGTGCCCGCCTTGCCAAATTGTTGGAGGAGCGACAGCACAGCATTTGACCCAGCCCACCCATGCAGAACACCCACCCCATAACCCATGCCATAATGCCCTGGGCACTCCCAGCCAGATGCCTGGCACACAGCAGCTGACTGTTGGCACAGAGTGGGCAAAGCTGCAGAGAGAGTGGGTTACAAGTTATGTTTAAAAAAGCAAAAAAAGATGATGATATTGTGTGCTGACGGGATATTTTAATCTGGGTTCAGGCATTCTACAAATAACAATAATAGCTCACTCTCTATAGCACTTAATCCAACCTTTTATGTAAAGTAAGAAATTTAACCCTCAGAACATCCCGTGCAGTAGGTACTATTATTAGCCCAATTACAAGTAAGAAGACTGAGGCACAGACAGAATGACTTGCCCATGATCACAATGCAAAGCAGGACACACTGAACTCAGCTGTCAGCCCAGGCAAAACCGCTGTGCTCAAGAAAGGCTCCAAGGTAACAACTGAGAGACAGTCCTGAGGCTGCCACTGTCAAAACTCCTCAGATGATAAGGCTGAGGCTCAGAGAAGCTGAGCAACACACTCAAGGCCACACAGCATTCAAAGCCCGGCTCCTGAACGACATTTCGGACTGCTTCCTGATTATACTGAATTTTGCACAGCATTTGGTTTCTACTTTGTAAAATGCAGCTCTCTCATACCAGCCACTGTTCCCTGCAGAACATGATCCACAAAAGACAAATTCCAGTGACAACGTGGTGAGTTGGATCGAGACAGGAATTAAAAAGCCGTTCCTCTGGCTCCGTGGAAAAGCTCTGTGGCCACCAGGTTCCCTCAGGGGGTGGCTTTTCTGCCTTAGAGAAGTGATTATGGGAGGTCGAGCGCTCTGGGTGGCAGGGTTCAGGGCTGCTGAGGCATCTATGGGAACCCTGATCACCTCCAGGCCAGACCCCCCACCATCCAGCTGTGGGGAACAAAGCCTGGGGCGCCAGCCTCCCCCCAGGCCAGATCAACGACTGTCAACCAGGGCTTCTCATTGCCAGGGGCAGGCATGCCTTGAAAAAGCACATTCTGTTTCATAAAATAACTGTATATTTAGAAAGAAGCACCCAGAAACAAAGCACCGGTTGCTCATATGGCCCAAGCTGCAGGGGTAAAGCTCAACAAAACCTCAGAGGGAGCAGGTGGGTTCAAAAGAGCACTCTCTTCAGAGACCTCTGCAGGCTTCCCGAGTCTCTGACCGGAGTCAGGGCCACATGGGAATCCGGCAGCCTGTGGGCAGTGCTGGCCGGCTGTGTGCTCCAACCCAGGGAGCTTCGTGACAGGCTGAGCCACCCAAAGACAGCTCTGCCAGGGACTCCAAATGGGAGAGGATGGGAAAGCAGCACACACACTCTCACACACAACACGTGTGCACTCGACACGTTACATTCTTTCACATGTGTGCACACACAGCAGGGCTCATACGCTCACATGCAATGGGGTGGTCATATCAACATGTTTTCACATGCAACATACACGCTCACACAACATGCTATCACACAACATACTCCCCCACAAGACATGCTCTCCTATTCATGTGCACGTGTTCAAAATGCATGCTCGCACACTCCCATTACACACATGCTCATACTCACACATGCACACACATGGCTGTCTGGACACCCACAGACCCACAGTCATGCACCTGTGTCCTCCCCAAGATGCTCAGATACATCCACGCACAGACAGAAAATGCAGGGAGGACCACAGAGAAATAAGCCCAGACCCCACCACACCCATGACCACCTCCCAAAGACATACAACTCAAGAACACACACATAGTTGAACCCCGTCTCACAGGTGGACAACCCCCGAAAAGCCACAATGCACACAGAAAAAGACACACGGAGGGCCACACCCGCCACACACACCTGGCTGGCTGCATATACAGGCTCAGGCGTACGAACAAAGTCACCGCCTCCTGCTCTCGCGTCCACAGGTCCTCCCACCCGATGGCAGGTCCGAGCGCTCACCCTGGGCAGGGGTATCTAGACCCCGGCAGCAGCGCTGTCGTTCCAGCCCAGCCCGGCAGCCTGAGCCCACTCCAAGGGCCTGTCAAGTAGCACCACCAGCAAATAAAGAGCGAATGTGCAAAAATAAAACCGAAAGGCTGCGATAAAGCAGTCCCCTTCCCACAGGACTCCGCGCTGACGCAGGTTCTGCTCTCTGCAATAAACATTTTCATTCTAATTTTAAAAGACATTAGCATTACCTCTTTGGCTCTCGATCCAGCCAGACGGTACCTCGCCTGCTGGGCCACTCTCTGGCCCCACTGGGCAGCAAGACGACAGACGCAGGCTCCCAGGCCTTATGCCCTAAGCCTACAGGTCACCCTGCATGATGGGTGCTGACCCAGGGGCCTGTTGGCCACCTGGCTTTTATTTCACATCATTCTTGCAGGAGCTCACTGAGGCTACACCCAATAAAGCAAAGAGATACACCACACCCTCAAATATCCTCTGGAATTCTGTTTCACTCCAGCCAGGATCCCTGTGGATCCAGTCGTGCCATCTAATATGAGCACCACACACAGGGAAGGCAGCTTTCAAATGGTGGGTCTGCCCCTTGACAAATTGGCGGGGGGGGGAGCTCGAAGTGAACCAGGCTCGATGTCTTCACCGCCCCCCCACCCCACAACTCACCCTGCCTGCAAACTCAAGTCTCACCTCACACCTCCCAGAGTGACCCAATCCCGATTTCCAGGCTTGGCAAGGACTTCAGGGAGAAGGGAAACCACAGACTAGTTTGTGAAAGAGAGTGAGCCATTTTTATGAGCTCAGAGGCCAAGACCCCCAAATTCAGCATCCAGGCTCAGCTCTCACCCCATCCTGCTCACCCCTTAAGGCCCCAGGCACTCTGAACAGGTGTTTTCTGCAAAGCCACCTCTGAGCCTTTGATCAAGCTATTCCCGCCTCCTAGAACACTTCCCTGTCTCTTTGCCAGAGCTGTACCTGCTGCTCCTTCAGGTCTCAACTTCCAAGTCACTCCCCACCATACTGCTGGGGGCCTAGGGATCCCATGCTGAATGGGGCCGCCCAGTTTCTGCCTTCATTGAGCTATAAAGTCGGTGGCTTCCTTCCAGAAGTTTCTTTGACCTCCCAGACTGTGTTGAGTACCTGTCCTCAGCTCCCACAGGCTCCTACATGACATGAAAGTCGCTCAGTCGTGTCTGACTCTTCATGACCCCATGGACTATACAGTCCATGGAATTCTCCAGGCAGAACACTGGAGTGAGTAGCCTTTCCCTTCTCCAGGGGATCTTCCCGACCCAGGAATCGAACCCAGGTCTCTGGCATTGCAGGTGGATTCTTTACCAGCTGAGCCACAAGGGAAGCTCCTAGGCTCCCCACTTAAAGGATGGCTCTTCTCAAGCTGGTTCTACCCACCTGAACCTGGATCTGTCACCCCCTGCTATGGGAACTAGGGGCTCCCCCAGGGCAGGGGGCAGTCTGCCGTGTCCCTCCAGGTCTCCCTGCACCGGGCACGGCATTAGCCTAAATAGGTGGCTCCTGAGTGCTTGTGCTGGCTGAGCCATGGTTCATGGTTTTCCTCTTCTACAACCAAAGAGAGAAACCAGGAAAGGCAGACCTAAGTAAGTCCTTGCTAGAGATAGGATATGACACGGGCTCTGTCTGGCTCCCAGCTCTTACCTACTCTGCCCTGGGGCTGGTAGTACAGCCCTCTCCAGCCATTCCCAAATATTTCCACATTACTATATTAGCAATCAAAGCCCACTGGCCTCAAAAAACATGGAATGAAAAAGAAATGTCAGCAGATGGCTCACAGCAGCCTCAGAGCCTTCCCTCTGGGCCTTCTGAATTGCCCCACATCAGTGCTCTCCCGGGTGGTCCCAGTGCCACGGCCTGGCCCAGTCCCACCCTGACACAGGTCTGGACACTGCAGCTGCCCCTCCCTGTCTCCCTGGCTCTACCCTTACCCTCTCACAATCCCTCCTCTCCATGGTGGCCTGAGGGCTCCTTGCAAAAGGTAACTGTTTTTGTCACTGCCACTCCAGGCTCACACCTCTCCGTGGCTTCCTGCAGCTCTCAGAATTAAACCCCTAAATCCTCACCAAGCATCTCCAGGAAAAGTCCAAACTCTGCGTGGTAGCCCAGGAGGTCCTGCCTGATCTGACACACACCACCAGCTCCAGGCGGACCAACTGAATGAGTCTCCAGTCCCCAGTGTCTCCAGGTCTCACACTGCGCCAACGCCATGCTGGTCCCTGTGTCTGATTCTGTATCCCGGTTGATAACATGGCAACCCTAATTCCCTGCCTGGGAAGCTCATCCTTCCAGACTCGTGGCAAAGAGTTTCTCTGTGGCTCCTTCCCACCTCCCAACTCTGAGCCCCTGCTCAGCATGTACCCGGTGCCATAGAAACCTCCATCTTGCACCGTCATGGGTGGTCTTCTCTCCCTGGTGACCCTCTTGAGAGCAGGAGTCCCATCTTATTTATCTAGGGGCTCCCAGATGTGGCCTGGTGTAGACACATTAATATGTATTAGTGATTACTGCTGTGATGAATATATTCTTCAAGCTCCCTCTGTGGCCTGGTGCCTTGCTCTAAGCTCTTGTATTAGTTTGCTTCTAATAAATCAAGCCAAAAGGAAAGATCCAGATGCTTCAGCTTCCTCCCCAACTCCCTGTGCTCCAGTCGGAAGGTGGAAGGCTTGAGGATTAGCATGAGAGCAGTGGAGGGAAGGTCCTCCTCCCAAAAATGACACAGGCATTGGGGGAGATGACAGGGCTCACCATCTCTAGACAGGCTTCTGAGTATCCAAGTACACGCTCAGCCTGAAACAGTGTGGGTCTTCATTCCAAGGCCACCTTGTGGGTCTCAAGGGTCTGAGGCCCCCGCATGACCTTCCTTGAGCTCCTGTCAGTAGTCAGGACAGTGTTAGCATGAGGCAGGCTCTGTGTCCTTTTAAAGAGAGGTGGGACCCTTAGAAAGGGACAGAAAAATCTCCCAGCACAGGGTCCCTAAGAGTGCTGGGTTCTGCCTGATGGGTTGGCAAGACCCCACTTTGAGGATTTAACACTTTATCTTGAGGAAAGAGACTTACTCTCTGAGGCTAAGATCTTTGCTACCCTACAACTCCCCTGGACAATTCCAGCTCCAATCACACACCCACCCAGTGGTTGAGCTGGCTTCCAGCGCTTTCTGGAAGAAGAGAGGAGGGCCAGAGACACTACTGGGAAGTGGGGACTTAACACATCAGAGAAGAGGGACAGATGATAGGAATGCTGTGTGGCCTCAGGCAAGTGACTTTATCTTTCTGAGTCTCAGTTTTCTCATCTTGAAAATGGGTATAAGTTATACAAGCTTCTGAGATTCTATGTAGGAAGAATCTAGCAAGGGGTCTGACCTCCCACTCTATTCCACCCATGAGGGTCATTATGATGATATCTGGGGCAAAGCCAACCGGCTTCTGAAGAGCAGGAAGATAGGACAGAGGGGAAGACAGAGGCCCAGAGTGAACAAAGAGCCTTGGCCTAGGCAGTTAGGGAACTTGAGACCATAGTCCCAATCCCCTCCAATGCCCACTAGACAGGCTCCACTTTAGACCCTCTGGGCTACAGGAGTGTAAACCTGACTCTGGTGACGATAATGTTCTGAGTGTCAGGCAGCTCCTGGTCCTCCACGCAGAGGTGCAGCTCAGTGGCTCGGATAATTCAGAGGCTGTCACTCATCCATGAGACCCTCTTATCAGGTGTGGCCAATCCCCTTGAACTATCTCCTGCCCCTGATTCACTTCAAGTTCTATTTGGTTATGGGGAATGTGAAACTTCCTGGTCCCCGTGCCCTTGGGCTTCCTTGGTGGCTGAGAAAGTAAAGAATGTGCCTGCAATGCAGGAGACCTGGGTTAGATCCTTGGGTCAGGAAGACCTCCTGGAGAAGGGAATGGCTACTCATTTCAATAATTTTTTTATATTTATTGTTATGTATTCATTTATTGGGCTATACCAGGTCTCATCTGTGGCATGTGAACTCTTAGTTGCAGCATGTGGGATCTGGTACCCCAACCAGGGATTGAACCGGGGCCCCCTGCATTGGGAGCACGGAGTCTTAGCCACTGGACCACCAGGGAAGTCCCCACTCCAATATTCTTGCCTGGAGAATTCCATGGACAGAGGAGCCTGGCGGGCTATAGCCTGTGGGATTGCAAACAGCTGGACACAACTGAGCAACTTTCACACCTGTGCCCTTGCTGGAGGAAAGGGTGGGGTGGGGGCTTAGGGCCTGCGCCCTGGGGGCAGCTCACAGCTCCAGCACATAACAGATTTGCCAGAGCTGCCGTGGTTGTTGGGGGCTCCCTCCAGTTTTCAGTGCCGACCACTTTAAACAAGCATTTCCTGACTGCACAGGTCTAAAATAGTGTGTCCCCTATCATGGCTTCAAGATCTTGAAAGGGGGCAACAGTGTTCAAAGCAGACAAAACAGATCAAGAGACCGTGAGTTTCCTTGAGCCTTGGAGAGCAAAATAATAATAAAAGTAGTACTATCAATAAAACATTAATTACAATAATAGCAGCTCTAACTTACTGAACATTAGCTTTATGTGGGACCGTAAGCTGGGTCCTCCACCAGCATTCTCTCATTTACGCCTCAGTATGGACCCACTCCAGTGTTCTTGCCTGGAGAATCCCAGGGACAGCAGAGCCTGGTGGGCTGCTGTCTATGGGGTCACACAGAGTCGGACATGACTGAAGCGACGCAGCAGCAGCAGGGCCCTTCAGGAAGGGAGCACTGTTACACTTATTTTACAAACGAGGAAACATTTAAAATGATAAATGAACTTCCTCCATTATCCTATTTTACAGACCAGGAAACAAAGATCCAGAGAAGGCAAGCCACATGCCTGAAGACATACCAGCAGATAACAGACCAGAATTTAATCCCATGGTTACCTGACCTTCATGGTCTTAACCACAGCTGTTCCCTTCCCAGAAAAACCCATGCCAGTCATTCAACAAACAGCTGCTGAGCCTTTAAGAAACTCCAGGGAGCATATGGGGCTGGGGAGACTATGGTGAACATGAGAGTCTCAGGGCCTTTGCAGCTGACCAGCTCAAGTGGGGACAACAGACACCGAAAGCTCCCTCACTCGCAACGGTGGTGAGGGTCGGGTAGGGAGCTATAAAGGAGACCTTACTGCCAAATTCAGACTGAAATTGAAGAAAGTGGAGAAAACCACTAGACCATTCAGGTATGACCTAAATCAAATCCCTTATGACTATACAGTGGAAGTGAGAAATAGATTTAAGGGACTAGATCTGATAGACAGAGTGCCTGATGAACTATAGACAGAGGTTTGTGGCACTGTACAGGGGACAGGAATCAAGACCATCCCCAAGAAAAAGAAATGCAAAAAAGCAAAATGGCTCTCTGAGGAGGCTTTACAAATAGCTGTGAAAAGAAGGGAAGCGAAAAGCAAAGGAGAAAAAGAAAGATATACCCATTTGAATGCAGAATTCCAAAGAACAGCAAGCAGGGACAGGAAAGCTTTCCTCAGCGATCAATGCAAAGAAATACAGGAAAACAATAGAATGGGAAAGACTAGAGATCTCGTCAAGAAAATCAGAAATACCAAGGGAACATTTACATAGCAAAGATGGGCTCAATAAAGGACAGAAATGGTAGGGACCTAACAGAAG
>NW_011494732.1:8065683-8084747 GCF_000754665.1 Bison bison bison | reverse complement strand
TGGTAAGAATACACAGAAGAACTGTACAAAAAAGATCTTCATGACCCAGATAATCACGATGGTGTGACCACTCACCTAGAGCCAGACATCCTGGAATGTGAAGTCAAGTGGGCCTTAGAAAGCATCACTACGAACAAAGCTAGTGGAGGTGATGGAATTCCAGTTGAGCTATTTCAAATCCTGAAAGATAACGCTGTGAAAGTGGTGCACTCAATATGCCAGCAAATTTGGAAAACTCAGCTGTGGCCGCAGAACTGCAAAAGGTCAGTTTTCATTCCAATCCCAAAGAAAGGCAATGCCAAAGAATGCTCAAACTACTGCACAATTGCACTCATATCACACGCTAGTGAAGTGATGCTTAAAATTCTCCAAGCCAGGCTTCAGCAATACGTGAACCGCGAACCTCTAGATGTTCAAGCTGGTTTTAGAAAAGGCAGAGGAACCAGAGATCAAATTGCCAACATCCGCTGGATCATCAAAAAAGCAAGCGAGTTCCAGAAAAACATCTATTTCTGCTTTATTGACTATGCCAAAGCCTTTGACTGTGTGGATCACAGTAAACTGTGGAAAATTCTGAAAGAGATGGGACTACCAGACCACCTGACCTGCCTCTTGAGAAACCTATATGCAGGTCAGGAAGCAACAGTTAGAACTGGACATGGAATAACAGACTGGTTCCAAATAGGAAAAGGACTACAACAAGGCTGTATATTGTCACCCTGCTTATTTAACTTATATGCAGAGTACATCATGAGAAACAATGGGCTGGAAGAAGCACAAGCTGGAATTAAGATTGCGGGGAGAAATATCAATAACCTCAGATATGCAGATGACACCACCCTTATGGCAGAAAGTGAAGAAGAACTAAAGAGCCTCTTGATGAAAGTGAAAGAGGAGAGTGAAGAAGTTAGCTTAAAGCTCAACATTCAGAAAACTAAGATCATGGCATCCGGTCCCATCACTTCATGGCAAATAGATGGGGAAACAGCGGAAACAGTGTCAGACTTTATTTTGGGGGGCTCCAAAATCACTGTAGATGGTGATTGCAGCCATGAAATTAAAAGACACTTACTCCTTGGAAGGAAAGTTATGACCAACTTAGACAGCATATTAAAAAGCGGAAACATTACTTTGCCAACAAAGGTCCACCTAGTCAAAGCTATGGTTTTTCCAGTGGTCATGTATGGATGTGAGAGTTGGACTATAAAGAAAGCTGAGCGCCGAAGAATTGATGCTTTTGAACTGTGGTGTTGGAGAAGACTCTTGAGAGTCCCTTGGACTACAAGGAGATCCAACCAGTCCATCCTAAAGGAGATCAGTCCTGGGTGTTCATTGGAGGGACTGATGTTGAAGCTGAAACTCCAATACTTTGGCCACCTGATGTGAAGAGCTGACTCATTGGAAAAGACCCTGATGCTGGGAAAGACTGAGGGCAGGAGGAGAAGGGGACAACAGAGGTTAGACAGCATCACTGACTCAATGGACATGGGCTTGGGTGGACTGCGGGAGTTGGTGATGGACAGGGAGGCCTGGCGTGCTGTGGTTCATGGGGTTGCAAAGAGTCGGACAGTTGAACGACTGTGATCATTGAACGATCTATTAGTTGAACGACTGAACTGAACTGATAACACAGAGAGTCTCCCTTTTCCTAGAGATCAAGAGAGACCTCATGGCTAAACAAGATGCTTTCCAGGCTGCACAGAACTTCTGGTTCTAAAGGGCAAGACAGACACTCACTGGGCAATCACATAAATCCTTTTTATCATTTAAAATGATGGGTGCCACCAAAGGGTCAGGCACTGTTACCAGAGCCCAGCGATAAGACACATATCCCTGTTCTCTGTCCTCACCAACCTTCCAAGCTGGAAGGAGCAGCAGAAGTTACTTACCTGATGAAAAAGCCAGGTTTATGGCACGATCCTGACCTTCCCCTGCCAATTCAGACCCCCTTATACTTCTCCCGATCTTCTAGCCACAAGGAGGTGGTTGGGGCTGCTTGCATGGGCCCCACCGCAGCCTCTGCTTCCCCTCCTTCGTGTGTCTCTCAGAATTATCGATTCTGCCACTGGCATGGCCAGGATAATTTTGCTCAGCTTCAAATACCTGGTTCTCATGAATTCCTTGGCCAGAAGGTTATAAAGTTTCTCCTAAAACACGGGGGAAAGATTAAGCCTGCTTATGGTTAATACACACTGCACCATGTCCATCAAGCTGCCTGTCTGCTATTGAAAGTTCGCTATTAGATACTTATTTAAACAGCCTTCCAAGGCTTCCGAGGAAAGTGCAGCTATGCATTTTTTCCCCCTCCTGGCTGGCGAGAACGACTATAGATAAACATCAATTCGCTCCTGCAGATCACAGTCACAGTAAATAAATTTTTCAGGAAGCCTGAGATCCGCACAAAGGCTCTGCCAGGCTCCCATTTCACACAACATCAATGTTTGGCCTCCAAGAAATAAAAGCTCTAAGGTGCCCGTCACTAGGGCAAAATTATCAATTGTCAAGTCACTTTTAAGACAGAATAAGGAGCATTTTTTAGGAGATATTTCCTCCTGTAGGGAAAAAAAAAAAAAAGTGGATGGACAGTCATTATACCCACAAACTAACCACTGGGACTTTTCCCCTGAAAGCCCATGATCCATCCCCCAAACTTCTGGCCGCTGCCCCGCTGCCCCTGGCCAGGCAGAAGTAGCCACAGCTCAGAGCAGCCCCTTCTGGCTGAGTTCAGTGACTTTGGTGACTCAGGCTTTGGGTTATTTTTACTTTTGTCAAAGTGGGTTGTTTTTTTTAAACTACTTTTAGAAGTGGCAGACAAGGCTTGTCTATTATAAAATATTTGTTGCAAACACACACACACACACATTCACTTGCTCACCACCCCACACACAGCTCCAGTCTATGTAAAAATCTCAAGTCGCTGTGGTGTGAGGGACAGGAGATGGAAGCTGAGACACTCTCGAAACCAGGGTTTATGTAATGCTCTGGGCTTCGTACTCAGCACTGTTCTGCTGGAGTCAGGAGCTCACAGAAGATGCCATTTCACAGATGGGGAAACCGCAGCATGGAGGAGCCTAAGGAAGGGAGATGGAACCAGAGAAGTGGGACTTGGACATACCTGCATCTGAATCCTAGCTCTGCCACCTACAGCCGTGTGCCCCTGGGCAAGCAACTTCAACCTCCTGAGTCTCAGTTTCCTTCTCTGTAAAATGGGGACTGCAGCAGTCTCTGATTCACAGGATCACTGTGAAGATTAGCTTCTAAACACATACTCATTAGTTTTACTATAATGGGCTCAGACCCTTCTAAATCCAATCGCTGGCAGGAACCCAGGCTGGATATGAGAGGAGGGAGCACTGTTCTGGGAGCAGCAGCACATTAGCCCTTCTTCTCAGCTTGTCACTTCATGCCAGGAATGTCCTCTCAGCCCCAGCTTCTCTGTCCAAACAACGAGACCCTGGACTCACAAGCCTTGAGCACTAAAATCCTTATGTGATATCTTCACAAGCAGTGAAGGTGCTGATATTATCCCCAACTTACAGAGAGAAAAACTGAGGCTCAGGGAAGAGCAAGTTGTCAAGGACCAAGGAAACAACCACCCCAGACCTTAGTTCAGCCCTTTTCAGAAACCTCTGCCTCTCTTCTCAACCACAGTAAAGACTTCAAGTCTCAGTTTTTTTCCGGTAGCATTTAGGAGTAACACTTGGAGTCCTTTTTCCTGCCCATGGTTGGGGGAGTCAGCCCCACACCCCCTTTCCACATCCCCAAAGAACTCCTAACAAAGCTCAGAGTGAAAAGGACGTGTGCTTGCAGCATTTTCTGAAAAGGCTGGTACTGAGTTGAATAGTGCAGCGTTCCCCATCCTCGCGCACTGAGTCATGCCCAGACTATGGCCAGAACCTCTGATTATGACCTTACTGAGAAACAGGGTTTTTGCAGATGTAATTATTAATAGAAAGATGAGATCATATTGGATTAGGGTGAGCCCCAAATCCAAGGACTACTGTCCTTAAAAGAAGAGGAGAGGACACAGAGAGAGAGGCCAACTTTGTGACAAAGAGGCTGAAACGCGCGACACAGCTGCAAGCCAAGAGCACCGAGGACTGCCGGCATCATCCGAAGCTCCCTGAGAGCCCCTGGGGGGAGTGCGGCCCTGCCGATACCTGGATTTCAGATTTCTGGCCCCTAGAACTGTGAAACAATGAATTTTTGTTGTTTTAAGCTAGTTGCTGGTAATTTGTCACGGCAGCCTTAGGAAACTAATCCAGTGCTATTCTATGAAAATTATGCAGAACCCTGAGTGACAATCATCTGGGCTTTTGGAAAGTTCCAAGCCAACTGGGGTGAAAAATCAAAATGGGCCCTGTCAGTTGGACAACCGAGATGAGGCGGCCCAGGCCTGTACCCCTTGATGGCCCCGTGGAGCTCCCCCCTGTACTGGAGGGGTTGGACTGGGAGTACAGGCCATCCAGTTACACTTGACCTTGGCCAGCAATGACCCCAGCTACATCTCCTCCAGACCTTCGTGAAAAGGGCATGGCTGAGTCAGGAAATTTACCTTGGCAGCTTTCAGGCTGTAAATATCACTTCCTTCCCCTGAACAGCAACACCGAGGCCAACCTCCCGGAATTATTTATTGCCACTTGCCTCTTCCTGAGGCCATCCTCTGTATCAGCACTGTACCCAGTCGCCTTGCCTCTGGCTGGAGTGGGCTCAGTGACTCCTTTGGCAACAGGTGTGCAAAGAGAGGCTGGGAGTGGCTCCAATTAGCTAGGACACGGCACAGCCAGATACAGACCCCAGCTTGTTGGACTCCGTCACCTGTGCCTCTAACCCAGAAGATAAAGAAGGCAGTAACATGTGGAAAGGCTGTGGCACACAGCAGGAGCTCCATAAGTACTGGCGCTTGTTCTGGAACCTTCAGTTTGGCGCTGTTTCTCAGCACCTCTCCCAAGATAAGTGAGAGAAGGGAGAGAACCCCAAACCAGTCTTTTACAATTCAAAGGAAAGAAAACCAGTAGACAGTATCTGTGCTAGACAGATTAGACTGTGGCATCTTTGAAAAACCACTGGACAAAATAAAGGAGTTATATCTTTAATGCCAGGTGCCTTGTCCCCCTGGGAATTTTCATGAGCTCTGAGTGGGGGTGGGAGTTTGGGGGCTTTGCTGTTCACTGCAAGGTGCTGACTCACGGGGCTTTCCATTTGACCCTCACTGGAACCAAGAGATGGGGAACGTGGAAATCATCCCAAGTTACAGAGGAGACCATGAGAGGTAAAGGGGCCTCCCCGACGTGGCCCAGCTGAGAACCCAAATCTGAGAACCCAAATCAGAAGTCTAGCTCACTCATGGTGCTCCCTCACTGGGCCCCTTGCCAAGTTCTGTCCCTTCCACACCAGACATTCACCAATGTTCTAAATTCAGCCACTTCTATCCAAGTCCACTCCCACAACTCTGCTCTAGTCCCCCATGACTGCCCACCAAGATGCTATAGTAGCCTCCACTTGGGGCTCGCCTCTGCCCTGCTCTGCTTCACACACCACCCAGAACTACCTTTCTCAAATGTAAGTCTATCTGCACCACTCCTCTGCTCAAAACCCTCCACGGCTCCCCATCACCTTCAAGATGAAGTCCAATTCCTCACTCACTTACGAATCTCCCTGGGATCCCTTTAGCCTCAGTTCAGTTCAGTCGTTCAGTCATGTCTAACTCTTTGTGACCCCATGGACCGCAGCACACCAGGCCTCGCTGTCCATCACCAACTCCTGGAGTCTACCCAAACTCATGTCTATTGAGTTGGTGATGGACAACCATCTCATCCTCTGTAGTCCCCTTCTCCTCCTGCCTTCAATCTTGCCAAGCATCAGAGTCTTTTCAAATGAGTCAGTTCTTCACATCAGGTGGCTAAAGTATTGGAGTTTCAGCTTCAACATCAGTCCTTCCAATGAACCCTCAGGACTGATCTCCTTTAGGATGGACTGGTTGGATCTCCTCTAGCCTACTCTGTCTTAATAGAAAAAGAGATGCAGGGCCAGAGTGACTGGGTTCTGCTTATTTAATGTTCAAGTATTACCATCCTGGTTACAGTTCCCCAAATGCACCTGCTCTAACCTCTAAGCCTTTGCACCCATTGTTCCCTCTCCCTGGAATGTCCTTCTGTCCTCTGCCTCCCACTCACCTAGCAAAGCCTAGTCATCTTTCAGCTCTCAGCTTACGTGCTGTCTGTGGCAGAAAGCCTCCCAGCCCCTCTGGATGTCCTCTATTACAGCACACACCATCCTGCTCAGGAAACCAAGAGCTAAGCAGAACTTGAGCACAGGAGATCACATGCCCCAAGAAGCCATGTCAGGGCATATAACTCAGGAAAGGGCTTTGCTCCTTTCAACATACTCTGCTCGGAGCTCTGAACATCAGGGCAGTTAGGTAAGAGTTTCCAATCAGACCTCAGATGCTGCCAGCGATTTCTGTTTCCTGCAAAGTGTTATCAGTTTTCTTATTTAGTCTTCATTATCCCCATTTCTCAGATGAGGAAAGTGAGGCTTGGAAAAGAGAAATCACTCACCCCAGGCCACAGTCTGGAGATTTTCAGGGCAAGGACTCCATCTCAGCGCCGTGCACCTCACTGCAGAACCTGTGCCACATCGCCCTGAAAACAGCAGCTGAGCAAGACAAGTCAAAGGAACTATAATCACCACCACAGGATGCTAGAGGTGGAAAGGACCACACCTCCACCTGGAACAACCCCAGTTCCTTTTCCATCCTGTGCCTCAGTCTCCTCACCTGTAAAATGGGTATAATGAAACCAACACTCCAATGTCCTCGCATAAGCCAAAGGAGTGGGGACGGGAGGGGGTCGTGACTCCTGAGGTCAGCAGGTCACTTAGGAGCAGCCAGGTGGGAAGCCTAGGCTTACTCACAGCCACCTCTCCCCTACCGAGTTGTCAGTCACTTTAGCAGTCACCTGCGGTGCCCACCTAAGGGGTCAGACATCAGGTGACTCTGCATGAGGGAAGCGAGCTTCCTGGCTCTGCCAGCATCCAAACAGCAGAGACTCAGGGATGCGTGTCTAGAGGAAAAAACTCAGGGTTTGGGGCCAGACACCCCCAGGTTTTGTGTCTCACCTCCACCACCTGCCAGCTGTGAGTCTTCAGACAAGTCCCCTAACCTCTCTGAGCTTGTTTTCCTCCCCATAAAATGGTGACGTCACATCCGTCTACTTCATGCAGCTGCTTGTGTAAACCTGAGTTAATGTATCACAGAATCAGGGTTCAGCCCATTGTATCTCTCATGATTAATGAAGGGCTTTCAGTCCCTCATTTTTTAACACTGAACTTCTTATTGTGAGATAATCGTAGATTAATGCAGCTATAACAAAGAATGCAGAGAGATCTCCCATACCTTTCATCCACTTTTCCCCTTGGTAATAACTCACAAAGTAACAATACAAAATCACGACCAAGACACTGACACTGATACAGTCAACATACACAACACTTCTATCACCAGAAGGGGCCCTCACACTCACTGCCCTTTTATCATCACACGTACTTCCCTCCCTGTTTCCATCCCTAGTCTGTTATCCAGTTCTGTCTTCTCAAGAATGCTATATAAATGGAATCATCTAGTATGTCATCTTTTTTGAGACTGGCTTTTTTTACTCAGCATAATTCCTTCAAGATTTATCCAAGTTGTTAGTGTACCGTGTCTGGTGTATTTTATTGCTGAGTAGGGTTCCATGGTATGGATCCACCATAGTTTGCTCAACCGCTGACCAGCTGAAGAACATCTGGGTTACTTTCACTTTGGGGCTATTATGAATACTGCCACTGTGAACATTTATGTACAGGTTTTTGTGTGAACTTAAGTTTCCATTTCTCTGGGATATGGCCTTTCCCAGAGGAAATATTAAATATTTTTAAACCCCTACAGACATATAATTTCATTGATTCAACCAATATTTTATTGAGCACCTACTATGTGTAGGAGCTGTTCTAGGTGCTGAGGACAGAGCAGCAAAAGAGGCTGACAAAGGCTCCTACCCTCTCAGGTAACTCGTGTCCGGCTCTTTGCGACCCCACGGACAGTAGCCTACCAGGCTCCGCCGTCCGTGGGATTTTCCAGGCAAGAATACTGGAGTGGGCTGCCATTTCCTTCTCCAGGGGATCTTCCCAACCCAGGGATCGAATCCGGGTCTCCTGCATTGCAGACAGACGCTTTACAGTCTGAGCCACCAGGGAAGCCTCTCAGGTAACACAGAACTGAATAATTGTGCAGACAACTTGGAGTGAAGTCCACTCTACAGCAATACATACAGAAATGGATAGAATTCTCTGATTAATGATAAAATTAGCACATGCTCCCATGAGTTAGGTCAGGTGTCAAACACTTGAGTGCATTTTCTCAAGGAAAATGCATTATTTTCTGGTTAAACCTGCACTGCCTGAAGATGAAGCGACAAGCCAAGGAGCAAGAACACCCTGTGGCAACTCTTCATTCAGGGCGTTTTCTTCAGAAAGCTCCCTGTCATACTGAAATGAGCCTACGATGTTCCCATTTCAAATGGCCTTCGGAAGCAAAGACACCATCGCCTGACAGCTTGAATTAACAGTGAGCAACATTTCCTGAGAATATTTACTGCACACACATTATCACTTTTAATCCTCACAAACCATAAACTACTCCTGGAGATAATGGCGCTACTAGCCCATTTTACAGAAGAAGAAACTGAGGTTACAAGAGCTAAGGAACTTGCCAAAGGGCCTACAAACCGCTGAGCAGGGCAGAGGAAAGTGATTTGATGGCCTAAAAAAGGAGCATTCTTCCTCTCTTGGTCCTGCACCCACTTCTGTGATGTTAACTGTCCTCCTCTCCTGGGCACCACATACCTCATTAAAGGCCCTGGGCAGTGATGGTTTCCAATATAAATTGAACAGTTCCTTACTAACTATGAAAGACCTAAATGCTGATCACCTCAATCGATACGTTCTAAGCTCTCATCGTTATAAAAAGAAATAATCAGGTCAGCTGAACTCATTCCCTGTGATCACAGTGTTTCCGTCCTCAACGCACCTTTGGCCACCCGATTCCAGACGCCAGTGGACTCAGCATTTCCTCTGTCATGAGATAAACTCCATCTTAAGTCCTGAACTCCTGACATCCATTGCTCTTGTGACAATAAAAATGCCAGCCATGATATAGTAGGAATATTTAACCTCCAATGTCACCAATATCTTCAGCAGTTGCAGAAAGGTTGTTTTTGTCACCGACAAGGGGATTGGAAACCAGGGGACGATTACTGTGCCTATTGTCAGAGAGGCCCCAACATGCTGCTGTGCTGCTTCCGGGTTAAGGAAAAGGAACCCAGGAATTATGCTGCTGGAATAAGGCTGGGCACGAGCTAGGAACCTCTGGCTTCTCCATCTGTGCTTCTGTTCCTCAATTTCTGATCTCATGTGGTTAAGACATCTCCCAAACCAATGCCTGCACAGAAAAGGATTTCTATCAACATTCCCACGCTTGACGGCAAGGAACTGAGCATCTATTTTGTGCAGGCCCTTGTTCGGAGGTGGGGAGACAGAGGGGAGGAACACCACCTCTCAGACCTTACCCTTCGGTGGGGGTAGATAGACCCCAACACAATAAACAACCGATACACAATTACAAATTGAGACGAACGCTGGGAAGAGAACCAAAGGGTGCTGATAGAGGAATAAAGGAGGAAAACATGCTTTAGCAAAAATGGTCAGAGAAAGCTTCTCTGTGGGGACAAAGAAGCCGAAGGAACCAGCCAGGGGAAGAGCATCCTGGGTAGAAGGAATGGCAGGGGCACAGATTCTGGGGCACAAACAAGCCTAGAGGATTTCAGAAACTAGAAGCATTCAGGGAAGTCTCTAGCTTTATCTTCTCTCATGCTCCTCTTCTCGCTCCCTCAGTCCCATCCTTACTCTCTTCCAAGATGTTCCTCAAACCTTTCTAACATATTTCCCCTTCAGGGAATGCCCAGAACCCCCTCCCACAGCCTTCTGCATGACCTGCTCCAGATGTGTGCTGGTAAATGCTTAACAACCAGATCTCTGGAAAGCAAGCTCAAATTGGTTGCATTTGCCCATTTCCATGGAGTAAATACTCTGACGCTGGCTGACGTCAAGCTACCAACCACATATCGCTGAACAAGGAGCTGGGAGCAGATGGGTATAACTGGCTCTCTCGTGAGACTGCACAAGCCAACTCCAGCACACCACTGGCCTGCTCCCTCACTTCATTAAGGCCTTTAAATATCACCTCTTGAGAGAAAACTGTCTTCATTGCCCCCATCAAAAGCAGCACCCCCCAGCATCCCCATCCTCTGCCCCGGTTTACTTTCCTTCCCCTCCTCTCACACCTGGTATTCATGTGTTTCTCCAGCACCAGTCTCCCCTGACTAGTGGGGAAGCTCCATGAAGTAGGGACTCACTCATCCAAACAATGCCCGGCACATAGCAGATGCTCAATAAACATTAAGAGATAGAAGGATAATGAGAAGGCCCATGTGTCTGCGCTGTGGTGACATGACGAAAAGACAGGGCTAGGTCTCGTTGCCCATGGCCTGGTGACTCTGATGGAGACGCTGACTTTCCCCTGGGAAGCTTCTGAGCAACTGGACAATGACACTGATTTGTGTTTTAAGATGCCCTCTTTGGATGCTGGGTAGGAAGAAGCCCAGAGTGGGTAAAAGCTGAAACCAGGAGCCTCCTGAAGATGCTTCAGTGGCAAAGAGTGAAAGAGAGGGGGAGATACCCCTCAACTGCCTTCCAGAAGAATCCTCAAGACTGGGGGTGGGGAGGCATGGGGACCCTGACGACACCTTGAGGCCTCTCCAAATCCCTTCCACCCAGCAGGAGCCTTTCCAGAAGGGGGTGGTCAGGGAACCTGGGTGACGGCAGGCCCAGCAGGCCATCTGCCAACCCACCCACCACGTGGGTCCTCATTATACAGTGCAGTCACCGCTGCCAAGCCTTTGGAGCCACTCTCATACCGTTTGCTTTTAAAATAGAAGTTTCCTGTGAAACTGCAAATAATTCATTGCTGAGAGTCCTTAAAACGTTCACAGGTATTTAAAATGCTATATAATCAAGTTCGCAAAAATATAAAGTGTAAGCGTTAAAATACTTTAATGTTCTAATTAAAACCGACCACTTATGCCCTGGCACCGATTCCTGTTTACTATTTCCGTAATAGCCGGTGGCCTGCTCTGGAAAAAAAGAATTTTATTTTTTTAATTGGCCTTAAAAAAAAAGAAAAAGTTAAGTTTGCTCTATCCAGTGATGCACTGAAGAAACTAAACTCACACTCACAAAATATCCACAGGTTGCCAACTGCTAAGTTACGCAGGCTGGGGAGGACATCTGTGGGCCTCCCCGCCTGCTCCCCTGGAAAAAGGGACTGGGCAGGAATAGGAGAAAAGGGAGCAGACAACCTTTACATCAGGGCTGTGAGAATGGCCACTACCCCAGACGCTACCAACCACCCCACCTCATCAATTGGGTCCTCACTACTCAAGGCCTGGAGGGAAGCTCCAGGAGGTGAGTCAAGGATCTATCTGCTCCATAAACCCCAACCTCTGTCAAGCAGTCATGATGCCTCTGCTGTTCCCTCACCCTTCCCCTTGCAAAGGTCTACTCAACTTTCCATTCCTGGCTCAAACATCACCTCCTCAAAGAAGCCTTCCCTGATTATCCTCACTCCAGTATTCAATGACATTGCCCTGTTGTCTGGTCTGCTCTCCCTGTTCTTCTGTGCCAAAGGGTGGCCCGTCACCCTGTCCCCATCAAAGTCATCTTGAATGAATATGTTCTCTGGACCAAATGTGGGCTGCCCTGTTGACAGCAGCTTGAGTGGTCACTGGGCCCCAGCCTCAAACTTGGCTCCCAACACATGAATTCCCTTTCTGGCAGAGAGTGCCATCTGTAATCATATACTATCTATTTGCTTGTTCAGCGACCCCTCCTCCTCTGCGCTATAATTTATAGGTGCCCAGGACCCACCTTTGCACACATAGTAGGTGCTCATTAAATAACAGAGAAAATGGTTTCTTAGGTTCACGAATCTCAGTCTTTTTTAGAAGAAATGCCCATTTGGCTTATTTATTAACTCATTCATTCATTCAACAACATCCTCCCCTTACCGAGGTCTCTCTTTGAGTTAAGCCCTGAAGATATCACAAGATGCATTGACCTTGGAGGCCCCCCAGAGTCCTTCACCCCAAAGGGTTCTGCTTCCTTTTCCATCTGCTCCAGTCCCATGGACCGGTCAGCTCCTGAGCCTTGGACACTATCCCCTAGAAGTCCAGGATCCAACATCTCTCCCCTCCATGGTCTCCTTGACCTTCCAATTCCCTGGCCTTCTGGTTCTTGTTCTCAAAGGCCTCTCACACCTGCGCCCTCCTTCCTCATTCCTGCCCTACTTCTGGACTACATCACTAATCACCAGCATGCTGGCTGCTCTGTTCCCACCCAATCTGACACAGTGGTTCTCAACTGGGGTTGACCGTGTCCCCCAGGGGACACCTGGCAACATGTGGAGATATTACTGACTGCCACACTTAGGGTGGAGGCAGCTGGCAATTCGGTGGGCAGACGTGCCCCCACAGGAGGTGCTCAAACACCTCTGCCCGCTGAAGTTTCAAATCTGGAAATGCCCCAAATGCAACCAGTTCAGGCCATCAGCCTTTTATTTGGACTGCTTCCAACCCCTTTATTTTTGCCCTACAATGTACTGTGGTTTCCACTTTCCCTCTTTTCTCTTTTCCCTTCACCTCAGCTCGATGCAGAAGCCTGAACTGCTCTGTCCACAATGTAAGCAGAAGCCAAAGATGCTACCAAGCTACCTGCTGTCCCTATACAGATGCCCCCAACCTGCCCGGGGGCAGTCCTGCTCTTGTGCAGCAGGTTGATTTCAAATGACAAGATAAAACATTCTCCAAGCTGAAAACATAAAAACCTCCTGAAGAAAGCCAAACACAAAAATCACCTATAATCTCCACTACCCAAAGAAAATGCAGAAGAGACCTAGAACTCTTCCACTCAGGAGTGAGGGAGCTGGAACTTGTATACACACCTCCTGAGACTAAGGGCTGATCCCAAGAGTTACCCAAGACTTCTGGCCTGCCCACTCTCAGGAAGTGGTCTTAAGGTTGTGGACAGAAGCCCCCAGGGAACAAAGACACATCACCAGCAGGCGAAAGCTTGTCAGAGGACACTGCAAAGTCCCAAGAGACCGACATTAGTTCTGTTCATCTGCTTTTGCCTCTGCCTCAGGTTACAGAGAACAGCCCTTACCCCAGAATGAATTCTCATTGCATCCAATAATCGCCCCTCATTTGCATTTGGGGATCCCTGCCCCATCCCATCCCATTCCCTCCCAACTGCCGTGGACATCTGCTGTGGTTTTTTGGCAAGCCAGCATCAGAATCTTCTTCTTGTGGGTAGAGAAGTCCCTCCTTACATGAGTCTTGGTGGGAGGCCGAGTCGGTTTCTGTTGCTTGCAGTTAAAGAGTCCTGGATGGGGTTCCTCACATACTCTAGGGATGAAGCTCAAGACCCAGGTCTAAGCATGAACAAGTCTCATTCATCTGGCTGGGGAGGCTCTGCTTGTTCTGATTTACAAAAATTATATATAAAAAACAAAATAAAATTACACACTATGTGCTGCTCAGCTTCAGTTTTTAGCCACATAACCAGGTGCTGAGCATGTTTCCCTGGGACAATAAGTATCATCGGTCTTTCTCTTCTTAAAGAACACTTTCCATGATTTTTTTTAAAAAATGAAATCACACGAACTTTGCTTGGAACAATTTGGGACACCTCCTTGAGAAAGCTAGAGTCCAGGAGGGTATTACTCTCTGGGCAGATGACAGCCAAAGGCAAACTGGAGGATCGTGACCCCTGGTGACCCCACAACTGCAGTAGCTAATCAGGACCGATCACAGGGCTGTGGCTAGGGTTGGTTGTTGGGTCGTAGACACTAAATCCACTTCTCAAAAATTCTGCCATTACCAAGGCACCTTTATTATTCATTTAGTACTTATAACTACAACTATAATAGATCCCATTTATTGAAGAATTACTGCGTTGGGAGCTGTACCAAGAACTCAACACCCACATCACTGAATCTTCACAGCAACTCTGTGATAGTTATTATCAACAGTGTCTCCATTTTAAAGGTGAGGAAAAACTTACCCCAAGTTTGCTACCAGGCACTGTTCTAAGGGCCTCACGCTGACTCATTTCATTCATTCCTTCAACAGATATTTGCTGAGCACCTACTACAGGCCAAGTCCCATTTTAGCTGCTAGGAAGACAGCAGCAAGCAGAAGAGGCAAAAACCTCTGCACTGCCAGGGCAACCATTTTAAAAGGAAGAAACCGGTAAACAAGGCAAATAGTTCAGAGCATGTTAAGTGCTAAGGAAGGAAAAACTACATAGCATGGAAGAGAAGAATGGTGTGTGTGTGTGTATGTGAGGTGGAATTTTACTTAGGGTAGCCAGAGAAGGCCTCCCTGACAAAGGTAACTTTTGAGTGAAGACTAAAGTGAAGGAGCAAGCTATGCCGACACGTGAGAAGAGAGAAAAGAGACAAGAAGGCCAGAGACCACCATCATTTCCATTTTACAGATGAAGAAGTGAGGCCCACAGAACAGGCTGGCGAAAGGTCACACAGCAAGCAAGTGGATGTGCTAGGACTCCCATCAAGGATTTCTGTCGCTAGGTCAGATCGTTCTTTCCACTGAGATCCCTCGGTGAGCAATGACTTGTGCCTAAATTAAGATGCTTGTGAGAGCCTGCCTGTCACCTAGGAGAGATGGGAAGTGAGTCAGGCTTCCTCCTACATAGTCCCAAATCCACGTGGACACTCCCAGCCTTGAGCACACACACAGGTGTGCATGTAGGCCCTTCTGCCTCCCCGACAATGCAAGTGCAAGAACAGTGTCGCTGAGGGATGTGCGGCGATTAAGCTAATAAATACAGCTGCCCAATCGATGGTTCCTGGAGCAGAGCACTGGGGAATGAGAAATCGCTACTCGTGTCAGGAAAATCCAGCTTCTCAGAAACTGATCAAATCTACTATCTCAACCAACAGCAACAGGTAAGAGGGGCTGAGCGGGGAAGAGAGGCATTGGGGCCTGAGAAGGGGCTAAAGCCACCAGGTACAGCTATGTGACTGCAGGCGAGTGACAGGCCCTCTCCGAGCCTTTCTGTAAAAGAGGGGGTGGGAACACCAGTCATTGCTCCAAATGCCACTGTAGGTCCATCCGGTGAATGTCACAGCACATCACAAATAGCTCGACAATTCTGACCAAGCACCACACGCCTGTGGCATAAACTTAAGAGGCTACGAGATGGTATAGAGGAGAACGTAAATCTCCCACTCAGCCCATGTACCTCTGCCAGGGGAAACCAACTACTGTTAGCAATGTCTTATGAGTTCTTCTGGAAAGTTCTATACCAACAATTATTCTCACTTGCTTGTATGTGCAAAGAGCAATTTGTCTGAGGTAACTGGCTTACAAAAGGCAGTGTTCAGACTGGAAGCCCTCACATCTATTGATTTCTCAGCCCAAGGACCCAACTTCTGTGCCACTCTGTTTCTAGCTGTTCCAGTCTGAAGGGAAGTCTGGAAGACCAGTTCACAGACCAGCAAGGTTCCACGACAGAGAATCCCTCCACTCCCCCTGGGACCAGGCCACCACCAGCTTGGGGCTACAGGTTGGGGCCCCAGCTGGCCCACGCACCATCTCCTCTTCCTTAGCCACCTGGCCACAGACCAGAACTGCTGAATCTGTCCCCTTCTCCCCACTTTGTGTCCCTAGTCCATGCCCTCACCACCACCCACTGGATGGCTACAATAGACTACATTTCCTATAGTCCTCTAACCTCAGCTTGACCCTTTCTAAAGTAAAACTTGAACAAGCCACTCCTTTGCTCAGGACTTTTCCAGAGCTCCCCACGGCACTGCAGATAAACCCAGTCTTCCTCCCACCTAACCCAGCCCGTTTGCCTGTCCAGTCTCCTCTTGTGTCTCCCTGCCTCCTGTCACCCATTCATCCACCACTGTCCTTATCTGGGTATCCAGCACACAAGTCTACAGGCCTGAACCCTTGTTGCCCCTCCCACCTGCTGCTCTCTTCCCATTTCGGATGTCTCTTTACTCAGAGAGACTTTCCTTGATCACCATTGAAATGCAATGTTCTTGTTATTTTTCCTCAGCGTTTTCTCACAAAACTCTGCATGTTTCATAACTATATGCCTTGTTTTTCCTTCACTGCCTGCCTCCCCCTCCCCTAGACCAGAATATATACTCTTTGTGGGCAGGAATCTTGTCTGTCTCAATAACAGCTTCATCCCTGATGCCCAGTGCAGTACCTGGCACACAGGGTGGGCTAACCTGTTCGCTGAATGAATAAAATGGCCAGAAGCAACACCCTTCACAATGAACCTTCCATGCATTCAAGCTGCTTCCTGGCCCACTTTCATAGTATTGTTCTGAAAATCTCATAGAGGATAGGGCTGAAAACCTCAGCCACTCCCAGTGGTAAAACACCTCTGCCACCAGCCCGCCCCGCCCCCGCCACCCCGGTTACTGCCAGGACTCCCTTTGTCCTCCCTTCTTCTGTGCTGTTACATTAAGCAAAATTTCTCCATTGGCAAATAAATGCTTTTCCCATCAATAACCACAGATGACTAAATCAAACCTTTAGCTGCTGTTCTTATCTCTTAAACAGATCCATGGATTTCCCAACTAATCAGAAGGTGAATCAAAGGCTGCCATTTGAGGTGGGAGATAATCCGGTCAATTCTTAAAGGAGGAGGGACCTGGGTGGGAATTTGCGTATGGCCCCCAAAAAACAAACACTCTTGTAAATAAAGCCGGCCTCCATCCTGTCTCCACAATGCAACTCTTATTGAGTGAGTCAGGTGTTTGGCTGATTAAAAATTGATCCATTTCAAAATCTAATCAACAGAATAGGATTCTTTCATACGTTATCAAGAGAGCTGCTGACATCGAAAACCAAACCTGTTATTAACCCATGAACTCCAGTGACCTGCTGCTTGCCGCTCTGCAGGACCGTAAATTATTCAGTGGTCCAAGACCAGGGCTGGCCAGCCTGATGGATTTAGACGAGGGCGCAGTCCAGTGGGTTCAGGTCGATGGCGTGGCCCCGCCGGTCCCCAGGGGCTGGGTTCCAGACACTCGGGTTTTTCGTATCATGACTGCGAATACATTAGCCCTGTCCACCTGGGCTTTGCCATGGCTGTGCCTTTGACGGAAAAGCCTGTCTCAACTTCCCAAGCAGGGCAGGCAGGCTAGCTCAGGCCTCAGGGAGCTGCAGGGCTGGGGAACGATATTATCCCTAATTCCCAAGTTAATAAATTATTTTCTTTGAACTACAGAAAAGGAAAAAATAAACAAAGACAAGGGGAGCCTGGCTACATTTTGCAAACAGTTAGGAACAGGCAATTCAGTCAGTTCAAATATTTTACCTCCTCCTGCAAGGAAGAGCTCTGTTGCAATGGGACTGTTTAAAGGAGGGGATGAAAAAAGCCAGCCATTGGCTGTTTATGTGTCTAGCAGGACCCACAGGGGCCATGGACTCTCTCACCAACTTCTGGATTCTTTGACCTTGAATTAAAGCTTCATTAAGAGCCATATCTTATAAAAACAAGAGCAGAGCAAATAAAGGGTTTTTTAAAAGGACACATACCCACACCAAAGTTTCCATATTGCTAAGCAAGCAGGAAATCCAGCGGCAGTAAAGGCTGTACTTGGCGTTATTTGGGGGCCCGTGTTCCACAGTTGACCTGATTAGAAAGGATTTACAAGGGAAAATGTAAGAGTCCCAGGCAGGGCTGGAAGAAGACAGCAAACTGGGAGAAGACATCTGGACCGTCTGACAAAGGAGACTGAGGCCAGTCACTTCCATGAACAAGTAGACCCCCGCAGAGCGTAGACACCATCATGGGCTCCTCGAAGCAGCTGCTGGGACAACCAGCAAGGCTCTGTGGGCCACGCAGGCAAACAAGGTTCCAATCTCAGCTCTGTATTTCCTGCCTATGTGAGTTTGAGAAAGTGACTCAACTTCTCACCCACCAAATGGGAATAACAAAACGGCCATGTATTTTAAATCCAGCTATGTATTTTAAGGTAACCTTTATAAGGAAGTGAAAGTCACTCAGTCGTGTCCGACTCTTAGCAACCCCATGGACTATACAGACCATGGAATTCTCCAGGCCAGAATACTGGAGCGGGTAGCCTTTCCCGTCTCCAGTGGATCTTCCCGACCCCTTCAAACCAGGGTCTCCTGCATTGCAGACAAATTCTTTACCAACTGACCTATCAAGGAAGCCCTTTATAAGGAAGGCACATGGGAATTTCTTAAATGCTCAACAAATGGAATCTGTTGTTTTTGTTGTTAATATTATTGCTATTATTACGCCGGGTGTCAGTAGTGAATCAGCACCCTCCTCAACTGTACTGCTGCTGCTACTGCTAAGTCGCTTCAGCCGTGTCTGACTCTGTGCGACCCCATAGACGGCAGCCCACCAGGCTCCGCCATCCCTGGGATTCTCCAGGCAAGAACACTGGAGTGGGTTGCCATGAAAGTGAAAAGTGAAAGTGAAGTTGCTCAGTCATGTCCGACCCTCAGCAACCCCATGGATTGCAGCCTACCAGGCTCCTCCGTCCATGGGATTTTCCAGGCAAGAGTAATGGAGTGGGTTGCCATTGCCTTCTCCCTCAACTGTACTGCTGCTGCTGCTGCTGCTGCTAAGTCACTTCAGTCGTGTCCAACTCTGTGTGACCCCATAGACGGCAGCCCACCAGGCTCCGCCATCCCTGGGATTCTCCAGGCAAGAACACTGGAGTGGGTTGCCATTTCCTTCTCCAATGCATGAAAGTAAAAAGTGAAAGTGAAGTCACTCAGTCGTGTCCGACTCTTCGTGACCCCATGGACTGCAGCCTACCAGGCTCCTCCGTCCATGGGATTTTCCAGGCAAGAGTAATGGAGTGGGTTGCCATTGCCTTCTTATAT
>NW_011494732.1:8037043-8065583 GCF_000754665.1 Bison bison bison | reverse complement strand
AGCCCACCAGGCTCCCCCATCCCTGGGATTCTCCAGGCAAGAACACTGGAGTGGGTTGCCATGAAAGTGAAAAGTGAAAGTGAAGTTGCTCAGTCGTGTCCGACCCTCAGCAACCCCATGGATTGCAGCCTACCAGGCTCCTCCGTCCATGGGATTTTCCAGGCAGGAGTACTGGAGTGGGGTGCCATTGCCTTCTCCGTCAACTGCACTATCCCAGCCCAAATGCTGGACTTTCATATAATGAGCTAATGTAACCTTCCTCTCCAGCACATCAGGCTTAGTGGGAAGCCCAGAAAGTACCTATAAAATGTGTTTAAGCTTGATGGCCCAGGTCCTGGGTTAAACTTCAAGCCCTGCAACTTGCTGGCTTTCTAACTTTGGGAAAGTGAATTCATCTCTCTAAACTTCAGCTTTCAAAACTTTAAAAAGGTAAGATGTCAGTAATACAGATCTCTTGGAATTCACTTATTAGCGCAGTTCCTGGCAACAGTAAGCCCCGATTAATGCTGATTATCATCATCAGCATTATTCAGACTCAGTTTCCCACTTAATCAAGAGATTATTTTGTTCAGTTACTAGTGAGAATTGAACCTGGCAGGGGCCTCTTGCTGAGTGGTCCTGGGCGAGTCACTCCACCGCTCTGATTCCTGGGTTCCTCACTAGTAAGGGTAAAAAATGACAATATAAATTCCAAAAGACAAGGCCCCCATCTGACTTCATAACAATACTATTCCCTGAGCCTTTAGAACAATGCGCAGACTACAACAAGCACTTAGAAAAAGGAAGAAAAATGAAGCACTAGTTAAACGTATTTGCTTGATGAGTTCTTTTCCAGAAAACATGTGTCCAGCACCAGCTGTCAGCACCAAATGGACATACAAGGAAGGTGAACATCTCCCTCTCCAGAACCAAACTCAAACTCTGAAGACCCCCTTGTTGCTAGCGTAAGCCCCCAGCCTACCCCCGCCTAACCAGCCTGGACACTTTGGCTCTGTTCCAGAGAGCTCCAGGAGGCCAGAGAGAAGCCATCTCCCCAGCCAACAAACTCTTACAGACCACCAGGAATCCTCTCTTAAATAATAATATATTTATAAATCTGAGACCCCTTCTGACCTCTTCTCAAAGCAAAAGCATCCTCTGAAGGCCCCAGGATGTGATCATATTGATCTTGTCTGAGCTGTAATTTTCGTGGCTTTGAGTTGAGCAGACAGGGTCGGCCTGCCCAGATGGCTGCGGCCTGGCGGCTCTCGAGTGCCCAACAGCAGCTGGGATGAAAAAGAAATCAGAGCTGTCCTCCAAAGTTGGGGAGAGCAGCTGCTGCACGCCAGGCTGAGGGCAGGGTCAGGAGCTGGTGGCAGACATCTCCTCCTGCCCTCAGACCTGGCCTGGCATCCTCTGAAGGCCCGTGGGGATGGAATGAATGGACCATGAGTCCCTGAGGCTCTGGTCTGGTGGGGCCGTGGCGAGGGGTGCAGTTCTGAATCCAGGCCCTGCCCCTTGGCCAGGTCGGACCTTACCTGGACAGATGGTGGAGTCTCAGGAGGCCTGAGGTCTGAGCCCAAGGGGCACTGGTGCCCCCAACAGCGACAGTCAGAATCTAGCAGACACTTGGAGCTTAGACAGGTTTTCAGGCCAGCCAGGCCCGCCCTGCTGCCGGGGCTGCCGTCTACTGTTTACCCGCTGCCTGTTTTCCTCATGACAGGGCTTCCAAGAAGTGCAGACAGAAATCAATGCAGCTGGTCCTGGTGCCCAATCCCCCCACCTTTCTCTCCCGCTGCCAAAGTTCAGCTGGGCTTCCTGTAAAGCTGGGGCAGGCTCTGAGCTGGGCAGCCGGAAGTGGAGACGCCCCCTCAATCCCCTGCCCAGGCTGGAGGCCTCAGGCAGGGGTGTCCCAGGAAAGGTCAGTCAAGGCCAAACCTTTATCTTCCCCTGCAGGAGAAAGCTGACCAGGAGGGGAGCAACAAGGAAGTTTTCGCTGCCCCACCTTCCTTTCACATAGCACAGCAGAAATGTCATTGAGCAGGAGTTTACCCTAAAGTCTAGGTTCTGAGTCACCTGGGGCCTTGGTTAAAAATTCAGATGCAACCCAGCCTTGGGGACTCGGTTTCAAGAGATGTAGGGTGGGGCCAGGATTCTGCACTTTAACAAGCCCCCAGGTGATTCAGTTGAGAAGCCAAGTTTGGGAAACCTTATCTGTGTGCAAAGATGCAGCTTCCAGAATGCTAATCACTGGGATGCTCAGAAGAGAAAAGACCCGAAATTAAAGAGGATAGCTAGATAAAAAACAAGACACCGGATCAATTTGAATTCAGATAAACAACAATTTTTTAAAGTATAAAAACATCAAATATTGCACAGGATATACTTTTAAAAATACTTGTTTATGTTGCGTCAGGTCTTTGCTGGGGCACGCGGGATCTGCTCCGTGGCGTGCAGGCTCCAGAGCACGTGGGCTCTGTAGTTGGCAGCACGTGGGTTTAGTTGCCCCACAGCATGTGGACTCTTAGTTCCTCAGTTCAATTCAGTCGCTCAGTCGTGTCCGACTCTTTGCGACCCATGAATCGCAGCACGCCAGGCCTCCCTGTCCATCACCAACACCCGGAGTTCACTCAAAGTCATGTCCATAGAGTCGGTGATGCCATCCAGCCATCTCATCCTCTGTCGTCCTCTCTTCCTCCTGCCCCAATCCCTCCCAGCATCAGAGTCTTTTCCAATGAGTCAGCTCTTCGCATGAGGTGGCCAAAGTACTGGAGTTTCAGCTTTAGCATCATTCCTTCCAAAGAACACTCCTCAACCAGGACTCAAACCCACTTCCCCTGTTCTGGAAGGCAGATTCTTAACCATCAGACCACCAGGAAAGTCCCTGCACAGGGTATACCCGGTACCGTGTGTTCATGCTCAATCATGTTCGACTCTTTGCGACCTCATGGACTGTAGCCCGTCAGGTTCCTCTGTCCATGGAATTTTTCAGGCAAGAATACTGGAGGGGGTTGCCATTTCCTCTTCCAGGGGACCTTCCCGACCGAGAGATTGAATCCATATCTCCTGCACTGGCAGGCAGATTTTTTACCACTGTGTCACCCTGGAAGCCCTGTACAGGATATACTTGATTAAAAATTAATTGTTTATCTGAAATTAAAATGTAACTAAGTATTACCATTTTTTAGTTTTTGCAAAATCTGGCAACCCAAACTGAAAACCATTTACCATTCCACACCAAAGAACTGACATAAACCACAGCTCATCTGCACAAGGGAATATTTATAGCCACTAAATGGATAGCAGTCATCAACACAGCACTCGCCACGTGCCAGGCCCTCTTCCACCTGCCTCACATTAATGAATTAGTGTAATCTTCCAACAAGAGGCCAGTATTATTGTTCCTGTTTGACAAAAGAGGAAACTGAGGCACAAAGAGGTGAAGTCACTCAGTCAAAGCCACATGGCTAGAGAGAGGCAGAGCCAGGGACTGAACAAAAGTTAGATTCCAGAGGTAAGTACAGATTTAATCATCTTACTGTTCTCTAATGGAAAAATAAATAATAAAAGATACAAAAAACTTAACTCATGCAATCTATTATAAGGTGGAATAATACTTATACCTGATTTCATTACATAAAATTTATATATTAATTATAATACAGGTATTAGAAATGGTTAGGTCACACGCAGCAGGCAGAAGTATAAACTGAAACAACCACTTTGGGGAAAATGCTGGCATATACTATACTGAAGCTATGCAAATAATTCCCTGTAAGCCAACAATCCATTCCTTGATATAAACTTTGGGTCTCCACCAGAGGCAATTTTGCCTACCCTTGAGGGGACACTGGGTACCCTTTTGATTGTCACAACTTGGGGAATGCTACTGGCACCTAGTGGGCAGAGGCCAGGGATGCTACTAAGCATCCTCCAATGCCCAGGACAGCCCCCACCACAAAGAATCATCCAGACCCGCATGTCAACTGTGTCAAGATCTAGAAATTTGATTTACACTCAAGAAAAACACGTGTACCAGTTCAACCAAGAGAGACACTCAGGCACCAACGTTCCTACAAGAGCTGTTAGTAGGAGCCCCAAATTGGAAGCCACCCAAATGCCCATCAACAGGAGAATGGATGAATAAATTGTGGTCTCCTCACACAATGGAATGCTAGATGAGAATGAGAATGAATGAGCTGCAGCCACACACAACAATGCGGATGAATCTCAAGAACATAGTGTTAGTGAAAGAAGCCATACAGAAAAGAGCGCCTGCTGGGTGATCCTTTCACATGAAGTTCACAAACAGGGAAAACCAACACGTGCTGTTAGGAGTCAGGATGGCTCACCCTGGGACATGGCTGGCAGTGGCTGGGGGCGCTAGATGGGGCTTCTGGGGCAGGGGACAGGGAAGTTCCATTTCTTAATCTGAGTGATGGTTCCATGTTTGTGACAAGTCATTGAGCTGAACATGTATGACCCATGTCCTTTTCTGTATGTTTGGTATAAAAAACAAAATCTAAGGAAATCATGATACAGATTTATCTCAGAAACAGGTGATTTTCATTTTCTTCTTTTTGCTTATGTGTTCTTCCTACAATTTCCACATTGAACGTACTTTTTTTTTTTTTAATAAATGAGTAGGTCAACAGCATATGCTGTTTATTCATCAGAAATTTGCTGACCCCTGCCATGTGCCATCCCCAGCATGGGGCCCTTGGGGTGGCAGTGGGGGGAGGTGGGAACGGGCCTCTTTGCCCTCAAGGAGCTCACAGTCGTGGTGAGGGCAGGGAGCAGATGGAACTATAACCCAGGTCTGGGCCACAGCCAGCCAGCAGTCGGGTATTTCATCTGTCCAGCCCAGCATTTTAAACAATTTGAAACCCCTGCCGCAGGGCCAGATATCCCCAGCTGTCTGGCACTCCTGCTCCCCTACCAAACTTCCTCCTGCTTACCCGGGGCTGAACCCATCACTGATGTTACCTGCCCGCCCCCATGCTCATGGAAGTTTGCCATTCCCCGAATTAAATACTGCAATCAGCACTGTACTAGGACAGAATGATGGACGAGGAAACAAAAATGTACAGGGGTAAAGCGGCTGGGGGAAGAGTGTCAGGGGACTTGCTTTTGACAGGAACATAGACTCAGTAAGAACAAAATTTGCTGTTGTTCAGTCACTACGTTGTGTCTCTTTGCGACCCCATGGACTACAGCATGCCAGGCTCCTCTGTCCTCTACCATCTCCCAGGGCTTGCTCAAACTCAAGTCCATTGAGTCAGTGATGCCATCTAACCATCTCATCCTCTGCCACCCCCTTCTCCTTTTGCCTTCAATTATTTCCCAGCATCAGGGTCTTTTCCAATGAATTGACTCTTGGCATCAGGTGGCCAAAGTATTGGAGCTTCAGCATCAGTCCTTCCAATGAATATTCAGGGTTGATCTCCTTTAGGATTGATTGGTTTGATCTCCTTGCAGTCCAGGGGACTCTCATGAGTCTTCTCCAGCACAACTCAAAAGCACCAATTCTTCAGCACTCAGACTTCTTTAAGATCCAACTCTCACATCTCTACATGACTACTGGAAAAACCATCACTACATAAATAAATCAAGTTTTATTTTGACCAACTTTGGGGTAGAGGGGCTATCAACCAGGAAGTCTTAAAGAGTGATGATGGGCCATCAGGGAGGGTCAGCCAGGGTGAATCTGGAGAGGTGCGCAGCACTGAACTTCATTGAGTACTTGCTACGTGCCAGGCAGCACACAAGGGAGTGCTTTACCTGTAGTGTCTTCACTAAACCCAGTGACCCCACTGGACAGATGGGAAAACTGAGGCTCAGAGAATTGATGAGGTTGGCTCAGTGAGGATGGCAGAGCTGAGATACAAACTCAGACCAGGCCTGACTCTAGAGCTAATTCTTTTTTTTTTGAGGGGGGCAGGGGTGAAATAGAAAAGGATAGCTTTACTACTCTGCCAGGCAAAGAGGGGCACAGCAGGCTCCTGCCTTGAAAAACTGTATGTCCCCACCAGAGCTACATTCTTAAACATGAGATTCCCCCCTCCTCTCCCATAGGAGAGCCACGATGCCATGTCAGCACCCCTTCTCCTCTCCTCTCAGGGGTCTGCCCGGAGCTACCAGACCCCCGAGGAGGCACACAAGTTAGGAGAGAAGGGGACAGAGTTGAACCAGGAAAGGCAGAGCAGGTGAGCTACGAAGCACTGCTGCAGGGCCCTGCTGGGAACGCAGTGGAAAATACCAGCTGCTCCAACCAGCATCGCCTTTAATCTCTTCAGAAAATGGATGCTGCTCCTGGGTCCCCAGAGAGCCTAAAGTTCGGGCTGAAGGCTTTCTGGAAAAAAAGCTGTTGCCAGTGTCTTCAGTCACCCCGGGTGACGTCTGACACTCCACCGCGGCACTGGCTGACAAGCGTCTTCAAAGGACAGAGATCGGCAGCTTTGCGGTCTTTTCATACAGATGTCATTCACCCACAGGAAGCGCTCTCCCCGTGCATTGTGAGAGTTATTTTGGTTTAAGGAAGCCAACCCAAGAGCAAATCCAAGAAAGAAATCAAAGGAAGGGGGGGAAAAAGAGCAACTCTGGCAAAAATGAGAAAAAGTGGCATTTGGGTAAACTGCACACAAAACAATCTTTTTCAAGATGATCTTTTTTGAGATCAAGGATGAGGGGGGAGAACTGTGCTGAATGTCAGCAGGTGTGGTGGGCTTAGGAAGATGTACGTATGGGACTTTGTGGGAGTCTGTGGGCCACGTTTAAAGAGTAAGCAAAATCCATTCTCAATGAGCCAGACTTGCTGGGCTTACATGTGACTATCGAGGAGGGAAGGTGACTTGTGCCTGCTAGGGGGTCCCCAAGGGATTCTCTGAAGAGAGTCTGTGACCCGGTGGAAGGAACAGCCTACATCTACTGATGTTCCACCTGGGAGCTTATCTCTCTGGGTAGTTTACTGACACAACCATGGCTGGGGCGCTGCCCAGCCCCTCTCCAAAAGTTCCTGCAGAAAAACCCTGCAGTCAGTGCAATTCTGCCCAGAGCTGTGTCCAGGTACACCGTGTGGCCTCCCTGTTTGCTCCTCCTCTGCGTGATGTTTTTCAAACAACAGGGAACATCCTGCACCACCGGGCAGGTCAGCACCAGGCCGGGTGGCAGATGTGGCACAGGTCTGGTTCACCTTGTAGAAATCTGGCCATGGAGAATGGAGTGGCCAAGAGTTCCCAGAACATCGCATAGGCAGAACTGTTTTGGAGGGTATTTCTGGTTGTTGGCGGCAGAAATTAAGTCAAAGAGCGTAACATTCCCATCTCCCCCAAAATCCAAAAAACAAACAAAAAACACGAAGTGGGCTCCTGTAATCAAACTACTAAGAGACAGAGAAGGTGGCCTCTGGGACGATTCAACCAGAGTCTGTCTCTCTCCATATCCTGACTCAGCCTCTCCTTACGGGCTGGCTTCATTCTGTCCCCATGAGGCTGTTGGCAATCCTGTCTACAGTCAGCTCTAGGCTTCCTTCCTTCTAGCAGCTCAGCTAGAGAGAAAATAGAGACTCCCCTCTCTGCTTCAGTTGAAAAATCCGGGGGGCACTCTTTGATTGGCCCAGCTTGAGTCATGTGACATACCCCTGAGTAGTGACCAGTCACCTTAGTCAGGGGGGATAGAGTATTCTGATTGGCAGCTCCCCCTCCTCTCCAGATTGAGTCACATGACTGAGGGGAGGAGGCAGGAAACAAGAAGAAGGTCATCACAGGAATGGGGAGCAGCCAGGCAGATACCCCAAGGTGTACCTGCTGCATGCTGAGCAGTGATGCCTGACTGCTGCCTGATTTTGTCATGTCAATGAGCACCTGACTGGCCTCTCCCCAGCATGACTTCTAGTCCATTATCATGAGAGACAGACTCACGACAGCCATTTGGATCACAAACACTGGGCCAAAATCCACTGGACACTCACAAGGTACCAAGTGCTCTGCCAAGTGCCTTCCATGAATAATCTCATTTGATCCTTACAGCAACCCTCTGTCAACCCATTTTACGGTCAGAGAAGCTGATGCTCAGAGAGGCAAAGAACCTCGCCCAGGATCACACACACAGCTTGTAAGAGGCAGAGCTGGTTGTTGAAACTGACTCTGGTAGATTTCAAAGCTAGTGTTCTTTTTTTAAAATTGAAGTATAGTTGATTTACAATGTTGTTAATTTCCACTGTACAATAAAGTGATTGTTATACATATATATACCTTAAAAAAATCTTTCCCACTATGGCTTATCACAGGATATTGAATATAGTTTCCTGTGCTTTATCCTTGTTGTTTCTCCATTCTCTGTATAATAGTTTGCATCTGCTAATCCCAAATGTCCAATCCATCCTTCTGCCCCTTCTCCTCTCCCTTGGCAACAAGTCTGTTCTCTATGTCTGTGAATCTTTTTCTGTTTCATTTGGGTCATATTTGAGATTCCACATATAAGTGATATCATATGGTACTTGTCTTTCTCTTTCTTACTTCACTTGGTAAGATAATCTCGAGGTCCATCTGTGTTGCTACCAATGGCATTATTTCATTCTTCTTTATGACTCAGTAGTGTGTCCTTGTATATATGTACCACATCTTCTTAATCCATTCATCAGCAGATGGACATTTAGGTTATTTCTATGTCTTGGCTATTTTAAACAGTGCTACAATGAACACTGGGGTGCATGTATCTTTTTGAATCAAAGTTTTGTCCAGATATAGGCCCAGAAGTGGGACTGCAGGATCATACAGCAACTCTATTTTTTTTTTTTTTGAGGATCCTCCATACTGTTTTCCACAGTGATGTAACAATTTATATTTCCACCAACACCATTGAGGGTTCCCTTTTCTCCACACCCTATCTAACATTTATTTGCAGACTTTTTAATGATGGCCATTCTGACTGGTATGAGAGCGTACCTCATTCAGTTCAGTTGCTCAGTCGTGCTTCACTCTTTGTGACCCCATAGACTGCAGCATACCAGGCTTCCTGTCTTTCACCAACTCCCAGAGCTTGCTCAAATTCATGTCCGTCAAGTCAGTGATGCCATCCAACCATCTCATCCTCTGTCGTCCCCTTCTCCTCCTGCCTTCAATCTTTCCCAGCATCAGGGTCTTTTCAAATGAGTCAGTTCTTCGCAGCAGGTGGCCAAAGTATTGGAGTTTCAGCTTCAGCATCAGTCCTTCCAATGTATATTCAGGACTGATTTCCTTTAGAATGGACTGGTTGGATCTCCTTGCAGTCCAGGGACTCTCAAGAGTCTGCTCCAACACCACAGTTCAAAAGCATCAGTTCTTCAGCACTCAGCTTTCTTTACAGTCCAACTCTCACATCCATACATGACCACTGGAAAAACTATAGCTCTGACTAGACGGACCTTTGTTAGCAAAGTAATGTCTCTGCTCTTTAATATGCTGTCTAGGTTGGTCATAGCTTTTCTTCCAAGGAGCAAGCGTCTTTTAATTTCATGGCTACAGCCACCATCTGCAGTGATTTTTGAGCCCCCAAAAATAAAGTCTGTCACTGTTTCCATTGTTTCCCCATCTATTTGCCAAGAAGTGATGGGACCAGATGCCATGATCTTAATTTTCTGAATGTTGAGCTTTAAGCTAACTTTTTCACTCTCCTCTTTCACTTTCATCAAGAGGCTCTTTAGTTCTTCTTCACTTTCTGCCATAGGGTGGTATCATCTGCATATCTGAGGTTATTGATATTTCTCCCGATAATTACCTCACTGTAATTTTTTAAAAATGTTTATTTATTTGGCTGCCATGAAGTGATGGGACCTGATGCCATGATCTTAGTTTTCTGAATGTTGAGCTTTAAGCTAACTTCTTCACTCTCCTCTTTCACTTTCATCAAGAGGCTCTTTAGTTCTTCTTCACTTTTTGCCATAAGGTTGGTGTCATCTGCATATCTGAGGTTATTGATATTTCTCCTGGAATTCTTGATTCCAGCTTGTGCTTCATCAAGCCCAGTGTTTCTCATGATGTACTCTGCATATAAGTTAAATAAGCAGGGTGACAATATACAGCCTTGACGTACTCCTTTTCCTATTTGGAACCAGTCTGTTGTTCCATACTTTGGCCACCTGATGCGAAGAGCTGACTCATTTGAAAAGACCCTGATGCTGGGAAAGATTGAGGGCAGGAGAAGGGGATGATAGAGGATGAGATGGTTGGATGGCATCACCGACTCAATGGTATGATTTTGGGTAAACTCCGGGAGTTGGTGATGGACAGGGAGGCCTGACGTGCTGCGGTTCATGGGGTTGCAGGGTTTCAGACACAACTGAGCGACTGAACTGAACTGAACTGATTTGGCTGCATCTTAGTTGTGGTAAGCTGGCTCTTCGTTGCAGTGTGCAGGGTTTTCTCTAGTTGCAGCACACGGGCTCTAGAGCACTTGGGCTCCGGAGGTGTGGCGCACAGGCTTAGTGGCCCTTGCACCAGATGGGATCCTGGCTCCCTGATCAGGGATCAAATCCACATCCCCTGCATTGTAAAGCGGATTCTTAACCACTGGACCACGAGGGAAGTCCCAACCTCACTGCAGTTTTTATTTGCATTTCTCTAATAATTCAAAGTTAGCATTCTTAATACTGACCCCATTCTGACCCTCAGAGAAAAACACTTAAAAGAGTCAAGCTCCCATAAAGAACCACAAGGGGACAGAAGCAGGCCCCCAGGTACAATGACCACAGAATGACCCTCTAGCACAGAGATACTTGTCACCTGTACAGAGCTGAACCCCCTTCCATCACTCACCCAGGACCTGCCACCAGTGGGTGATCAACAAATATTGGCTGAACTGGATCCAAACCCTGGAAAAAGTTAGGATGGAGAGGCTCCCCAGGGGATGTTTGGCCTCTGGTCTCTGTGACCAGAGAATGATTCTCCCTGTGACCACGGAGTGACAAAGTGGGCCTTGAGCCCAGGGCAAGTGACAGGTGTCAGATCACCTGAGAAGCAGAGGCACTGCCAGACGTTCTAAAGAAGGATCCCAGAGGAGAAACTCAATCTTCCACGACACTGGAAGGACTTCGTGTCTAGTAACACGGAGACAAGATAACCTGAAATGCTCACACTACAAAATATCCAGAAATAATGGATGAAACATACCAACACCCCTTTAGATATATAGGTCAGCTCAGTGAGAAAGTTAAGAGAAATTCTCAAGGGCCAAAGCTAAAGAGGAAACTGAAAGTCAGACTGCTAAGTATGTGAACTAACACTGCAGTGCCCCTGACAACGAAAGGGTGGGACAGGTGCCCATTTTAGTCCCTAGATCTTCACCCTCAGTGAGAGTGGGTCAGAACACATCTATCCACTAACGCAGAAAGAAGAGAACAATGGGATTTGATCTGTCGTGGCCCTGTTTCTAGATTAGAAAACCAAAAAAGCAGTTTTCCCTGGTAATTCATAACCAAAGGTCTGCCCTCA
This sequence comes from Bison bison bison, assembly GCF_000754665.1. Lineage (NCBI taxonomy): Eukaryota > Metazoa > Chordata > Mammalia > Artiodactyla > Bovidae > Bison > Bison bison. Next base: position 8,054,136 of record NW_011494732.1, on the reverse strand, counting down.
AACAGGTTTACAGGTCAGTTTTATACTACCCTTCAAGTTTTCAGACTTGTGTACACCAGCATCAGCTGGACACACAGATTTCCGGGCTCTACCCCCAGAATTCCTAATTCAGAAGATCAGGGATGGGACCAAGAATTTTCATGTCTAAGTTCTCAGATGCTTTTGGTCCAAGGACCACACATGGAGAACCATTGCTGTCAATGAAGCAATTAATACACAAAAGTAATTTCCCTCTAGTAATACCCCTGGACACTAAGCAAAAGTGAATACAAAATCTCTAGAGCAGAAGTGAGCCAACTATGACCCTAAGGGCCAAATCCCACCCACCTGCAGGCCAAATCCAGCCACATCCATTCAGTTACTTATTTCTGGTTGCTTCTGTTGCACAACAGCAGAGCTGAGTTGTTGCATCAGAACCCACAATATTAAGCATATTTGTTACCTGGCCTTTTACAGAAAAAGCTGGCCAACTTCTACTCTAGAGGTAACCGAGGCCACACAAAATTCCCAGAGATTCAATTCTCCTAAAGATGAGCTTAAAATCCAAAATTACAATACACACAGGGAAACAGTCTACTATATGTGAGAATAAATAGACACAACTAGCAGAATCAGATATAAGAACTTCAGATAAAGGAATTGTAATATACAGATTATAAATGTAACCGAGGGGCAGAGCTTGCATTTAGCAACTCTGAGGTCAATCAAGTGTGAGATCCACTGTGTGCCAGGCTTTGGGCCAAGTGTTTTTACATGGTCCAAATCCTTTTCACATGAAGAACTCCACATCAAGTATGAGACTGAGGCTCAAAAATGTTTCTTCATCTTCCTAACTTTATACAGCAAATACGAAACAGAGCCAGGATGAAACCTAGGCTTTGGCCAAAACCCAGTTCTAGAAGGTTCTAGAGCATCTGACTCACTTGGTGATCCACAGTAGGGGCTGGAAGCTCATAACTTGCAGTACCCAGCTAAATATGGAGAACCCAACAATCTCCTGAAACTACATGCAAAATGCTATGTGTCTCAATCAACAGTGTTCCTGAAGAGAGGATACATAGCTTTCATCAGATTCTCAAAGCCAAAAAACCCCACAGATAGACAGATCCAAATGCAAACCTTCTTGCCACACCACACCAGAACCCTGTTAATAACTAACATTTCTCGTGCATGATGTTAAGCACCATTTGAAATTTGTAAGAATATGCTTGTTTAAATCCCACACAATCCTTTGAGGAAGTACTTTTTACCATCCCCATTTTACAGATGAGAAAACTGAGGCTACAGAAGGGTCAAGTAACTTGCCTGGGGTCCCACAATTAACAAGTGGCAGAACAGGAACCTCAGAGTAGAACCTACTCACCTGCACGCTTTAACTCCTGCCTCCTGCTGCATGTAGTAAGCAGCCATCCAGTTCTGAAACCAATTACTTATCCATACAAGTTTGGAGGGCCTGGGGTCTTTCCTATCTACCCTGGAGCTATTTCTACATGAACAATAAACATGAGGGTACTTCTACTCTCATTTCAGAGCAAAGCTCCCTCCCAATTCCAATCTTCATGTCCAGAAAAAAATTTTAAGGCCAGCCAGACATGAATAGGACACTTCTCGGGGTGTGAGCATTATCCTGTCCCCCACCACCTTGCCCGGCGCCAGCCCAGACACCAACTACCTACTTGGCTGCTGCTTTGCTCATCTCCAGCGTAAACACACATTTACCCAATTTTTCAGAATGAGCAATATTTACTCAACAGCCCAGAATGGCTCATATGGAACTATTAAACCCCATTGCCTCAGTCTGCAGCTTGGAGTGCGATAATGAATCAGTATTTTGGAGTGATTACGATGCTAATAAGAATGTGTGAGGCACAGAATATCACTATGCAGGGGCAACCGCCAAATCCCCTGGACTCCCTGCCTCCGAATCTCTCATTCGGGAATTGCACCATTCCGGAGACCAGCCTGCCTGGGAACCTCCAGCCCCCGAGGCGGGCCATGCTTGAGTTACTGGAACACAAAGCAGATGGAAAACAGAAGCCTACCATTTTGCAGAGGGCGGGCCCCGCTATGCCAGCCCTCATCAGAAATGTGGGGAGTGACGGTGCCCACCTCCTGACAACCCCAAAGGCCCCAGAGCTCCCTATTCTGGAAGGACGTTGAGTTTCAGCACAGCATTTCACACACTCAAACATGCACAAATACTGGAGAAAAAAATACTTGTTCCCTCAGGCTGCATGCCTGAAGCAATGTTGGATCTGGTGGATTTTTTTTTTCTTTTGGATCTTTCTCTTTTCACAAGCCCCTAGGTAAATATAAGTGGCAAAAAGAAAGCATATATTTGAATGTGGTGAGGCCTCTCCTGCTCCTCTCCCCATCTGCCCAGAAAAATCACTCTATTCCTGTCTCTGCCTTGACCTGTTCCATCCTGTACACTGATATTTTCTGGATGCCTGGAAAGGCCAGGCATGCACTTTCCAGCCAGGGGAGAGTGGTGGATGCAGCTGAGTCTCCTTATCTAGGCACTCCCCCAACCCCGGCCCCGAGGCCCTTAAACCCCTCCAATTCTCCTCTTTCACCCCTCCAATGCCCACTTCACCCAGTCACAGTTACCCTCTGTTTCAGAATAAAGACCTCAGCAGGGTCTACGAGCCCCATTTGAGTCAATCCTGTCTACCCCACGTCAGCCACACTTCTCAGAACCAGAGGTATGTCTTCCCACCCGAGGACCTTTGCCTGTGTTGCTCCCTTCTTCTGCCTGGATGACCGCGGCCCCTCTTCACTTGGCTAACTCAGGAGTCCTTTCTTAACTTCCGGATTAAATCTGTTATACAGTATCATCATTCCTAGATCATTTCCTCCACAGCCTTTTACAGGGTTTGCAATTTCATATATGTGTGATTATTTGATTAATGTCAGTCTCTTGAGGGATTTCACTTCTAAGCACCGTAGAGACCAACAGTGCCATCGGGCAGACAGCATGTCAGTGCTGATCACCAGGGCATCACAAGGGCATAGCCTGGACCTGGCACATAGTAGGTGCTGGATAAACACAGATGACTGATTGACTGAGTGAATAAATTCCTGTGCCCCAGCCCCTCCCATACTACTTCCTTTGGCTGTTTCTTCACTGAGCTAGACCTCATAGCAAGTGTCACGTTCACATTACAAGCACCAAATAAATATTTGATCACAATAAAATGTTTGTGGATCCTCAACCAGAACAGCCCCGTACCCTTTCCTTGGTTTGGCTGAGCGTTGAGAGTGTTTGTGTGTGTGTGTGTGTGTACATCTATATTTCTACAGCAGAGTCTTCAACAGAAACATACACACCAGCACAGGCAGAAAAATACATACACGTGAACGTGTCCATCACATTCATCTGAAAAGGGTTAAGTGAGAAGCCCCTGCACGCTGGCACAAGTGCTGGAGGAAGAAGAGGGTACCAAACAGACTTGCTATGGGCTGCACACGAGCTTGCTCTGTGTTAGTCCTCAGTTAAATGCTTCCAGGCCAATTAACTGATCTAATCCAACCATACTTCCTGAGAGAGGCTTTGAGGCTCTGAGAGACAGAGAAGCTGAGGCACAGAGGAGAGAGCACTGGCTTGAAGTCTCACTGACAAGGGCAGAATTTGAACCCAGGACTACTTGACTTTGGAGCCAGATTCTTGGTCTTGAGAAAAGAGCCAAAGACATAAAACCAGAAATGCAATTTTTTCCCCATCACTGGAGTGTTTTAAAAAACACCTAGAGATGCCCAGGGACATGGTCTGGCTGAGGAAAGAGTGATCCATTCACTTCATGGAATATTAGACCAGTAAAACACTTGATCTGAAGACAATGATGATGTGGAAAAGGCCAATGCCAGTGTTAAGTGAAAAGACCACAAAACAGAAGTAGCCATACTTCTGATGGCAAACCAGGACAGGCAGACGGAGGCACACTGAAGCGCTAAGGGGACCCTGTGTTGCTGGCATCTTCTTCCTCTCCTTTTCTCGTTCTAAAATCCTCCACGTGGCAATAATGGCTTTTATAAGATGAAATTAATTTTTAAAATCCCTTCTTTTCCTTTCAGTCACAGGATTCCCTGATAATCCTCTGTGGTCAATGCCTTCCTCCCTACCCCACAAACCAAAAAAGCTTTCTTCAGCTCCTCTTGGTCCTCGAACAACTCAGGAAGGAAAACAGGAAAAAGAAGGCAGAGAAGGCAGGAAAAAGAAGACGTGGTGCTATTGCATGCAGGGATCCTAGGGATGCAGAACTGGGGAGGAGTGTGTGTGTGTGTGTGTGTGTATACACACACCAGTGAGTGTATGTACACGTGTGCAGGGATCCTAGAGATGTAGAACTGGCAAGGAGTGTGTGTGTGTGAGTGTATGCATCAGTGAGTATATGTACATATGTGTGCAGAGATTCTAGAGATGCAGAACTGGCAAGGGGTGTGTGTGTGTGTGTATACGCACCAGTGAGTGTATGTACACGTGTGCCAGGATCCTAGAGATGCAAAACTGGCAATGAGTGTGTATATATATGTGTGTGTGTGTGTGTGTGTACGGACCAGTGAGTGTATGTGCATATGCGTGCATGTAAGTGCATGCGTGTGTGCCTGTGGCTGAGGATGCCGTGGGCCTGTGGCTTTCCAAGCAGTCTTACCAACCAGAGCCTGGCTTCCACACAGCTACAGTGAGGAAAATCCCAGAGCCACCTCCAAGTAGGGGAGGCACCCCAAGGCAGAGAAATAGCAGGTGTCATCACTTGCTTTCTTTCTAAGGCCTCAAGCTCCTCTGGTTGGAGGAAACGTTACCGTGTCATTTCCCTTCATCTTTATCACTGACACCTGGCCATCTGGAGGATCAAATGGATAACAGGGAGAAAAGGGGGAGCAGGCATCAAGCCTCTCTGCTCCTGATGGCAGCCGCAGCAGCCTAACTCCTGCCCTGGCTCTCGGAGAAGCAGCCTTGTCTTGTCCACACTGCACAGAGGCCACAGGCTCCAACGGAGCCTCCCAGAGTGGGCTGGGCCAGGATGGGTCTGAGGGAAGTAGAATTTGCTCCTTTCAGTATCTTCACATCAAATTCAACCCCTGCTTCTCAGTGAGGTCCTGAAAGTTTAGGAGTTGCTCCCCAAAACTTTCTGGGAGCAGCAAAAGTGTTGTGCCATCAACAGATATTTATTGAGCATCTAAGATGTGCCAAGCTCTGTGCATGTGACAAGAGTCAACAAGACAGACACAAACGCTGCCCTTATGGGTCTTAAAACAGACAAGGCAAGCAATCTCAATGAACTGTGATGTAATAATTATGGGGGAAGCCCCCTGATCCTGCCAGAAGGTTCAGGAAAGCCTCCGAGCTTGGAGATGTGAAGGATGAGGGAAATTTGTCAGGCAGAGTGATGACAAGAGAATTCCTGGCAGGAGGAACAGTATATGCAAAGTCTGGAGGTAAGAAAGCGTAAGGCATTTGTGGACCTGATAATAATTTAAGTCTGGTTGGGGAGCTGGTGACAAGGAAGTGTAGTAAGAGATGAAATGGTGGAGGCAGATGCACGTGCGAGGAGGTAACCACAACAGGTCTTGTAAGCCAAGGTATAAATTTGGACTTCATCCCTTAAGCAATAGGGAGTCATTGAAAGTTTTTAAGTGGAGGAGAGGGTGTGGTGACCTGATTTCACTTTTCAATAAAGCTCACTCAAGGTAGAGCTCAGGGCCCTCAACTCTTGGTTTTAACTTCAGAATCAAGCAAGGGCATCACCATGTGACCTAAGTCACTGCCCCTTCCCCACCATGGTTTCCTGGGGATGCATGCCTTCTACAGAGTCCTGTTACTAACCAAAAAAACCATGTAAGCTGGGACGGATGCCTGGAATTCTTACCCCAGGCAACACCTCTCCAACCCTCAGTCTTGCCCATCTGAGGTAAGATTCAACCTGCTTCCTCCAATTGGGAGGGTTAAATGAGCTCAGATTTGTCAGGGGCTCAGCAGGGCACTTGGTGCTGGAAAAGCACTTCATAAATAGGCTACTAAAATGTTTCTTTTCACTAGTTTAGAACCTCCTTAAGCAGTGAGACAGACTTGAAGACCCAGGGCCCACAGGTCCAATTTTATATTTATGAATAGGCAAACTTGTTGTGTGCCCAGCATTTAATTATTTTCAATTTCTTCCCTGCATTTACATCTTAAAGGAATGTTCATAAAACCCAAGTTTCTGGCTTCTCTTGAAAACCTGAACCATCTGCTTAAACCCACTACAGCACAGGCCCTCAAGCACCCTTGAAGGCGTGACCAGCGTCTTCTACCCCAGCTCCAACTGTCAGACCAGCTGGAGGGTGACCTCAAGGTGGGGAGCTTCCCAGAGCTCAGGGCTAAAGATGCTAAATCTGGGTAGGAGGCAGTCAGGGGACAGAGGGGCTGCCGGGCAGAGCCCCCTTTCTGGCACAAAGGCCCCCTCAACCTACTTTCTCTTTGGTAATATCCCTTCCAAATCATCCCGTCCTTCCTTCAATATCTAAGGAGCTTTGCACTTTAAAAAAAAAAAACCAGCTCCATTCTGTGGCCCTGAAGGCCCTGTGTGATCTGACCTCTGTTACCTCTTAAATTCATCTGCCACTTCCCCACCTCTAGGATGCAGAGAGCCATGAGTGGGGGGCAGGTGGGCGGAGTGGAAATCCAGCAAAGAAAGAAGAGGTTGGAAATAACTTGTCTCATTTTGCAGATGAAGATAACCGAGGCATAAATGAGACCCTCACTGACATCAAAAGGGTCCAGGAATCAGCCAGTGGTCCTACACCCATCACTAGGAGGGCCCGGCTATCTCTGCCTAACAGCCCCTCATCAGAAGGGCCCTGGCCTTATCAGGACATTTGCAGGACACGGTCCTCTCCCACTCACAAACCCACCATGCTCAGTGGAGGTCTGCAAATATTTGTCAGAAACCAGGTCCGGTTCCAGAAAGGGAAAAGTAACCCTCCTGCCCCAAAAACCCTGCAGAGGGGCCTCCTTGGCTTATAAGCACCTCTCCAGCTGGCGAGCATGGCAGGTGCCCTTATCTGCAAGGATGCAGCAAAATGCTCCCTCGGGCCCCACCCTCTCGGCTGCCCTCCTCTACCTTCTCTTGGACCTGCAATCTGAGAATTGCTCCATCCCTCTCTCTCTCTCTCTCTCTCTGTTCCTCTACTATGTTCTCCCTTCCTCCCCAGCCAGGGAAATGGGGGGTAAAAAATCTCCCAAGATCCCCAATTTAAAATAAAATCAGATCTTTTTCTCTCCCCTTCTTTACTACCTAATAACCACACTTGTGTGAAGTTGATGCTCTACATAACGAAAAGAGAAGCCTCCTTGGAGAGGGTACAATCAGACAATTTTTAAGATCACGGAGCATTAGACCATTCCCAACTGGGTTTACTAATCAAACAGCCAAATCCTTCATAACCAGCCAATCCCTACAGGGCAATTAAATCCTTCCCCTTTAAAACACTTGCCACACTGTCTGGGGACAGAAAGAAAAATTTGCAAAATTCATTTGATAAATTAGCCAGGGAAAAGAAAGGAGTGAATCAAGCTTTGTTCTTTTCATTTTTTTTAATTATGGAATTCACAATGCCTGAATAATGTTTAATAAGAACTATGAAAATTCCTAACAGTATTACAACACAACACAAAAGAATTAACCTGGTTACCGTGAAAAATTGCATATTTAATTAAGAACAGAGAGTTCAAAACTATCCAGAGATTTCAAAAGTGCTGTTGCCTGAGGGGCCAAATTACATGCTTCCAGGGCTGCTAACGGAGTTAGCGCGTTCAGTCATTACCCAGGCGTTCCCATTAAGTGACTCTGGGCAGATGACATCAAATTCATTTCAAAAGCACCAGGAACTGAAGCATTCACTTGGGTAGTTTAAGGGAAGGCAACTATCCTGCTGGTACAAGTCAGACCCCTTGTTGATAAAGGCAATAATTAAAGAATAATGTTAATTAGCTGCTTTTATTTGAAGAAAAGCACGGTAGTTGGAGGGCTTCCAGGCTGTTGAGGTGGGAGTCGCTCTTTCTGGAAAAAGTGGAGGCTGCTGGAGGGAATGGGGAGCCTGGGGACCCACAGGAAGAGAGGAAGATGGCAGGGGCAGGGGTGGGGAGACAAGACAGGGCCGGTGAAGGAGGATGTTGGCCTGGGCTGCCCGAGGCCTGGGTCCCCATGTTAGAATCAGCCTGGTCGCCCCGAGGCCTTCAAGGGGGGCAGCTCAGAGAGCCAGGAAAGACGGCCCTGCCAGTCTCTTGAGCACCGTCACCGTCAGGCCCACTTCCACCATGGCAGACTCTGGCCAACTCAGATCTCCCTGTTCAACTACTTCCCGTCACAGCCACTCCCCTCACCCTGCCATCTCTGTAACACCTGCCTCCCTTACACAACCTCCTGTCTCTCTTCATGGCCTATCACACTCGGTGCTGAATCACCACCACCACCACCCTTACTAGAGCAGACTGTTTTCCTAAAGATGGCTACCACAATATCCCTCATGCTCTTCCCGCACTGTGATCCTGACGCTCCTTCCATCAAGCAGCGTGGTCTACATCCCCTCGTTTGGAACCTGGGTGGTCTTTGGTAGCTGCCTTGACCAACAGAGAAGATGGAAATGACACCAGCGACTTCCAAGGCTAGATTAGGAAAACACCTTCTCTTCACCTCACTCTCTTCAGGACATTCACCCTTGGAATCTGGCCACCATGCTGTGAGGAAGCCCAACGTAGTCCACACAGAGAGACCATATGAAGAGGCTACACGTCGGTGCTCTGGCTGGTAGCTGAGGTCTCAGCTGACAGCCAGCATCAACTGCTAGATGTGTGACTTGTTGAGTTACCCCCAAACTGTGAATGTTCCCAGCTGAAGCCCCAGATAACACAGAGCAGAAACAAGCTGACTCAGCTGGGCTCTGTTCTAATTCCTGACTCTCAAGATCCTGACTCACAATGTAAATAGTTATTTTACCCAGTAAGTTTTGGGGTGGTTTGTTACACGGCAGTAAATAACTGATACAGTAACATAAATCACACATTTTAAGTACCATCCTCATCCCCAAAATCCCTCTTTCCTCACAGACCTAGTGACGAGGCCCAGGACAAGAAACAGATCAGTGGATCTGACCGCTAGTGACAAGAACTTCTCGCAGAGAAAGCCATAATTAACCTCCACCTATGGCACCCCACTCCAGTATTCTCGCCTGGAAAATCCCATGGACAGAGGAGCCTGGTAGGCTGCAATCCATGGGGTCGCTGAGAGTCGAGCAACTCTTAGCTAAGACTGAGCAACTTCCCTTTCACTTTTCACTTTCATGCACTGGAGAAGGAAATGGCAAACCATTCCAGTGTTCTGCCTGGAGAATCCCAGGGACAGAAGAGCCTAGTGGGCTGCTGTCTATGGGATCGCACAGAGTCAGACACGACTGAAGCAACTTAGCAGCAGCAGCAGCAATGTCTCTTTAGTCAACTCTCAACAGCCCCTGGGTGCTTGCTTCCCTGGTGGCTGAGAAGGTAAAGAATCTATCTGCCTGCAGTGCGGGAGACCTGAGTTCATATCCCTGGTCTTGATCCCTGGTCTGAGAAGATCCCCTAGAGAAGGGAATGGCTACCTACTCCAGTATTTGTGCCTGGAGAATTCCATGGACAGAGGAGCCTGGGGGGCTACAGTCCATGGGATTGCAAAGTATTGAACACGGCTGACTGACTTAATACTTCCACGCCTTTCAACAGCCCCTGGGATCCCTAAGCACCTGCTGTGTGCAGGGACAGGAAGGACTCGGCAGACCACAGGGTCTAGCGTGGAGGGGAGATAAGACAGGAAGCACCATGGTGTGGAAAACAAACTGAGACCCCACACAACTGAGCGCTCTGCCTAGGACCCATGGCTGGTTCAGGCTCTGATCCACCAGACTCCAGTGAAGTGGTTTGATTCTCATTAGCAAGGTGCTTAATTAGGGCAGCTCATCAATATATCCCAGAGAAACAAATTATGCCCTGGCCCAAGCCCACTTACCTGCTGGCAGCTGGGCCAGCCCCAACCCACTAAATAGGCTATCCTGGGCAGGATGCAAGGGAACACGCACTGATGGGGCAGCTGGGCTGGCTCTAGGGACTCAGGGGCGAGGGGCGGGGGGAGCTGCCTCCCCCGGAGCACCCCACCTTGGAAGCCAAGAGGGAAGCAGGAGCTGGGCCTGGGTTTCTCTCCTCCCTGCTCTGGGGAGGCAGAAGGCCTCAGAAGGCCTCACCCACCACGAGATGCCAAGATGTTCTGCTCTGCTCAGAGAGTAATTTTTTTCCAGAGATGAATTTTGCAAAGTAGGCCAAGGGCTGTGGGACCAACCCCCTTGCTTGCAGAGGCTGAGAACACCCTTTCAGGGACAGTACTGGTTCAGTGAGGCTCACAGGCTGCTGGCCCAAGGGGCCGCGGGTCCAGCTACCCCAGGATGTGAAGGGCAGAAAACAGGCCTGGCTCCTCTCAGGAGTCCCTGCACAATCACCAGCTCTGACCTTGACTCCTGGAACCCTGACATCTCGGCTGCTTATCAGTGCCCACTCCCCGGAATCCTGGCCCTTGCCTCCACTCCTGCCAGCCGGCACTGTTCATTGTGAACAAAACATCAGCACATAAGACCTTTGCAAGGCAAATCTGCATGTAGTCCCTTCCCAATTGTACAGTCTCTGCTTTGGGTAGTCACAGGAATACCAAGCGGCAGGAGAACCTACAAACGTAGGAGGAACTCTGGAGTCACACTGACCCTGCTCAGCGACCCTGGGCCAGTAACTTGACCTCTTTGTGCCTCACCTTTCTCCTCTGCGAAACGGTAGCATTAATAGTGTCTACATCACAGAACTGTTATGGAAATTACCTCATTTAAATGATGGTTTTCTTTTTAATATTTACTTTTATTTATTTATTTTGCTGTGCTCGATCTACTTGTGGCACATGGGATCTTTGATCTTGGTTGTAGCATGTGAACTCTTTAGTTGCAGCATGTGGGATCTATTTCTCTACCCAGGGATTGAACCTGGGCACCCTGCATTAAGAGCATGGTGTCTTAGCCACTGAATTACCAGGAAAGTCCTTAAATGATATTTATTAGGAAGTACCTAAGAGCTGGGCCTGACACAGAGCCACCTCTGATAAATTGTTAAATTTAAAACCAAAAACAAAAAAATACAAAAAAAACCCACAAAAACCTTCAGCACTCCTTTCATCCCTAACAGTCATGTAAATTCTGCCCATTTTCCGGAATGGTTGCACTGAGGCCAGACAGGGCAGAATCACCTCCACACCAGTCACTATGTCAGCACAGCTGGTCCCTAGAGTGAAGCTGCAACTCATATGCCTATGGAGGCTGCACAAATAGCATCAGTGGGACAACTGGGCCCAGCGGGGGCTGTGCAAAATGGGAAACCCTCTCCATCCCCATCGCCATTACACATCTCAGCTGACTGCTGCCCTGTCTGAAATGCAGGCCCAGGCATGCTGGCTCTTCTGCTGAAGAGAAGCCAGGAACCTCAGTTTTTACATCGTGACCTCTGATCTGGGCACCAAATATTCAGCATTCACCAACTGCCACACTAGTTACTGAAGCTAATATAGAGTAATGAGTTAACCATCTGATGAGGGAGACCAGCAAGGCACCAGGGAATCAACCGGTGGCCTAGAAAAGCAGCCCAGGCCAGGGATGTCCAAGCAGGAGACAGAGGGTGCCCAACTCAGCACTGAGTCAGGGAAGGAGGGCTGGGGCCAGCAAAAAACAAGGGGAACAGTATCTCAGGCACAGAACAGCAAACGCAAAGGCTGCAAAGTGTAAGGAGCGTGGTAGTTTGGGGATAGAAAGGATATAGGAGTTTGGGGAGCAAGACAGAAAGCTGAGGCTGGAGACTATGTAAGCAGCTGGTAGATTTTCAGAAGCTATAGAAACTCCTGGGGCATAATCCCATCTCTACTGGGGAAAGGCTGTATGTTTATGCGGAGCCTCTAGACTTCTCTGGGTGCTTGTGGGTTAGCAGGTCGCTCTCACTGGAGCAGGTGTGCAGCCCTCGGACAGCCCCAGAGAAGCCATATGGAAAGCACCCCCTTGAAGGAAGAGAGTCCTTAGTTCTCTGCCTCCATAGCCTGAAATCATCACTCCCACTACTGAGGAGAGAGGTAATAGGGAGCAGGAGTGACAGCAAGGGATAGAATAACATTGACGGAACACTTGGTACATGCTAGGCTCCAAGCTGAGCCCTTCACATAGATTACCTCATTTCCTCTACCCCTATGAGGTGACTATTATTGCTTTCCCCATTTCACAGGGGAGGAAACTGAGGCATGAGGCATGGCTTCAGCACACAGGCAAGAGAGGAGACAACCTGTCTGTCAGAAGCCCCACTCTACCCCTGAACTGAGCTAGCAACCCGACGTTTCTTCCTCCTGAGGGATCAAGTTGGGGCTAGGGAGAAAGGTGGGTGCAGCCGCCAGCTCTGAGGAGAAGGACCTGCTGGCTGACCCTGCATTACCCCGAGTTACCGCCAATGCAGCAAGATCAATACTTGTGAGCTTTGGGGCTGTGCTGAGCTTTGGGGAAATCATTAAATGCTATACCAAACTAGCCAAAAAATAACTGCATGGCAAGGAGACCAAAAGGAGCTGCTGCTTGGGATACACACTAAGGTGCCTGCATGGACAATGACACACACATGAGTGTACACACAAGTCACCCATGTGTAGATGCAGATACATAGACACATGTTCAAAGACACTCAGAAAGACATGAAGACACACTCAGACAGACAGAAACATACTAATAGACACAAGGACAGGCACACATGCAAATGTGCAAAGACCTGCAAACATAAAAAAGACAAAGTTGCACACACAGAAATACAATCACGTGACATTCGCATCCACCCGTTTATTCACCTGACTGGTACTTTTTGAGGCTACTGTGTATGTGCTCAGCCCTCAGCTGCCAGATTCTGGGGACAAGCCGCTCTGTGCCCTCATGGAACTAAGAGTTCACAGAAGGAGGCAGTAGTTAATTAGAGCTGTGTGTGATACCTGTCATGTTAAGTGCTGTAGAGATGGACCCCACCATTTCGAGGGACAGTGGGGAAGCTGCCCTGAGGAAGTGACCCTGAGCAAGTTCCCAGGGCCAGGGGGGAGAAGACAGGGGATGAGAGGGAACAGTGTCCCAAGCTGGGGGAGCAGCAATGTGCAGGGAGGGGCGGTGCAGAGGAAAATGCAGACAGACATGTGAGTCTGGAACATGGAGGGCCCAGAGAACACGGCTCAAGATCAAGGTCGAGAGCAGAGGACGCACTAGAATGAAGCTAGTATAATTCGGAAGGTGATTCCAGTAAGTTATGTACTAATAGAAAGAGCACCAAAACACAGAGAGCAAAACTGACAGGAAGGAGGGAAGAAGTGGATAATTCAACAATAGTAGAGACTTCAGTAACCTACTTTAAACCGTGGATAGAACATCTAGACAGAAGATCAAGAAGAAGACGTGCACTACTATAGACCAGATGTGGAGGGTGGAGGCCAGCTGTGCTGAGCCCAGTTCATGCTAGGGCTTCTTCTCCAAAGGCAATAGGGAACCGGTTCCTAATAATCCCACTAGCTTCCACATGTCAAAAGGAGTAGGGTAGGTCAGAGTCTGTGCGTGCATGCTAAGTCACTTCAGTCAGGTCCGACCCTTTGTGATCCCATGGACTGCGGCCTGCCAGGCTCCTCTCTGTCCATGGGATTCTCCTAAGAAGAATACTGGAGTGGGTTGCCATTTCCTGCTCCAGGGGATCTTCCCGACCCAGGGATTGAACTCATGTCTCTTATGTCTTCTGCACTGGCAGGCAGATTCTTTACCACTGAGCTACTACCAGCATGCTTCCCAGAGTCAGTACAGGTAAACAAATTGGGAGACCGAAGTCCAGGGAGGAGTGATGGGGCATGATGGGTTGCTGGCTGGCTAAGTAAATGAATGGATAGATGGAAGGATGGATAATTAGATATATGGATGGATGACTGGATGGATGGATGGATGAAGTCAGCAGGAACAGAAAGTAGATAGCTGGATAAACCACTCAGTGGGTGGATAAAAATGGGTAAGTGAGCAAATCTATGAATGAACGGATGATGGCAGATAACTGGACAACCAACCTCGCCAGACTTCCAATGTGTGGGTGGCCACAGACAAAAAGGGAAGAAAACTTCTATTTATTGTGTGCTCCAGCCCACATTCCCAATAATACCCCAGGTAGATATCCAACCCCTCTCCTACCCAACGGGAGCCCCACATATGACAGCCAGGACCTGGTCGGACAGAGTACCCTCATGTGGCCTGTACTCTGATATCTACACCATTTTAGTCACCTCATCTTTTCATGGTCCTTACTATTGAGCAACATTTGAAGACATGCTAGAAACCAGACCCACAAGGCTAGTGTGCAAAGAGCCCTTCTGAGAACATAACTCAAGCCCCACTGCACCACCTTGAACCTGTTCCATTTTTGAGGAGGGGAATACAACACCCCTTGGCCACTGTGTACCTGCCACGAGAGGCCTCTAAATCACCAGCTGGCCATCTGCACAAGGGAAATAACCACTCCCTTCCTAAGGAAGCGCAACTACCACTTGGCTGGGGCATCAGGAACGTCCCCATGGAAACCTTCTCCCACCCTCCCCTCCTTGAATGATGTAGTCTTCAATACACTTGTACACACCCAAAGGCTTCTCACCACTAAGACCCTCTCTGGACAGAGATAACACATCAGACTGTCAAAGAAGCTCTCTTTTATCTCTTTTCCAAACATTCCCTCCCTTCCTTCACTGTTCCCTATCAGGCTGAACCCAGGGGGAACCAAGCACACTCTGGATCCTGTTTCTCCACTGCTTGAAACCCTCAATGTCGTCTCCCTTTCCTGAGAATATAATCCAGCTGAATCCATCCCCTACCACGGTCTACAGGGTCTACCTTCCACTCAGACCTCATCTCGTCTCCTACCTTCCCTTCCCGGACCATCCTGTCCCAGCCATACTGGCCTTCCTTCAGGCCCTAGATGTGCCAAGGGGATTCCTACCTCAGGGCCTTTGCACACCACTGTTCCTGTAGCCGCAAAGTCTCTTCTACCTGAACTTTGCTGACTGGCTCCTCATTTTTCAGGCTTCAGCCTAAATGTTACCTACTCAGTAACCACCCTGAATAAACAGATGCCCCTTCATCTTGATTTTAGTAACATTTGGTCATTTCATTCCTCCACTCTTTCTATCTCAGTAATTACACATTAATCTGTTTAGCTTACCCTCTCTGTATCCAGCACCTAACACTGTGCTGGGCCCATAGCTCATACTAGACAAATATTTGCTACTTGCTGAACATATGTCAGGTTTAGAGAAAAGACTGGCCAGACTAGATTCGAGTGCTTTGTGGCACTGGATACTCCCCAACAATCCAGCCTCCATTTCCTCATCTGTAAAGTGGGGCAACACCAGTACCTACTGCAAAAGGTTGTTGTGAGGATAAAAGGAGAGAATGGGGTATTGACAAACCGGGGCGTAGACTCCCAGCCCAGCACTGAGGGGAAGCCAGAAGAGTGAGGAGACAGACACCTGAGTGTCAGAGGCTATTTCAGAAGCAGCTGTGGCCCCAAGTCGTGCCTTCCAGAAACCAGAGCGATGAGTTAAGTTTCACCATGAACGGAAAGAGCTTATGGAGCCAAATATCAAATGTAGAGTATGCGTGATACAGCCAACGAAAGAGGGCTAGATTTAACAGTTCAAAAAAAAAAAAAATCTAAAAAACTTTTTTAATAAAGCCTACAAGTCTATCCCCTTCTTTCTTTATCAACGACACGATTTATTGACCGAGGAAGCCATATCGACTAAATAAATCTTGATAATGACCAAGGCAGCAATCAATACCTGCTTATTATCAGCCCGGACGGAGAATTTCATTTTGCGGAACGCAGGCCCAAAGACAGGGCGCACCACGCAGTTCTGGACTCCAGTGGGTGGGCCAGGGATGGATGGCTGGATGGTGCTCATTTTCCAGGACAGGAGACAGGAATCTTTCCTGTGTTATTAATAACCTCCCACCTGCCACCCTACCCCATGTCTCTCATGCTTGTGAGTCTGGATTCATTTCCATGAGTTGACAATGATGAGGTGTTTTAAGATGTTTAAAAATAAAGAGGAAAGCACAAGCATAATGACTATAGGTGGGGAACCCTGAGAGCGGGGCAGGGAGTTGGGAGATGGGCTCCAGAAGAGGTAGCTCTGGCCCCTAGTGAGTCAAGAGCAGGAACATTGAGTGCCCAACAGACCTGAGTCCTGGATTAGAATTCAAGCTCTGCTGCTTGCTGACAATATGGCCTTGAACCTAACCTTCTGTGCCTCAGTCTGCTCAACTGTAAAAGCAGGATAGTAGTAGTTTTCTTGTGCTATGGTTGTGAGAATTAAACGAGATAATATTCGTCAAGGGCTCTAAACACTGTTCAGCATGCATTAAAGGTTGAAAGAACTATTTGTTAAAAAACTGTCAGGACTTCTGAGCAGAGAGCTTCCTTCTGATGTTCCAAAGCAAACGCCAGGCCTGGTCTTGCTTCGGCCAGCCAAGTGGTATTTGGAGAGGCCTGACCTCCCATCCACTGTCTCTCTGCAAGGATCTGGGCAACCTTACTGCTGGCTAGTGATGACCAGGAGGTGAATAAAAAAAACAATGATGATGACAATGATAATAAAAGCAATAATAGATGCTCTCGTTTCCTAGGAATGACCATGCTCTGTGCTAAGAGCTTTCCATGCTTCACTGCATCAGTTCACTTCAGTCGCTCAGTCGTGTCCAACACTCTGTGACCCCATGGACTGAAGCATGCCTCCCTGTCCATCACCAACTCCCAGAGTTCACTCAAACTCATGTCCATTGAGTCAGTGATGCCATCCAACCATCTCATCCTCTGTTGTCCCCTTCTCCTCCTGCCTTCAATATTTCCCAGCATCAGGGTCTTTTCCAATGAGTCAGTTCTTCACATCAGGTGGCCAAAGTACTGGAGTTTTAGCTTCAGCATCAGTCCTTCCAATGAATATTCAAGACTG